>NC_090940.1:560498756-560801787 GCF_040938575.1 Ambystoma mexicanum
AGGTGTGGGGTGGTCAGCTTCACAAAAGGAAGTTCAGTCAACAAAGGGCTGTTCATCAGACGTTCTCCATAGTTCTTGTCTGTCTGACACTTTCAAATGTCTTAAGTTCCTTGGAATTCCCTTCCCCAAGCTTGAGCTCTTTCAAGTTCCAAAACGCAGGATGCCTTGCTCTGGCTCCTTGGAGTCACGGCTCCCTAGCCTTGCTGCAGCCCCACAAACACTGGGTCAGCGTTATGGCATGCTGTTCTGCTCCAGGCTTCAGGTCCTGCTGCTCTCTGATCCTTGGCTTCTCTGGTCCGGACAACATCCCCAGCTCGCTTAGTTGCTTGCTCGCTCCTTTGTGAAAAACTACACCTTTTTATAGTTGAACAGTCGAGTGGAGTCAGGTGTAAGTTGTCATTGTCAATTGCCTGACCCTGCCTGACTCTATAATGGGATAACGTGTATTTTTTTCTATAGCAGGTTTCCCGTACTTGCCCCCTGTTTCTAGGGGTAATCTTCACTGATCCTAGTTGCATCCTCTCGTCTCAGTATTTGCTGGCAATGGGGAGGGGGAGATGGGGTGAGATTGAAAATACACTATTAGGCTGAGGGAGAGTGGGTTGGGGCTATTATTGGGATGGTGGTAGTACCATGTCTCGCCCTGGGGTATCCTTCTCCCAATCCCTTGTGGCCCTACACTCAGGTGATCCTCCCTTGCTTGTCCACCCCCACGGTCTGGATCTAAAAGCGATGGCTCTTCCCTGGCCTCCTGAATGGAAGATCCCAAAGGGGTAGGTGAGAGAATACCGTCAGGTTTCTCACAGGTCTGTGAGTGTCTTTTATTTCCATAAAGTTTGTTGGGTCCCAGATCTCCTCTGCTAGGACTCTCAGCCCCGATACTTGTTCTTCCTTCACTCTACTCTGTGCCCAATGTGCTCCCTGGGTTACCCCAACCTTTAGACTAGCTACCCCCTGTACCTGTAGGACTTTGGACTTGTCTCTTCAGTTGCTCTCGCGTCTCCCAGGAGTTATGGTGGTACTTTGGTCTCAGTGGGACCTTCTGCTGTACTTTGCATACTCTCCTTGCAGTCTCCCGTTGTATGGATGTCAGTGCGGCAGCCCTGCTAACAGGCAGGTACGTTTCCTCTCCCACTGTCTGCTTCCTGCTTCATTAGTTCCCTGTGGGTCTGCCTTCCTCCTTTGCCATCTGCTTCTCCCTGCTGAGTGTCTGCACGGCCCTTGAAAAGTGCTTAGTCCTCACCTAATTTTGACCGAAGACTCCATCCTTCTCTCACCGCTCTGCCTTTGAATGACAGCTGACCAATCACGCTGTCACAAATGTTAGAGCGTTGAGGAACCCAAGGGCATACTCTCATCTACCTCTCAGGTGGCCAGCGAAAGGCCATCACTTTTGTATCCAGACCCTGGGGGTGGATATGCGAGGGGGGGGAGAAATCACATGGGTATAGGGGCCTCAATTAGTGGGAAAGAGGATGTCTGCAGGTGAGACATGGTATCCCCCTTTTCCCTGAGAATGAGAATTAATCATACCCTCCCCCTTCCTTCATAGGGTTTTGTCAGTCTCTAATGTCCCATAATCATGCACCTTGAAGACTGTGATGAGGAAGAGACAACTAGGAGTAATGCACACTCCTAGTCCGTTTCCCCATTGTGGTACAGAGAACATGAATGCCTATGGAGGGTTGGGCATGTCCAGTTAACTGGTGTCATTATGGTCAGACCTATTGCTCGCACCTGCAACCTATTAAAAGGCCAGAGGTGCTTAAAGCAATACAGCAGGGGGAAGCAGCCTGGAGAGAAGGCGGCAGCTGCGATATGAGGAGCAGGGTGGGGCAGGACCGGCAGAGAGGATGCCATGTGTTGCCAGCAAGTGAGAAAGATGCCGCGACCAGAGCGTGCCGTGAGAGGACCAGAGCCCCAGTAATTATCTGAGCTGCATGTTCCCAGCTGGAGCTGGGGAACATGGAAACCAAGCACAATGGGATGCTCCAAGGTGGTCTCCCAACTTGCTGGAGCGCCCGATGCATACCTGGGAGGCAAGAATAAGACAACAGAAAGAACACGCCCAGCGGAGCAGATCAGCTCCGGAGAGTGCAAGGCAGTGAACACTTGTACCGGGGTGCTCCAGGGGCAGGAAATTGACATCCCTACACATTGTATCTCTTTAGTTGTGAGGGCAATTATAGGTTTTGGACACACTTTTAAGTTGAACTTATTGGCACAGACTATCCTTAGTTTCTCTAGGTAGGGAAATCCCACCTTAGCATAGGGCAAGTTGGGCCTTAATCCATCCTGGCATGTAAAACATAAGACTTTGTTAAGAAAAGTGAATTTGTTGTCTGTGTCTTGCTTCATGATGCCTTCACAGCGTGTACCTTTGTTCTTTCCAGTGATCTACCTTACTGGCGTCCTCTTCTTCATCTCAGTACTACCATTGAATACTGTCAGTGTCTTTTCCCCCTCAATGGGTTCCACTAGAGAGGTATTGCAACAGTACATTGTGGTACTTGTTGGAGGGTATAGAAAAGGAGTCGGAGTAAGGGTGGGTGGATTAAAGGGGTACTGTGCTCTCCCTGTTTGGTCACTGATCTCGACCTGGTCCTCACTCCCCATAAGGTCCTCCCGTTGAGTACCACCCCCAGGGGGACTATCTGGTAGTGGCCTCACCACCCTGGCCTCATGGGGGGGGGGGCAAAGGGGGCGTGGGCTTCCCCATCGAAAACAGTGACGATACCTTGGGATTCATCACTTGCCCTTGAAACGAATGAGGATGCCAGCACACAGTCCTAAAAGGGTGGCCATCCACTTCTTTAATGCGCTTAATGGCTCTTGAATGTAGAGCTGCTGAAAGTTACTGCAATGTGGAGTGGTTCAAGCGCCATGGTCGAGCTATGCAGAGGAAGTGCACTAATCGTCATACTGCAACATAATTGGAAGCATGGACACAAATAGATATGATAAAAAGGCTCTGAAAACAGTTTGGCCAGCAGTCTCCTGCAGGTGGTAATATGTAATGCAATCAGAAAGCAAAGGGAGCTCTAGACGCGAACTACAGTGTTTGGTACTGCAGTAGATCTTTAGATGTACAGATTGGATGTAACTATTGATTACTAATTTGTGCAAGCATTTAGTTTGCTTTGTGTATTTATTATGAAAAAGGAAAGGAAGAACTAAGCAACGTGGATTGCGTAGCAGGCAGATAACTGGCCAAACTAGATGCAATATTGTTTTTTGTGGTCATCTCACTTTCAGGGTACCTGGTATAAAGCAACAGGGTGATAATATAGAATGTCAAGGAGTATGGGTTGATCACCAGTTGCAAGATGTATGCAACCTGCAGGTTACAGAACTATGTTTGCCATCAAAAGCATTTGATCATGTGATAATTTACATTTTAAAATGTTCACTAGTCAACATGATGCATCTTCCCCAACAAAATAAGTTGATATCATGAAATTCTGATACACTAACTTAAGTTTTACTATAAAGCATGGAGAAGATGCAGGGTTTTACAGTTTCAATACTGTAATAATGTATTATTTAACAACTTCCATTTTAGGAATGGAATTGCAGGACTGCTTTTTTAAAAGATCTAAAGTTGACACATACTTGTCGGTGCCAGACAAGATATAAAAAGGTTTAAAAGTATCATCCTGATTGCTTCTGGTTTGCAATTATTTGAAAAAGCCATTCTTGCCTACACATGCTTTTGGCACTTGAGGAGAGGCTTACTGCTGCACTTTCCCTCCATTAGCACTGAAGTGAACAGAGAAAGCGGGGTGAAGAGAGCACTGACCGCAAGAGAGGCTTGCAGGGCGAGCTTTATTTCATTGAAGAGGGCAACTTGAATAGCTAACTTTGCTACGCAAGTGTTCAATTGATTAGCAAACCTACAGAATTGCATAGCGAATTGCTATGCGACTGCTTATTTTATGCCTTGGAATCTCCAAATGTATTCAGACATCCACCTTTCTTCTATCATTGTTTTAATGTTGGTGACTAGATGGTAATGTTATAAGTTAAATGATGGTTGATACGCAGGTCTTGCATACAAAGGGTTGTGTAAAATTATAGTAGATGGGTATGGCATAGCAAAGGTTTATGATGCATGTCAATCTTAAAAAGCCAGCCAAATGAAAGGACTTGCATTCAAATTCACGATATGCCAAATTACTTCCCCATGAACCCACTCTTCCTCTTTACATGCCCTCTTCTGGGGGATTTGAAAGGATAAAGGACTTATTTCTACCATATTTCTGGAGCTAGTTTTCCGTTTTGGGTTTGCTGTGAAATAATTATCAGGTGCAATAGCCCAACAGGGGGGTGTTTGGGGAGTTGGCTGAGTTCTAGGTACTAGAAAGCTTGGTTAGTGAATTGGCCGCTGCTGTTGTTGGGTGCATATTTTATTTTCTTTTTGAGGTTCTGCTGCTTCATGTATACTCTTAGTAGCTAAAATGTCTTGCCTGAAATCTAACTCTCCTTCAGTCCAAGTTACTCATTCATGCTTTTGCTTATTTGCAGGGCTGCTTGATTTTGAGTGATGAGCTGAACCATGCATCGCTAGTGCTGGGAGCCAGGTTGTCCGGAGCGACCATTCGCATTTTCAAACACAACAGTAAGTGCTAAGAAGTTCCTTGACATGCAGTGGATTTTGAGAAGGGTATGGATTTGTGTGCAAGGTTCAGATCATCCTGAGTGCATATAACTTGTTAAGCGGGACACAAATATGGGCATGGCAGCTCCAGTCTTTGCGTTTATTTATAAGTAACCTTTTGCTTTAGGTTTTGAGCAACGTCTTTGTATTGACCTGAAAGTTGTCGCACACCTTGAATGTCTGAAATCTCATCTAACTCCCAAGCAAAGGAGCACACGTTTTCAAGAACCCAAAACAACTCTACTCTTGCGACAAATGCTTAACAAATACAACCGCCCTGATCCCATGGTCAAGGCATGCTGAGATGGAATTAAAACGTGTGCAGCTGGCAACTGAAATTTCCTGAATCTAAACAGAACTCTAAATACCTGAGGTAGAGTTTAATCTACTTGCTCGATGTGCTTGTATTCTCATGTTTGGTGCACATGTCAGAAGTGTCCTGCTTGGATAACGCAGCCGTATTTATATTGTTGTACAATCGAGGACAAAGGTTCCCACATGGTAGGTCACATATTTATCAAAGATCCTACTATAAATCATTTATATGGTGTTGTACACACACCAACACAACCCCAGAACCCCCTGCTCTCTTCTCGCTATTCTAACTTTTATTCTATTTGCCTTTTTCTTTTGTTTATACTGCCGTATATATTTGATTGAAACATCCTGTATAAAATCGGGGTCCAAAATGGCATGGTAGAAACATTAATTTCAAAGGACAGGGAAAATGTGCAAATCTTTCAACAAAAAATCTCTATGGGAACTTGGAATAATCAGTTAAAGTTCCACAAAGTAAAAGGTATTGAACACACTCCTACAATTACATAACAAAATCAAGTGAATATTTAATAATGTAAAAGCAACATATATATTAAAGGGAGGGGGAGGTCTCACATTAATTTTAACCTCTGTGTACAACCTTTGACTCCCGAGGATCGTGGCCCTCCTGTGAGGTTCCGGCAGCACGTGTGGACATGGTTTCGTATTTTTGTATTTTGTTGCTTTTGACATCTGTCTGAGTGGCTCCGCTCCGCATTGCAACTCACCAGTTTGCGGGTAGTCCGGAGTTTTATTCAGGTACATGCTTGCACGGTCCCTTCTTCCAGGAATACCAGCGATGTACTCCCGTTTTCTGTGCGTGGCGTCTCCCCCTTTCCTACCGTGGCTTGCCGGTGTGCTTCTTGACTTCTTCCTCTCTCTCCTGACAGTGATTTGAGCTCCTGCACGTCACTGTTGGGTTGTTCTGGACCAATCCAGTATTGCATAAGCCTGGAAGGTTCACTCCGGTACTCAGAGATCTGCATCCTCCTGGACATCATCTACTTTAAAGTACTGGTGTTATCTTTACATGGAAAACCAATAGCATCCCCTGGTATCCTAGTCGGGTCTGAGGTATTCAGCAGACTAACTGTACAACAAAGGATGATGGCACTATCTGAAGATAGGAAAGAAGGGTTGGTCTTCGGTAAAGAGGGAGTTTGAGCTAAAGCAGTATTATACTGCATTGTCTGGGAAGAGTTGTCTCAAATCCCATAAGGGGCTTCCTCTTCATGTGATGGAATCCCCCCTCCCCCTGTGTACCACCCCTTGGGGGACTATTGTACTGTGGGCGCACTGCCCTGGCCCATTGGGAAAAGGTCTCCACCTAGGGGAGAAGGGCTGACATCCATAGATTCGTCACACTGCATAAAACTAGACATCCTTCTGAAAACCAAGCCTTACTTTCACAGCCAGAGACTCGTTGCTAGAAGTGAAAAAAATGCTATTTTGCATGGCAGGATTCTAAGTTTTCACCCTCATTCACAGTTGGCAGTGGTCATTATGGCTCTTTATAGACTCGTCTTTGTGCCCATGTGGAAAAGAGGAGAAAGCCCTGGACATATTGGTAAAAAAAATCTGTCAACAGTTTGTTACACCTATGCTAAACTGATTTGGATGCTAGTTTGGTGGCATGCAGCTTCATACAATTGACTTGTATTAGCCATTTTACTGAGTTCTTGCCCTACGACGAGAAAGTAAAATGTGTCCGGTGTGGCAGATGGTTCTAATTCAGTTGGAGATGGCAGCTAATGTCATTGGACCACAGCTCGTGGTATGCCGTCTGATTTATGACACCAAGCCTACAACCTACACAATACTCCAATACCCCTGAGGTAGGTTTGCACTGTAAACCTATATAATAAAGACCTGGTTTTAACATGCCAAACGGTTTCCAGATGCACAGTGTGAGAAACCTGATGGTGTCTCACCTGCTAGTCCCCAGGGATCTGTTATTCAGGTGGCCAGGACACGGTCATCGCTTTTGTATCCAGTTCCTGGGGATGGACCAGTGCGGGAGGATCACCTGGATGAGGGGTCCTTGGGGAGTGGAAGTGGGGCAGCGATACGTGTGTGACACGGTATCCCCTTTCTTATAACACCTTTTCCCCATCCTGCCATGTAGGACACCTAGGAAATCAGCTCCCCCCCTTTTCGCTAGAAACACTTTTTCACAGACAGCCCACAGTGAGCCTAACACCAGAGCCGTATACCTGACCTGTCCCAACACCAGGGTCCGACAAGATCAGTCAATTACTGATCATTACACACATACCTGACTTGATCACACTTCCCCACACAGATAAAAGGCAGAGCACGCAAGCACACTCTGAGCGAGGCAAAGCACATGCAGAGACAGCTGTTCCAGGATGGCAGTTTAATACAAGGAGAAAGATGGGGAGCCCAAAGAGGGTCGCAAGAAGGGAAGTACCCTTGAATTCTAAAGACTTACTTTCGTGAACCTTGGAAAGTAAGAAACTGAAAAGCAGGAACAAAGGCTGATAGAACCTGTACAGTGTGTCGTAGGTACCCGGGGCTCTCCTGCATCGATAAACCAGGCGGGGAGGAGTGATTGCCGCTGTGGTACTGTCCTTGGCTCCTACAACAAAGCAGCGTCGGAAAAGACAGCACAGCTGGTGAGTCAGAGACTGATATCAAACCAACTTGTGTTTCGAACCAAGGTTGCAAGTGGCAACTTTGTATAAAGGGAACTGCGTTCGAGGCCTTTGTGATGAGCGACGCAAATATAATTGAAAGCTATCAAGACTGATTGAACTTTCGGAAAATCAAGCAAAGATGCCATATACAGAGTGGCCGGGCGCCACCTGGATACTCATTCGAAACTCTGTTAGGTACACAACCGATGCTTTATGTTAAAAAGTAAGATTGAGAACGAAGTGGTCATACAACGGGTCAAGATAAACCCTGTGTACATTTGAGTGTTTTGATCGTGTAAAGTGCATCGTCATTGGTCCGAGCCTGGCTGAGGGAGACAAATTGATGTGAAAAGGATTTGAGCCCGGCTGAGGGGGATCCAGGGTGAACACCCAACCGGTGGATACCAGAGTAAGGAAAAGAACGTTCATTTTGTATCGCATACGCTTTGATATGAAATATTTTATTTGTTTCGCGCCCATACACCAGTGTTTCAGACTGCAACGAGGCAAGGGAGGGGGAAACAAGGGAGGACAAAACAACAATCTTACTAGGCTCAGTGACATTGAGAATGTACAAGTGCAGGGGAGAGGGAAATGGGAAAATGCGAAGGGCGGGGGGAGTGGAAAGTACTGAACATGTGCTAGAACAGGAAGTGCGGCCAGCAGGTGGTAAGTGCAAGAATCAGGTGTAGACAACAGGTGTCTGATAAGTGCTGGAAGGAGACTGTAGGGTTGCAGATACAGACCCAAGAGCAGGGGGTTGCTGGGAGGGCAGGTATCTGGGCCCGTAATCGGAGGGTAAGCAGTGTCCGGTGGTAAAGCAGACAATTAGCAGGGGAGAGGAAGAGCGACGGCTGAAGCAAAGAGGAAGGTCTTGAGGTGCTTCAGGAACAGAAGATTGTTCTCCTCGTGTCTCAGAGGCTGTTCCAGAGGGAGGCCCCAGCCAAGGAAAGGGATCTACCCCCAACTCGTTGCTTGGAGAAGCGACTGACCCTGAGGGAGTTGGAGGTGAAGTAGCGAAGAGCTCGAGTAGGAATTTATTTACACTGTGAGAGTGGAAGGTATTGTGGACCCAGGCCCCAGAAAGCCTTGTGGACAATGCAAAGTGTCTTGAATTTAATCCTTGCAGTCACTGGGAGCCAATGAAGAGATTTAGTGGCTGGAGAGCTAAGATTCCAGGGTTAGAAGACATCGACAAGTCTTGCAGTCTTGTTCTGGATGAGCTGCAGAGGACGGAGAGCGGTTGCAGGCAGATTTAGAAAGAGGCTGTTGCAGTAGTCCAGCCTAGAGAGGACCAGAGCTCTGGCGACCGTGAGCTTTTGGGGGAAGGAAGAATACCTCTGAGGAGGTGTAGTTGGTATTTGGACTTTTTTGAGACATCATAGATGTGATGAGAAAAGGAAAGTGTGGAGTCAAAGATGACCCTGAGTTTCTTAGCCTCGCAAGTGGGAGCAAGGAAAGGGCCAAGGGAGACCGGCCAGAGAATTGCGATAAAGGAAGGTGCAGGTGTGCCGATGAGGAGGATCTCTGTCTTACTGACATTAAGGCAGAAGTCGTTGGCGGCGCACCACTTCTGGATTGCAGTCAGTCAGAGGTGAGAGTGGGAGAGGAGGTGGCAGAGCGGAGCCTGAAAACAAATTGGGTATCTTCTGCATAGCATTGAAAGTTTGATCAGAGCAGCAATGCACTGGGCGAGTCGTGCCAGATATTGAAGAGCGAGGGAGACAGGTTAGACCCCCTGGAGGGGCACCAGAGGTAGAAAGTGAGATGGGGGAGGGGGCAGGAAGAACCCAAGTTGGAACTGGGAGGGTTGGTTGGAGAGGAAGGTCGTCGGCCAGCCTGATCAGCGATACCCAGATTATCACAGAGGCGATTGAGCAGGATGACATGGTTAATTGTGTCAAAGGCAGAAGAAAGATCGAGTAGGATGAAGACAGATGGGATATTATAGTCAAGGTTAGAGAGCCGGTCTTCACAGATGTTCAGGAGAGCAGTTTCCGTGCTGGCAGCTCTGAAGCCAGCTGCTCTTCGCATATATAGGGGAGAGGCTCATATCCACTGATATGTAGAGAATTGGTTTATCGGAGCATCCTTAAAAGGCCTTTTTACCTCTACGGAAGTTTCTATTCCTGATGTTCACTCTGGGCCTATCGAGCCATTTGAACAAGTCCTATTTACTAACCTGTGAATCATGTTTTCATTGGCTTTCTGTGGCACTCTTGAGTAAGCAAGGCTTTCCTGTTTGGAGCTTGTCGAGGCATTTCACATACTTGCTCCCCTTTCCATACAGCTGGTACTGATGCCAGCAGAGTTTTCCAGAAGGCTTAGGTGCGTCTGTAAACCTGTGTTGTGGTTTTGATTCCACAGCTCGGTGGAGCCAACCCTTCAACACTCAGCTCACTGTGACTATGACACACTGCCCCAAACACTGCCAGTTTCAATGTGCCTCTGTTTTGCACTCGTCCATCCAAACATTCAGCCACCTTGGTCCTTTGACCTCTTTCTGGGCAGTGATAGGACATCTGCAAGTACAGGATCTAAGCACCCCAATGCAACAGAAGGTGCATATAAATGTTTCCCAAGTTGAACTTTGTACCCATCAATTCATTCTGCCCTTGTTGTTTAGATGTGAGATCCTGATGCACACCACCATCAAGAAGTAGTCCACAAGAAATGCCCTGGTATTCAAATGACCATGAACAGTTAGTTTCAGTTGATAACTTAAACATTTAGCATTCACCAAAATATTTTTGGATGCTTTCATTCTTTGACCAAGGAAGTTTTCTCCCCTGTGTATACACAAGTACAGGTTTTGAGGGACGGGAGTATAGGAAGTATTTACATTTCGACTAATGCAGCCACTAAACAGTATTGCGGTAGATACTGAATTCTTCTCTATGGACAATTTGGGCAAAGTGCAAGTCAAATCAAAATTTTGTAATGGACAAGAAATTACATTCCAAGTGTTTTTACCTGTGTTAACGTGGGATGTTGGGGTGAAGTGAGCCCCGTGCTTGCAGAAGAAGTCCATAAGCTTCCTCAATTTATTTTTAAGTGGGAATATGGAGTGATTACGAGCAGACCAACCTGTCGCAAGTCCTGTGACTGTTTACCTGGTCTCAAAGAGGGGTTGGTTGAAATAAACAGGGATCAGAAACCAAGCTGGAGTTTCTAAAGGAGGAATTTGAGGCACTACTTTACCATTTCAGTCTACGCTGTCTGTAGACTAACAGTATGCTGAATGCAGTGATGGTAATCTAATTCATGCTGGCCATATTACTTTATAACGCTCTCCAGATGGTTGGGCCAAACACTGTGCACATCTTAACCTTTTACCTATGCATAGATTCTCTGATATGGCTACTGGCCTTACTACAAATGCTCTAATCTAGTTTGGGTGGCTGGCACATTGTGGTCGTCCCTAGATGGGCATGCCCTACTCCAGGGCTTGCAAAATCTACTAGCCCACTGGCATTGGCGATAGAATATTTTGAAGGGCGAGTACCACTTGCAGGGTACTCTGACCTTGTTGGCGAGTATGGGGATGTTCAAAACTAAATCTTTTTTTTTTTTTTGCATTTACTGAAAACAAACTTTGCAGTAAATTCCAAATAAAGGTTTCACTGTGCATGGCTAGCCTTTTATGTGACAGCAATGCACTGAATATGAAGTGTGCTTTTGGTGACGAGCAACGCTTTATAGAAACCAGAGGTAACCATTTTATCACCTGTTGTCATGGTGCGAGGGAATTTCTCTTACATGGAGTATGTAAATTAAGGAACTCGCTCTGCAGGTCTAGTGGAATTTTTAAGAATTTGCAAGGCCTGCATGCCTGCAGCTCCCCCTTCCCCAACACCCAAATGAATGTCCTCTCGCCATTTTAGCCATCTGTTCTCACTTTCCCACCTCCTGTAAACATGTGTTCTGTTATTACATTGAAATCTGACTTTCAACTTTATTACTTGGACTGCAACAGCTTTAATTTTACTGCTCATACTCTTTTTACAACCTGTTCATGTTAAACTCACCCAATCTTTCATTCTTTGAGGACCTTGACTAATCTCCTCGTCAAACTGGAAAATGACAACACCCTTTTTTTTAGTACCCCACACTTCTTTCATAAATGTGACATATGCACCCAGTTTAAGAATCCAAGATCCTTCTCCACTCCGCTCCACTGACTCTTGCAGACATTGGCTAGTTAAGTGTGCTTCTTCTTGGCTCTCTCCCTATATTATTGAGGTCTCGCCACAGCCTTTCCCTTCTCCTATTTTTCTGGAGATCATCTCCTTATTCGTCCCTGCCCACACCCAGTGTTTGAACATCTAGAACATTTGATTGCCCCCATAAACTCAACCACCACTTAAAACGTAGATCATTTCCCCTCATGACACTCATTTGCTGGACACAAAAACGGGTCTGAGATCTGCAACCTCTAATGGTGCATGGAAATTCACCTTGTTGAACTTTAAATTCACTCGTCTTTGCTCTTTCGACCTGGTTTGTCGTTTGGGCAAATCACATCAGAATCATTCAGACACCTACATTTCCACCACTATAGTCTGATACTGTATCGCCATTTACCCTCCTGCTTGCTTCCTGTTTTTTGAGACCAAACGTTGAAACATGAAATTCCCTGAATGTGTGTTCCGCCAGATTCCCTGTGTTGTAGAATTGTTGGTAATTCATGATTCTGAGGTTGTTCAGAGAAGGGATGTGATGTTCTGATTCTTTACTTGTAATGCCTGTCTTTTTTAGATATGCAGAGCCTGGAGAAACTGCTGAGAGATGCCATAGTTCATGGACAGCCTCGCACACGCAGACCTTGGAAAAAGATCCTTATTGTGGTAGAAGGAATATACAGGTACGGCTAACACCAGGTGGTGGAGCCTTTGTGCTGCAGAGACTTGGAGGATGGCATGTTTGATTTGGTAATTCAGCTTCAGTTCTTAACCAAGTGTACATCAGGCATTTGGTTGTAAGGGAGTTTTTTGGGCATGAAAATCATTTTCATTGCAGTCTTTACATTGTTTGCTTCTGTCTGCGGGTGGCCATTCTTTGCCCATTGACAACCCCTCCTGTGCCCTTCTCTTTCTAATGATGGTCCAGCGATCCCTTCCCCAATGAGGCGGGCAACAGCACTTCGCTTGCATCCACGGTCACTGAAAGTGTCTTCCTGTTTGACATATGCAAGATACTGAACTAGTACAATAATAGCCTATGCGCTCACCTAGCTAACTGATAAAAAAACATATTTTAAGTGTGTCTGGCACAAGTCATGACAAACGGGTCAACAATATTGAACGTCCTTTTTGCCTGCCAGTGACCTAATTAAGGTCCATTTAAAGACCATGAGTCTGTAATTCACCCTTCTAGAATAGGAGTTGCCATGATTGGAGGATAATGGCCCTCTCAGTTGTTACCCTAGGAAAAGCTGAAGGTGTAATTTGGAAAGGACCATTCTATCAAGCGACTGTGGCCTCTCCTCAGGTTTATAAAGCTATTAGCACTTGGAGTTTTATAACTGAAATGAAAATAAATGGTTTAAGCCTGCTGCTCTTATATCAGAATTTTTGGAATTGGGTATATAGCAGATATTATAGTCTATTCAATCATTTTGAATGACTGAGGTCTATAGCAGAATCCATGTGCTAAGGCCATATGTGCACTTGATTTACTATTGGACTGGCAGGTACTGCATTATTTGGGCCCCACTATGACCCTCCAAAAGCGCACTGTTTGCTGTGCTCAATTTCCACAAAATCTAGAAAGTGTTTTTTAAATCCATGCAGTTCACGAATGCCACAGCGATTACCAAAGGGGCAACTGCAGATAATCCGATTGATCCCAGTAGACCAAAGACCTATACTCCCCTAATTTTAGGGTTTTGGCATGTTTTTCACAAACCCTGAGGTGATTTTAAATTGCACGTGCTGCACTTTTTCTGAAAATCTCAAATTAAACTGTACATACTCTCAGCTAGGCCTCCTCAGAATTATTGACCCAAACTGGAGACCACTTTTGCAGTACTGTGTTCAATACAGGACACCGGATCCCGTTTGTAGTTTAAATCGCACGTCCTAATGAAATGCTCAGTAATTTGATTTGGAAGCATGCAAATTATAGACTTATCTTGAGTTATGCGTCCTGCCGTTCATTAGCTTTTATCCATTAATCTGCATAGGATTAAATGAGTTATCAAAACACAGTTTCAGAGCATTATAAGTGGGCAATCATTAAACAGTCCTCTTCACAAAGATGCTCCTCTGTCATGCAAATGGCAAGTAGCCAGCAAAATAGCTCAGTGCCCCTTCCACCTTTGGAACAACGTTTTGAGTCCCATGCCGATCCTGTTTTTAAGCAATTAACTGGGTAAAGGTCAACTTTAAGGATAAAAGGTATCCTTCCTCAGTTTTATATTGAGCACCATTAAATTGGTTTAAGTATTGTCACCTCTCTTAGAAATGTGCGGTTGTCGTCATTAAGCATTATCCCACACTGCATTATTAGAACACTGTCTCCCTAAATGCTCGGTATTGTCTGTATGGATGTATGCTGCACATGGAATCCCCTAATTGTGCGTCAGATGTTCCTTGGCCAGTGGTGCTTCACCTTAATCTCCAGGAGAGCATGAACAGTGTGCAGTATTTTCTCACATTTTAATTAATGTGTTTGAGGTCAGTAGAATGTGGCGGGTACGGAGGGATTCCACAAATAGTGTAGTGAATTTGAGATCCAGGGCTCTAGCTTTATTATAGATTTTATTTGGTTTGCTGATTAGTGGATGGAGAGGCTAGTCTCTCTTATTGTTACAGTGAAGTCGTACAAGGACGACAACGTGTTCAATGGTCCCTTCTTGCAATTATTCTATACTATTAATACTGTATTATATAATTTCCCTTTCTCCTCCTCCTTGTTTCCTACCCCTACTTTCAGTCGTCAATCTTTGTTCCATTAACTCTACTTTTTGTAATATTCTCTTCCCTCTATTCCTGCTTTTTCACCTTTCACTCTCCAGATGATGCTGCAAACTCCCTTGACTCTTCCTTTTCATCTACTCTTGATTCTAGTCACCCCTCTCGCTACATCACCCTTCCCGCCACAGCTTTGGATTACTCCTGCTCTCACCTTCCTCCACTCTAGTCTCCGCAGGGCTGGACAGCGTTGGAAAAAGTCCCAGTCCCTCTGAACTTTCTGCTCTCTCCTTGCTGCACTTCTTATATGACAGAGCTTTGATCATTGCTAAAAAAAGACTACTTATCTGAACTCATGCTCTCCCTTTCCCACCAGCCCCACTGTCTCTCCCATCTCCCGCACACATTCCCATCCCCTCGATCTTCTGACCCTGCTCTTCTCTCTCGTTCTGTGATTTTGCCAATTACTTTACTTCTTAAGTTGTTCTTCGCTCCTCCTTCCCTCCTACTGATCTTCCTCCCCATGTTCTCCCTCCACGTTGCCTCCCTACTCATCATCTTCCTTAACGCCTCTTTCTGACCTTGATACCTCTGTCTTTCTTGTACGTGCCCGTCCAACTGCTTTCCCTTCTGACCTTCAGCACTCATTCCACAAATCTATCCTCTTATTCCTTACCGGACTTCCCTTATCAACTCTTCCCTTGATAATTCTTGCTTTCCATATCTTTTCAAACATACACTCCTTCTGATCTTGAAAAACCCTCAATCCTTCTTTACTGGCAAATGTCCACCCTGTTTCTCTTCTTACTTTTCTGTATAAATTCCTAGAGCGTGCTGTATACTCGCAGGTCTCTACATATCTCAACTTTCACTGCGTTCTGCCTCCACTTCAATCTGATTTCCATCCTTCGCACTCCACCAAGACTGACCTTCTACATGTTTCCACCTCTCTTCTCACTGCTCAGCACTCTTTAGATTTTCTCTGTTCTCATTCTCCTTGATCTTTCTGCAGCATTTGATACTGTTGGCCACTCACTACTTTCCACCCTCTCTTCTTTTCTGGATCTGTTCTCCTATCTCTCAAACCATTCTTACTCTGTTACCTGGGCTGGCCAAACCTCATCTTGCTCCCCTCCTCTTTGGGGTACATCAAGGGTCTGTCCTAGGTCCTTTACTTTTCTTTCTCTATACTATCCTGTTTTCGGCCCTCGTTCCTTCTAAAAATCTCTTTCCATCTTTATGCTGCTTCTTTGCCTCCCTGCTTCACACCTTACCTGTTTCGATCATCGGTTCTTTTTTCCCCTTCATCCTCGTTGTTCTATCTCTTCCTCTCTACTTTCCTTGACTATTCTTCCCTTTTGAATTCTGTCTCTCTTCCGTTTTTGCTCTATTGTTTTCAAGCATACCCATGGTCTAGCCCCTCTCTACCACTCTACATTAATCACTCTCGAGTCGCCTGCTCCTGTGCTTTATGCTCCCAGCACCAATTCTCTCTTTCTGTCCCCAAGCCCCCTTGAACCTCTTCATGCTTTCGGTCCTTCGTATAGCTTGCCCCTAAGCAGTGGAACTCCCTCCCCCCATCTACTCATTCTTTTACCTCTATATCATTCAAACTAATCCGAAGACTTGCCTCTGAGCCAAGCTTCCCAATTAACTGCTATGTTTTCACCTTTTTTGTTTTCTGGAATGAATTACTAATTTCTGTGATGTATATTTTTTTTGTTGTTTCTTCTGTTCAATGCTTTGACGTAAATCACTATACAAATACAATTTATCTTGATCTACATAACCGCCATCAGCGTGCATTTACAAAAGAAAATGAACCACCCCAAGTAAAAAAGAGAAAACAAAAATACAGTACTTCAAACAGATACAGCAGGCTAAACTGAGACATGGTAAACAGGTTCCTCAATTGCCAGTACGAAGTGCAAACTCCGGAGAACCTGTATCAAGGAACTTGCCTTGGCACCAGGAAACTGGGTCATATCTATTTCTACAACACATGATACACCCTTCTTATGAACTATAATTGCCCATTGCTACCAAGAAGACCTGATAAATGTAATGTAGGCTGAAACATTAGTAAAACATGAAAGACCCTCTGCTCTGTAGGCATGGAACAACAAAAGATGCATCACAAACGTTATTTTTGATACTGTGCGACAAATGTATCCCTTTGCTCCAATGTACATGTAAGATCACAGCGGTGTGGTAGCCTTTACTCACATTTAAACCATTGTTAGCTAGCCAGGCTATAGCCAACCCTCAAACTCTCCTACATACTTGTACCCCTCCCCAAAGCCCCACCCCAGCACTTAACATTCTTCACCCATCAGCCACAGCCAGCTTTCTTCTCACATCTATAAGGTTAGCCACCTTGTAACCAGTCTCATCTAGATAGAATTGTGAAGTTTAATGGGTGTCCCATCTGGACGGAACTCAGGTTTTTCTCATGGTCTACCATTTTGAGAACCAGAAGGAAACCACTAGGAAGCGTAGACCCTGCGGGTACAAGAATCCCGGGGAGGAATCCATGACCCCCAACGTAATCTTCCCTAACCAGAGGGCGGGGGGAACAACCCGATCACCAGGGGTGGACTGGCCTATAAAGAACTCTGGTGATTTCCCAGTAGGCCTCTGCACCTTGGGCCTCTTTTCTGTGGTAACCTACTTTGTTGACACTTTCTCATAGCAAAAGAGTAGGACATGCTCAAAATGTGTAATATGTGGCCACTTTGAACATTATTTCCAGGGCCTCTTTTGGGGCCCAGTCCACCCCTTTCGACCACCCATGTACCCATACCACTAGCCCACAGATGAAACGTAGGTAGGTAAGGACCCCACACGTCATGGGCAGGTAGGGACCAGAATCCTCTAACCTAAACTTCACCAGCACCAGGGCGGGGGAAACACACCTGCCGCAGCTAGATACACATACTACTAGAGTAATACTGGTGCAAACTGCCACTCCTCAACATCCCTGCCAACTAGGCAGCCAAATAACAATTCCAATCGTACAGAATAACCATAGATGTTGAGCGCAGACACGCAAAGACAGAGGTAAGAAAGAAACCTGCTAACCCAACTCTAAAACCTCAACTTTCCGCATACACTTCTCATACAGAAACTCACACAACCAGTTCTCTGCACAGCACTCTGCATGCACTTCACTACATTGCAACAACAGATCAACACATAACCTGGCACAACAGCACATGGGAATTCGCACCGACCCAAAAACCGCACTTAAGCTCGGGGAACTGTGCAAACTGAACTGAACCTGCCAACAGGACATCACAACTCTCACTTTGCTATCCCCACTACACACTACCAACACCCCACCGTCCCCTTTTTCACCCCCTCCTTTTCAGATCCGCCACAGCTCCTGGAGACCACCCCGGTGGTGACGATGCGCGGTACCAATACCTTTAACATTAACTGCAGGGCATGGTTTACAGTGCAGAGACCCCACGAACGCTTTTGCATTAACTTTGTGTAATTTCCTCACTGAGTGTTAGAAAATGCTGCTCGACGTATTATTGGCCTAATTTTAGAGGTCACAGAGGGAAAGTTTGCTACGTATACCCAGTCCTATTTGCCCCAGTAAACTTTCTTCTCTTGGAAGAGCCACGTATAATGTATTGGTTTGCTGACATTTCCACCAGAGATATGAAATGGCTTCAACTGTGTTTTTGGGTTGCGAATGTTTAATGAAGCTTTATAATGTGTATGCTTGGGAACCGGAGAGTAGATCTAAATTTCTTACAGTAAACTCAAATTATAATGTGTTTCTGTTTTAGCATGGAGGGTTCCATTGTGCGCCTCCCAGAAGTTGTGGCTCTGAAGAAGAAATACCGGGCTTATCTCTACCTGGACGAGGCGCATAGCATTGGTGCCCTCGGCCCCCGTGGCAGGGGAGTTGTGGACTATTTTGGACTTGACCCCAATGATGTAGATATAATGATGGGGACTTTCACAAAGAGCTTTGGAGCTGCTGGGGGATACATTGGAGGCAGCAAGGTAAGAAAGGGCAGAAGAGAATGTGTAGAGTGAGTATGTACACTTGGTGAGAGAAGTTTGTGAAGGCTTGTTGTGATAGGGTGGGAAAGTACAGACTGATCACTTGTGAATGTAGAAGCAAGTATGGACTGAGTTGGAAGCCTAGAAGCAGGTACTTTGGTAAAAGCAGACCCACCACACTTGCTGAGCTCCATGGCCGCCTCACTTTTTCTTTTCAGTTTGACGCCCAGAAAGCCTCTGTTCGCTCTAGGTTGTTTTTGCGTTTGCTCAGTAGGCAGTTATATGCTTGTGCAAATTGGCTAGTCGCTTCATCCCTTCAGATGTCTGTGGGCTGCAGAGGAAAATGCTTGTGATAAAAATGCCAATCACTTTAGCTATTTGGCAAGCAGCAGTGTGTCCCTTTCCGCCATTTTCATTTCTCTTTGGGAGGTGCTTTCCACAGAACCAGAGATGCCTCCATCGTTGCCCCACTACCCAATCTGCCTTCTTTCATCTAGGGAGCCCCCATGCTACCCTTCATTTGAATTTCTTCCTTTGGCTTTGGTGCCATGGGACACGTTGTCTCAAAATAAATGCTCCCCCCCTCGTATTTGTTGGCATTGTCATTGTCCATCACCCAACACAGCAGCATGGCTTCTGCTTCTCAAAACCTGCTGTTGACACCATGCCACTGGCGGCATTGCTCCTACAGTTTTCTCTGTGGCCTACTAGATGCTAGTCTGCACCTGGCATTGCTGGAATGCAGACGTTTGGCATGATCGATTTGGACCGAAAGTGTCTCTGGTGTGGGTTACCATGTCTTTGCCGATCATGCCCATTACCACCTTATGGTATAAGTGGCTGACGTCAAGCGACCTATAACCCTTGCTCAGTTATTGAAATAAAAGAGCCAAACTGTGCCTAAATGTACATAGATCATCTTTTCTGACCCCTTGTTCTTTCCGATCTCGTTACAATCACTTTTCTGGATCTCCAATTTTGGAAATGTTGTATTAGAAATACTATTGTAATGCAATGTAGTCCTTTAGTTGCCCAAGTCTGCCATTCTGGTGGCCTAGTTTTCCGTATCTCTGTTAGAACAGGTGGTGCTGGTTGGTGGTGGAACGCAGGGAGAGGCAAATGGGAAACCTGGGGTGTTGATGGATGCAAGCCCCAGAGTTACTTTCTATGGCTTAGGTGGTGACACTTGGTTATGTGTTTATCTGTATGGGAGAGCCAAAAAATCTGTAACTCTAGGTTAGTCTCTGTGAGGATGTGTGATGAAGCTTAAGAAATGAGGTTTGTTATACTGATGGGTATGAGGTCACTTTGTGTGTGTGTGTGTGTGTGTGTATAGAGAAAGGTGGTGGTGTGTCAAGAAATCACTGACTATGTCGACGGATTGGTGAACAATCTATTAGCAAAAAGAAAGCTAAAGGACAAACACAATATGAGACTTTGATGCAGGTGAGAACTCCCTGCCTATAAGCAATGTTCTCTTATACCCAAAAGAACACATGCATTTCAGTGGAAGGGAAGATCCAGGTGTGGCAAGGAATCTTACTGAAACAATGTTACAAGCAGTGAACAAAGCCAGTCTTTGATAACAGATGTATTCTTGCATGTAAGACAGTGTTATTGGGAAGGACAGCGTGAAGTGATCCATTTAGTGTAACTGAATATACTTCACAAAGATTCACACATGGTCTGAGGCAAGCGAGCGTGCTTGCAGTATGACGTTCATCTACTAAAGCTAATTTTCTTAAAGCGGGAGCATAAAACGCTCTTACATATGCCAAAGTGGAAACTCGTAAGCAAGAGATGTAGAGTCGAGCATAGCTACACACTAGGCAAAGAGCCTTCATCGCAAAGACATGCGCAGTAAGTCTAAAGCCTTGCACAAAGTTTAAATATGACACTTTGCAGAACCTGCTAGAGATTATAATGCATCAGAATAGTAGGGAGTACATAATGTTCAATTTCAGACTTTTCCCCACAGTGGTATCGGACGTTGGGGGGGGGGGGGGGGGGGTGGACAGTATACTAGTTGCAAAGAGGGAGTACAGGTAGTGGAGGTTGATGATAGTTTATTTTTATAGTGCCTATACACACGTGTTTCAAATCGCTTGAAGGCAAGGGATGGAGCAAGGGAAAATACAATGAGATTCTAAAAAAGCCTTAACATTAAGAATGTGAAATTAACTATCGTATTCAGTTTGGCGACATTTCAGATAGTGCAAGAGCTTTGACAATGATTAGGAGGGGAGGAAGGGAGGTAGGGTGGAGGTAGGAGATGAGAACAGAGAAGCGACTGATTCCACTAAGTCAAATGGATCCCAACGTGAATGAGTCGGTTCTCCAATCTTTGTTTGCTGACTGGATGCATGTGGGATTTTGTTTGACTAGCAATTATGATATATGAAAATGTTTCAGTGAGGTCTAGAGTTTGGTTGAGAGGTAGCCGTAGGAAGATCCTTTGGAGTGGCAGGGTCGTGATACTCCTTTTGAGTCCCAGATAGTCTAGCGTCCGTCTTTTACACTGTTGTGTGTTGAGCTATTTCATGAGGTCAGGGTGCAGGCTGTTGGCATAATAAAGGGTTGAAAAGTACTAAGAAGGTAAATTCCTAGGTTCAGGTGGGGCAAGATGTCTGATAGTTCTGAGCTGAAATGGACAGCTCCTTCCCATAGCTTTTAGCTATTCCTCCCCACATCCAATGACCCCACTAAACTCGTGGAGATCTACAACACCACCCTTAAAGAGGTACTAGATACTGTAGCCCTGCTAGAAAAGAAACAAGCCAAACACAATCTCCATGCGAACTCATTGGTTCACACAAGAATTCTGAGGCCCGAACTGCTAAACGAGCAGCACTAACAGTATGGCAAACTAACCCATCGACTACTTCAAGAGCCACCTACCTCACTGCTGCTAAACACTACAAAAAAGCCATCGCTAAAGCTGCCACTTATAACAACAGAATTGAGAAAGCTAACTCCCATCCAAAGAATTATTCGCCATTTACAAGGAGCTGACAATCCCTCCCACATCCACCCAATCCTCAGAGAAAGACCAAACATGGTATGACAACAGCCAACATGCCATGTTAGACAAAATCAAAACTGTCCAGAACAGAATAAAAACCCAATGCGACAAATTGCCTAAAACCACCTCACCCTGGCCGAAAGCCTCCAACACCTCTCGCACCCCATCAACACACCCAAACCCTTTACATTTAGGGAAGTAACCATTCCAGAAGTCCTACTTATCATGAAAGGCATCAAACCCTCGCTATGTAAAGGAGACACATGCCCAGCCACTCTAGTCAAAGACTGTGCTAGTGCCCTGGCACCATTTGTCACCACCTTTATTAATGCTTCTTCGTCACCAGCACTGTCCCACCTTCACTTAAAGAAGCTTGGGTTCGACCTCTACTGAAAAAACCTACCCTTGACAGACTCCCCTAACAACTACCGACCAATCACCACTGTGCCATTCCTGCTGCAAATTCTGGACAGAGCCGCAAACCTAGAGATCCAGTCATATCTGGAAGCTCACAACATTCTCGCAAAAGAAAATCTGGCTTCCGTCTCCGCCATGGCACAGAGACAGCCCTACCTGACCTTAAAAACCAACTACTCGAAGCCATGGACAAAGGCAAGTCATCACTCCTCCTACTCCTTGATCTTTTGGCAGCCTTCGACCTGGTCGACCATAAGATCTTGTGTAAACACCTTACAGACACTGCTCACTTCTCCCAAAAAGCCACCACCTGGATCACCTCCTTTCTAGAGGGCTGAGCAATGAGGGTCTTCTCAGACCAGGCCTCGGACTCTCCTTCCCCCATTGACTGTGGTATCCCACAAGGGTCTTGCACCTACCCCACTCTCTACAATCTATTTACTCTCCCCCTTTTCAGTGACCTAGAAGACTTCAACATAATCTTTACAAACTACGCTGACAATACACAAATTCTCCTCCCCTTAACAGGTGACTATGAGCAAGACCTCAACAATTTCCAAAAGATATATGCACGCATCCAGGCCTGGGTGGCAGCCAACGGCCTATGCCTAAATGGAGAAATGACCAAAATCCTAGTGGTAGACCCCAAGGAATCGCAAAAAAAAACTGGACAACAAATGCAACTAATTTATCATTGAGAACACTCATCACAGCCTCTGCAGCAGTGAAAACCCTTGGTGTATACCTTGACACTACCTTATCAATGAGGTCCTAGATGAGGATTTTCAACAATCCAAGAGAGTCAGAGAAGACAAACTGGTTGCATCTCGAGCTGGGAAACAGTCTGCAGAGGATTACGTAACTGAAATTATGAATGGCGTGGTATCCATTGGAAAGATCCAACAGACAGTACTTGAGATGAAAAATGATCAAGCCTTGGTTGAGAACTCGCTGAGGAACTGGAAGCTAGAGTCTCTAATTCGGAAGACCAACTTCAGATATTGGGAAGTAAGGTGTCACATGCAACTATTTTTCTGGATTCTGCTCATAAGAAAATTACAGAACAAGATGACTTGTTACTCAGTTACGTAATAGCTAAAAATGTCCCTATTATTAACATTGACGTTAGTCCATGTATCTGGTCAGATCATTTTTCCATAATCTTTCAGACCAACCACAATCATATTTTGAAAAAAGATAATCAGCCTATTTTACCTGTTATGTCAAGGAACTTACGCAAAGTCACCCAAGAGGCCTTTCGTGCTACGGTCACTCCTCTATTACCCTCTTTAGAGATGACCATGCCAGTTGGCGACTTTGTAGCTAACATAAGATCCGCACTTGATACTACACTGGAAATACTAGCCCCACTGAAACCCTCCAACAAAAAAAAGGAAAAAAATGCTCCCTGTACCCCATTCTCAGTTGAAATTACTGAGGCCCGTTCTAAAAAACGCCAAATGGAACGACAATGGCACAAACAACCATCTGAGTCTAGTCTGAACGCCTATAAGCAGGCTCTTCTACAGTATAAATCTTATTCGTTCAACGAAAGAATTGCATCTTAATTCCAGGATTTCTAAAGCCAAATCTAGCTCCAAAGAGCTTTTTGTTATTCTCCAGGAGCTTAAAGGTTGTACCACCATTTCATTGCCCCCGGCAGACAGTACTTGGTGTCAAAACATCCACAACAGCTTCACCAATAAAACTCTAACTCATCAAAACAATATTAATTCTCAGGTCAAATTATTGACTAATACCGCATCCATTCTAGATAACATGGATTCGCCCAATGATTCTCATGTCTTTACCTTTAAACCCGTTTCAACAGCAGAAGTTATCGACACCGTCTAAAAACTCAAACCCACCTCCTGTAGGGGAGATGTTTTTCCAGCCTCCTTATTCAAAGATCATATCCATACCCTTGCCCCCTGGGTCACTACCTTTGTTAACAGATCCTTCAGTGAATCATATGTCCCCGAAAACATAAAGGAAGCATGGGTCACTCCTCTGCTTAAGAAGTAAAATCTGGATCCTGCAGAGGCAGGAAATTATCGCCCAATCACTAATGTTCCCTTTATGCTGAAAATCAAAGACAAGATTGCCTACTGTCAATACCAAACTTTTGTCGAGGAACATGATATTCTAGCCTCACAACAATCTGGGTTTCGCCCCAATCATGGGACTGAGACCGCACTGCTAGATTTAAAATCTTACATTGCTGGCCTTGTTGATAAAGGGCATACCGCCCTGTTACTATTAGACCTATCCGCTGCGTTCGATTTAGTCGATCATCAACTACTGGCGGATAGACTGATCACAATCGGCAAATGTTCCACTGAAGCCTCTGCTTGGTTCAAATCATTTCTGGGTCCACGGAACATGAGTTACGAAGGATAATGCTCACTTCATGGCCTCCTTACTATTATGTGGTGTTCCACAGGGCTCATGTCTTTCACCTCTTCTCTTTAATATCTACTCTCGTCTTCTCTGCGCTCTTCTGTCAGCCCTTGTCATTTATTTTGCCAACTACGCTGACGACACGCAGGTTGTTATTAAACTCACTGGTGAGTATCAAAAAGATGTTGAGCATATCAACTCCATCTTCACTGAAATCCAAAAGTGGATGGCATTAAACTCACTGGCCCTCAACAATGCAAAAACAGAGCTGTTGATTTTAGGTACCCAGAAAAATCTGAAGAAACTCGACATAAAATATGACAACTTTCTGATTGGCCAACACATAATTCCCGTATCTAAGCCCGTAAAGACCTTGAGAGTTTACTTTGACCCGCAGCTATCCTTCACCCGTCAGGCCAATTATCTCAAATCCTCGTGTCACTATTATATTCAGCTTTTATGGCAGATTCGTCCTTATCTGTCTAAAGAGAACCTTGCTGTGATTGCAGCCGCCATTGTAAACTGCAAGCTTGATTATTGTAACAGTCTAATGATCGGTACCTCCCAGGCCAACATTAAAACCTTGCAGATTATACAAAACAATGCAGCACGCGCTGTAATGGGCCTTAAGCGCAACATGCACGTCTCTGACGCCAGGCGCAGCCTTCATTGGCTCCCTGTGAAACAGCGCTTACACCACAAAGGCCTTACTACTGTGTTTAAATGCCTTCATGGCCAAGCTCCATCCTATCTCGCTACTAGGATCAAAAAGAAACCTGTCACCCGTTTCTTGCGCTCAAGTAGCAACACCGTCTTGGTTCAGCCCCCATCTATCCTGAAAAGATTTGGGGGTATTAGCTTTGACTCTTGGGCCCCAGCTCTCTGGAATGCTCTCCCTAAATACCTCTCTAATAGTGAGTCTCTGTCAAACAGGAAGGTCTTCAATTGCTTTTTGAAGATAGGCAAAGGATAGGTCTCTTCCGTCTTCTTATCATAGCCCTCTCGGTTTGAAATCAGTCTTCCGCTATCTTTTCCTCGTTTTGCTGGTCTTTGTGAGGTTTAGGTTTCACCAAGTCTCCATGTCTCCTCGTCTGACATTGTTTTTTGTTGTTCTGTCTCTTTCCTCCTTTTTGTGTGCGCCCTGAGGCCTATGGGTTAGTGGCGCAATACAAGAATACAGATAGATAGATAGATAGATAGATAGATAGATAGATAGATAGATAGACAATTCTAGGCCATCTAACATCAGGATCACTGGCTTTCCTGACGGGATAGATTATGGTCGTCCATTGGACTTCCTACAAAAAGCCTTGCCTAAACGGCTCGACCCTCCCCATTCTCCACCCCCCCCCCTCCCAAGGAGAGCAACTGGAGATTGAAGGCGCCCGCCACAATCTAGCCCCAAAGCCTATTGCTGGTCAACCTCCTCGTGCATTCCTGGTGAGGCTTCTGAGATTTCCTGTGAAGAAGGAGCTAATGAAGAAGGCTCAGGATCTCGAGATCTGAAGTTGGGTGACAATTAAAGAATAATTTTCTTTAACGACTATGGCAGGAAGGTGGTTGCACAAAGAAAGTTCTGGTTCAAGGCAACTCACCATGAAAAAGCATTGTAACTACTGCATGTGTACTCTGCAATTGTGGATGGAATAACACATTCCTTTACTAATCATCATATAGCTAACTTGTTTTTGGAAGAATTACAACCTAGTAGTTAACGGAATGTCCATTTAAGAGGACCACAAAAAATCGAATCAGTTTTTGCCTGGTTCTTAATCTAGTCTTAGTGTCTCTTTTTTATTTTTTTTTATTACATTGCTTTTTTATTGTTAATCTTGTGATAATCTTATTTTTTTAGTATGGCGGCGGTGTATTCTTAACCTTTGCCGTTGTTTTGAAAACATCTTTTTTATTTTAAACAGTGTTGATCCCAGAAGATCCCCTCCTTTAATTGCATGCGGTTTCCTTTGGTCGGTATCTAGATTACACTGCATTCCGTTAGCCCTTGTTGGGAAAGATTTCCAGTGTTCAGCTTCGTGCCAGGGAGAGGGCTGTGGAGCGCATGGGAGGTTGGATGACTGAAGAGCTGTCTCACTCAAGGACAGGCATTCTATCTCAGTGGGCTTGTGAAGGTACTTGCCTTGTACTTTATTGATGAGGATGGAAGGATTGCTCTCTCCTCCGGCCATAATTCATTTTGTCACGCACCAAGTACCATGCGCTAAGGTTATACTTGCTTCCTATTCACTGGCAGTTGTGGAGAATCTGATGGGATTCCCCCCAGGAACCTGTTCTGGGACCCTTCCTGTGTGGCCAGGGGAAGGCAGCCGCTCTCTGATCCTGCACCAGCGGGATGTCGGGTGTACTGCAGTAAGATCACATGAGGGGGGAATCGTAAGGAAAGACTGGGAGGAATCCCTTTTTAACTTTCCCCATTACCCCTTCCCTTCTGATAACTTTTTGCCAGATCAGAAAGTTAAAAAGATCTAATTTTCCAAAAAGCGGCCACATGTCCCAGAATCCCTCAGGGACTGTGACGAAGAAGAGGGCTAAAGAGGCATGCAGAGGTAGAGAACAGTCAGGCAAGCCTAAAACCCTACGACAGTGTTGGGCAATTGAGACTGAGGGTCTGCACCTAAAGCCAATTAACCCACCTGAAGGGAATACAAAGGCTGCTGCAGAATGGTGTCACAGAAAGAAGCTGGAGCAGGTGCTGTAAGGGTAGTAGCAGCAGTAGGGGAAGAAATAGAACTGGAGGCTGGTGGTTCACAAGGAAGTGTGACCACTGAAGGGACGCCGGAGCAAAGCAGCAGACCTGCAGGCTGAGTTGGTCCTGTGCTCAAAAACCCTGTCTGGCTGTGGCTGCGTTGTAAGAGCCTAGAGAAAACTGGCTGTCTTTCCAGTTGCACCTGATTGTATTTTACCTGAGGCCCTTGTGCTCAAGCAAGCAGAGGGAAGCTGGCAAGAGGAAGACTCTCCGTTAATTGAGGCCCTTTCCGAAACACCTGTACTGAGGAAAAGTGTGGATCCTGAGAGTGCCTGCTGTAGAAGCAGTAGCAGAGGAAAAGAATGCTGAAAGTTGCACCCGCTGTAATATTGGAGCCGGTAATGAAGGACCGAACTCCAGAGCAGTAGAAACTCCTTGCGGTTCCATGTGATAATGTCCCTGCAAAAGTGTCACCTGGCAAAGAAGTTGCTGAAAAATGGCAGTTTTTTGCAGAGACATTACATGGAACATGCAGGGGACACCCTCGCACCCCTTCTCCCCATATATATGGTCACCATATGTCTCCACAACCCTTTTCCAGGGACATTATGTATGGTGACCATATACATGGGGACAATATTACCCGATACCCTCTGAACTTCATTCGAGCTCAAAGTAAAGCGAGTGAAAGTCTTCATAGTTGTGGGAAGTCCTATCTGACAAAAGGTAAATTGATCACACGCTTATTCCGAAGTAACAAAAGTGCTACTGTGTGAAGAAAGTCTTTTCCACCATTGTTAACCTTAAATCATTGACCTGTGAAATCACATCTCTCCTATTAACGGGGAGAACGGTACCGGTAATGATCGCATAAGCCGCACAGACTTTCCCAATCACTTCAGAGGCCACGTATGCACGATTCTGTTTCCCCATTGTTGGTTCAGACAAAAGCTATTTTTGTAAAAGGGAATGCAAGTAGCCGTCGCATTTCACCTTTGAGAAGTCGAGTGTGCCTAAAATCAATTGTCAAGTGACCAAACTCTTGTAACATCCTACTTTTAAACATTATTGTAATTGCTGAATTTTTAAATGTAGCAGCAGAACAAGCGTTGCCCAAGCCAATAGGCAGATCCTTCCCAAGAGGAAACCAGCTGAAATAAGAGCTAAAGATTGCTGTCTGAAAGTTGTTGAGGCTAATACTAACCCAGGGTCCCTTTTGATACAAGGGTTTTTAAAGTCTTATGAAACTGGAAAAGTGGCATTGCACTTTCGGGTAAGACCTGGAGACACAAAGAAACATATGAAACCGGGGAAGGGAGCTGGGTGCTTGTATCAAGAAACCATTGCAGATCAATTAAATAGACATTGGCATTTAGAAACTGAAGCACATTTCGAGGTAGCTACAAGACTTGGAAGAAAGGCAAAGAGGCTGCCCCTTCTGGTAGAAGTAGAAAGAAGATTTCCTTGCCAACCTGCAGAGGTCGAAGTCTTGTTCAAGTTGCCAAATAACATTTCCACTATACAGAATTGTGGTTGTCTAACATTTTGCCTGAACTGTTATCTGATGAAGAAGTTGAAGTAGTCTGTGAGATGAAGAAGCCTACTCACAGTAACCTTGAGAAAAGGACATTGCCACAAAGTGAGTAATTTTCTTAAAAGAAGCATCCTGACAAATTGCAGACAAGACGCCGCAGGAAGTAAAGTTGTTATTAAGTGAAAGTTGCATTTTTGTTTGAACTTTATCCAGGAGTACGATTGGGGCTGTTTTTTTTTATTTTTGTATTTTTTTTTTGTTTAATGGAACTTTGAAAAAGGATCTTTTCATCCATAGAAGAATAAATGGTTTTTGGATTTTTGTTTAAGTGACTTCATTTTTCTTTTGAACTTTTCAAGAACGTGTTTAAGACTTTGTTTTCATTGGGGCAAAGTGACTTGGACATTTCTGGGGGATCGGAATCTATCCAGAACCAGCAGAAGTCCACCAAGAGCTTAATTGTTAATGTTTTATTTATATTTTTTTTGATTGTTTAGTGTGAGGGTTAGTTTTGTGTATGCTAGGAGGTGTTCCCTTAGATCTTATAACAGGCAGGGAATTCCCTGGTAGAGTAGGTTAAGTCAGGATTTTTATATTGTTTCTTTTGTAAATAAAATAAATGTCAAACTTTGAAGAACCTAATTTCAGTTGTGAGCCTCACATAGTGCTATAGTTTTTCCGCCGGGTGATTGCAGTAACCTTCCATAATTGTGAACAGTGGTGCATAATGATTGTGCATATGTCCTGGAAAGCACATGCCTACCTAGTTGTGCTGTGCGAGACTTGCATGATGGGCAAGAGGGTTTTAGAGGAGGGAGTGTTAATACTCTTGTTTTTTAACATGGCACATGTTCTTTGGTTAGACCTATTGCATTGGCTGTTCTATAGGTAATCCTTTTCACTGAATTCTTTTTTTACCATTGCCCAGCGTTTTGCAATTGTCATGGATGAGATTTTTATAGGCTAGGCAGCTTAACATTTTTTTTAAAAATCAACAAAAAAAATCGTACTTATGTTTATTTTCCGAATTTAGGTTTGTGTATAGCTATGCTATTGTGTGCATGTTGCATAAGGGATTTGGTTTGCTTATTTTCTTTTTGTGGTTTGTGTTTCCTTTTTACTGAAAACCTTTTTCTAGTGACTTCATTTTTGACTTGTATATTGTGACGATCTTGCAGATAGCGTCATTTCTTTGGGGGAGAAGGTAGACTGTCCCAGGGGCCAGGCCAGTGTGGCCACTAACCAAGAATCCTGCTGTGGGCGGTTCAGCACAGGAGGATCCCATGGCAGGGAGAAACCCTCTCAAAAGGAGTGATTTTAAACCGGGGTATGGGCTATATAAAAACCTGTCTCACTTAACTTCCAGTATCATGCCATACCCGATAACACAACATGTAATTAATGCTTTGCGTGATCATGTCTTTCCCTTTTATATTAATGACCACTCTTGGAGGGGAAAGTAAAGGATTAACGAGAGGACTTTTACAAACCAATGGTCAAGAAATTAATGATACGCCGGGGCGTAGCTCTCTATATAAGCTAAATGGAAAGAGGAGGCGACAAAGAAGCCAAGTGGAAGCCGTAGTAGCAGGAGCAGCAGAGATGCACACTTAATATCGAAAGGTCCAATAACGCAATCTGGCAGGCGAGCCAACACCCACTGACTATGGCGAGACTGGCGACTGGGTAATACAACCAGTAGACCCCGGCCTGGTAAGCCAACCCCAGCCAGCAAAGGTGTGAAAATGATTTGAGTGGGATTCGTGGCTCCAGGTAACCGATGGTTGGGAGAGGAGCAGCCGGGGACGCAGGGAGACAGACTGCCCTCCCTTCTCTATCCTGAAGTTGCAGGCCGGACCAGGGATTCAAGCCGGAGGATACCTCCAGTATTGTGTTGAACTGCGATACTACCAGACCCAAGGCAGGAGGTCGGGGCAGGAGGCGATGGCTGGGAGATGCGTTGTCTGGCTACCAACACTGCGGGTGAAAAATTGTAATTGGAGAGCACATTGGTCAACCTGGGACCTCGGAAGGGAGGCCTACCACAACTAAAGGGAGAGGTGACCCAAAAGAAAAGAACCACAGCAGAGCCATAGAACACTTAACGATCGTGAAATCCAAGGTGATAGCAATGCTGTTTGGTTGCCTCTCACCACAACACCGTAGAGGGGTAATCTTCCCTTTCCCTCCAACGCTTGGAGCGGAAAGGGGTGCCAAAAAGAGTAAAAACCTGTCCGAGCTAGTGTCTTTAAATATTGTCAACAGAGAACTGCCATGGTCCCCTTCGACCAGAAATCCGTACGAAGGGACCCTAAGAGTTGAATGCATTGGCACATCCCTAGACTGGATAGGCCCTCCCAAAATGATATGAAAGGTGGGAGCACAGTGATACCAACATCCCGTTCACATTGTAACAAGGCACCTGCTCACATGCCTGATTAAACCAATTAAGCTGGTGAGCTCCTACGACCCCTTTTTCATACCTTGAGTGCACGCCAGACAAACCGCAGCTCAAAGGTACTGTCACCCTTCTTCGTCTCGGGACAGCCTTGACCTCCAGAATACAGAGTCAAGTGGATGAAGACCAAGAAGAACAACGTCGAGTCTTGCGGTTCTGAGACCCGAAGAAGAACCGGTGAATAACTCCCCGAACCAAGGTATTTGGGTTGGACGCTAAGTGGATCTGGAACCTAATAGCCAGCAAATAACCTGTAGTGTAGGTCACTTTCATTCTCAAGGACCTGGCCAGTACCACAAGGAGATAATACTTGAGGAAGATCCACTACGATTAAAATCCTTACTGTCCCCGGTGGGACCACATAGACTTTGAGTTTGTTTGCTTTGGAACATGATTGTGGAAATTTGATTTCTACACAAGAACGCTATGAGCTGTAGTTTCGTTGGAACTTTTTATTTTGTCGCAAGGAGCCTGGTTTTTCTATGAGGAGTCCACTAGGAGGAGGACAGTCATCCTCCCAGATTTATCCGATCTGTTTTTGGCGACTTTTCCTTCATACTGATACTGTCCATTTTGCCAAGGGGGAGGGATTCATCTTCCTTGGAGTACTGTGGATCTTATATTTGTTAGGTTTTGTTACAGCGTTCGCAATAGGAGGGCTTTGACCAGGACTCTTTATTTTTTAAACTCTCTGACCTGACGGCACCAGTTTTTTTCTTTTGTTAGGTAGTTTAACCAACTTAGAATAGGAATAAGATCAGCGTTTTCTTTTTGTGTAACAATGAAGTATTGTAGAACATACCTTCTCTTGGTCAGTCTCCTGCTTCCTTGAACGCCACAATATGGCCGGCGGCCACACGAAGGCCATACTAAGGCCTGTTGGGTGCCCCAGAGACCCCACTCCGACGCACTCGCCAAGGGAAGAGGGCAGGAGCCCTCTCCCCCTCCCAGAAGCGGCATCCATATCCACAGCCGCAGCATACAGGGGCCTGCCTGACCCTGTCTCACCACCCTGCCTGACCCTGATATGCCGGGCGCAACGCGGCATGAAAACGAGGCTCAGCCTCGATAAGCAGCATTAAGGCGAATTCTGCATCCGCCGGCAGGCGGACGCCGGCGGCCACACGAAGGCCATACTAAGGCCTGTTGGGTGCCTGTTTGGAGCCGTAGGAGCCAGGGGCCAGGACCTCTGCCCTTTCCACTCCAGGTTCTTCACAATTAGAAGGTAATGCCAATTCAAATTAGTTTTTGTGGACTGCAGATATATACAAACTTTGGTATTAGATTATGAAGTTGTCCCCTGAAGCTGCCTCTTACATTGCTTGCTTACATTACACAAATAGACCACAACTGATTGTGTTCTGCCCTGATTTATGTTGCGCCTTTAGTCTCTGTGCCTTATGGTCGCAAATAGACCACAACTGATTGTGTTCTGCCCTGATTTATGTTGCGCCTTTAGTCTCTGTGCCTTATGGTCGCAAATAGACCACAACTGATTGTGTTCTGCCCTGATTTATGTTGCGCCTTTAGTCTCTGTGCCTTATGGTCGCAAATAGACCACAACTGATTGTGTTCTGCCCTGATTTATGTTGCGCCTTTAGTCTCTGTGCCTTATGGTCGCAAATAGACCACAACTGATTGTGTTCTGCCCTGATTTATGTTGCGCCTTTAGTCTTTGGCCCTTGCCTCTCACTGCCAATCTGATCTTAGGTGGCCCCTGTCTATGTACATGGTTGTTGTGCCACCCAGCTCTTATCTTTCACCTTGGTAACCAGGACGTTCATCATGCACATCAGTGTACTCCTCCCATTACTGTACACACTATCCCTTCGACTTGCCCAAGCTCTCCAGCTACCTACAGTAACAACCTCCACACTCTGGATTAAAATGGACCAGCCTTCCACCAGCACGTCATCCCCACGACCTCTCGCATCACCTAGAATAAGCCCGGCAGCACCCACTGTAGGCCATACCAACCAATACCTCAACAACCCTGCTTTATGGCTGGATCACTTTGCTAGGAAACCTACACCTAACCAACCCTGCCCCCTTTCTCTTAGAAATAAGAGACTAGGCACCAGATTCCGCCTACGCCTACGCCACACCCGCCACACCACCAGGAAACAAACCCCCCTCTCTCCTGGATCTCTGTCAATTGCCACCACATGCAAACCCACCACCACCGAGGTTAAACTGCCCATGTTCAAAGGTGCCCTCATTAATGCCAGATCCCTCACTGCACACGCACTTGACATGGCTGACCTCATCACCACGTCCGACCTTGACTTCTTAGCTATCTCCGAAACATGGCTTCATGCCGCATCTGGCCCCTTACTAGCGTTAGCCCTACCGCCAAACTACGGCATCACACGATGTGACCGCTCCACCGCCTCTTCCAAAGGCGGCGGTGTGGCCTTCATCCATAAAAATTCTCTTGACCTAAGAGTGTTACCTGATTCCAAACTCACATCAGCCGAATTGCTGTCTGTTAAACTAGCACTCCCACCTAACCAAACAGCCACCATGCACCTAATCTATAGACCCCCAGGACCCGCACCAACCTTTGTCAGTGAAATCTCCACTCTCCTCCTCAACAATACAAAGATCAATTCGCAAACAATCATCCTAGGCGACCTTAACTTAGGTCTTGGTGACTCAAAAGATCCTGTGGCCTCTGACCTGGAGATCGCACTATCTGACCTCGGCCTTACCTTATACATCCAAGAGCCTACCCATATTAAAGGTAGAACACTTGACTGGGTAGCTGGCTCCAATTGCAATATCAAGGTCCTTAACAATACCCCCTGTCTATGGTCTGACCATCACATTATAACTTTCAACATTGAAGCCACACCACGAATCCCCTCCCCATTAGCCCCAGCTCTCCCAACTCGAAGCAAAAAAGATATAACCAAGGAGAAACTCCTCCCATTGTTACTCCCGTCCCTTAACACAGCCACCAACTCTTACTCTGATCCAACCTCACAAGCACACACCTACAACCAAACAATGCGAACTGCCATTGACTGTATAGCACCTCTCAAACTTAGAAAGGCTAAACCTCAAGCTTATCTTAACTCATGGTTCACACCACAGTTAAGATTGCTCCGCAAAGCCAAACGCTGTGCCGAAAATCGATGGAAAAGCCACCCCTCAGACGAGCATAAAGACAGTTTCCTTCTAGCCTCACTCTCCTACAAAGATGCCATCATCATGGCTAAAAAGGAATCTTTCAACAACCGCATTATTCAAGCCGACTCGAACACCAAGGAACTCTTTAAAATCCTAAGAGAGCTTGAAACTCCAGTCGCCCCCCCTGTCACATGCGTGAAAGATAGTAAATGGTGTGCCAACATCCAAGCAGCCTTACTAAATAAAATCTCCACACTACAAGACAAAATCAAAGATAAACAGGACAGCCTGAAGCGCGACAACCACGTTCATTCCCTCACTAAGGCCCCCTTGCCAGACTCTACCAATATCACACCATTCGCATTCTCTCCACTTACCGTGACAGAGGTAGAAAATATAATTCTTAGAATTAAGCCAACTAACTGCCAAGGTGACCCGTGCCCAGCCCCTACTATCAAGGACTCAGCGCATGAGTTGGCCCCATTCATCACGGCCTTCATCAACTCCTCCTTTCAAACAGGTATTGTCCCAGACAATCTGAAGGACGCTTGGGTTATCCCACTGCTTAAAAAACCTTCCCTAGACCCTAACATTCCCACTAACTTCCGACCTATCACCACTGTACCATGTCTGCTCAAGATCCTAGACCGTGCCGCATACTTTCAGATCCAAAATTACTTGGAAACTAATAACTTGCTAGGTCTACGACAATCTGGTTTCCGCCCCAGACACGGGACAGAGACCGCATTATTAGACCTTAAAACTCAAATCGAGGTTCTAAAGGATCAAGGCAAACTAGCATTGCTACTACTTCTCGACCTTTCAGCCGCATTCGATCTGGTCAACCATCAGATCCTGTGCGAGCACCTCCATTCAGCTGCCAACTTCTCTTCCTCAGCTGCGGCTTGGATCAAATCTTTCCTGAGCAACAGATCCATGAGAGTCTTTGCCCCATCCGCAGCCGCGGACCCTTCCCCGATTCACTGCGGCGTTCCTCAGGGATCTTGTGTGTCACCTACACTTTACAACATTTTCACGAAACCACTCTTTGATGTGCTTGACTATCTGGGTGTCTCCTATACCAACTATGCGGACGACACCCAGATACTCATCCCCATCACTGGTGATTATCTAGGTGACACCAAGGCCCTTAACGACGTCTACTTGGTCATCCAAGCCTGGATGGCCCAACATCAGTTGTGCTTGAATGATGACAAGACGGAGCTCCTGATCTTGGGCACTGCACAACGCCTGAGCAGACTAGAGCCGTCCTATCAGTCATTCAACATAGATGGTAATATCATTCGTGTCTCAAAAGATACCAAAACGCTAGGTTTCTACCTTGATGCCACACTCTCATTAACCCGACAAACTAATGCTGTCAGATCTGCGTCTGCATACACATGCAAACTTATCGCAGCTTGCAGACCATTCCTCACTACGTCTAACAGCGTTACGCTAGCGAGAACCCTCATTATGGCTAAAATTGATTATTGCAGTGCTCTTTATCTTGGCACCAGCCAAGAGAACCTGAACAGACTTCAAACGACACAAAACAACGCCATTCGTGCTGCTTTAAACATTCCCCGACACCACCACATCACAGAAACCAGAAGTAAGTTAAATTGGCTACCTGTCAAACAGAGAATCTCACTCAAAACACTCGCCCTTACGCACAAATGCCTAGCCAACAAAGTCCCGATCTACCTTGGTAGTCGACTATCGCGCCACTCTACCTCACGACCTCTAAGAACAGCCCAATCCCACTGTCTAGCGATCCCCAGATTTAAATTGCAAAAAGCAGGGGGCTCAAGTTTCCCCGTCTTAGCTTCCAAGTTATGGAACTCCCTCCCTGTTTCAATTAGAGCGGAAGACTCTTTCAATACCTTCAAAGCCAATACTAGATCTTGGCTTTTCAACCAGCTTTAAGGGCGGCTTCGCGCCTCTTCCCGACCTACCCTGACTTGCCGACCGCTACTATCACCTATCGGCACTGAAACTACTGTACATATGTATATAATATCCTCTTGCAAATGTATATAATGATTCTTTGTTAGACTTGCATATCGGAACCCATGTGTAATGATTCTCTGTTATACCTGCATATCTGTAACCTTGTACAAATTGCGCCCTGATGCCTCCGGGCCTGTTGGTTCGCGCGTTATAAATAAATAAAATACAAATACAAATGTGCTGTACAAGTCTGGTTTCTGTGCTTGCAGCTTTTAAGTGAATAATTAGCTTTACTGAGTAGATACATTATGAAGGCTGTGAATGGGTGTTTTGGGTGATGACCCATTTGTTTTAGGTCAGGCACGATGGATAGTTGCTTACATCTTTTAAGTTGGAATGTAAAGGGTATTAACAATCTTGTTAAACACAAAGATGCTTACTTTTTTCAATAAGCAACCCGAAATCGTATTTGTACAAGAAACACATTTACAGTTGGAATGTGTTGATTACATATTGAACAAAACATATGTCAAGGAGATTTCCAGTGGTCTTGCCGGGTAACTCCATGAGGGTGGCTGTTTTATTTTGGAAAGATTTGAGATATTCAGTGGAAACAGTGGAGGTAGATTCGGAGGGAAGATAACTTGCTGTTAATCTGCTTGTAGAAAATAGACCTTTAACCCTTTTTTGCACCCAGTGTGGCTCAAAGAATTCTTTAACAAGATTGTAGTGCTGAACAATATGGGGGTAGGGGAGACACCGATTTTAACTCTATTCTAGATGAGGTGTGCAAGACAAGTGTGACCACGTAGATAGGGTGAGGATTAAATGTGAGTCAGCTATTAGGTGCTAACTTTGTTGAGCATGCTGAAAGTGAGATTTCACAGTACTTTCAGGAAAACTAAGAGTCGGTTAACAGTTTGTCTGGGATGCTTTGAAAGCAACAATACATGGTAAAATAATCAGCTATGCATCATATAAGAAAAGACAGATGGAGGCTAAGTGGCACAGTCTTGAGAGGGATACAAATTAGCCGAGGAGCTGTGCAATTCTGCCCCTTCTGTTGACAATAAGACCTCAATGTCGAGTATGAAGCGCTCTTGACTGTGAATTGCACTTGAAAGCGGAAAAGGACTTGTTTTTCACTAGACCTGCTTTTTGGGAGCGCGGGGAGAAATCCGGCAAGCTGCTGGTGAGTCGTCTGAATAGGAAAGAAGGGAGACTTGTTCTCTTTATTGTGAATGAGTGAGTGATCTTGAGGAGAAATTGACATTTTGGGGGCTTTTAAGCAGTATTATGCATCTCTATATAGCGATGATGGTTGTATTGATGGGTCCTGGTGCGTGAATATCTGTCTGGTTGATACCCCCTGGCCTGGATGAGCAAGATGGACTTTGTTTGAATGCAGATATTTCCACTCAGGAGATTGTGGTTTCTATAGAAACTGTCTACTGGAAAATATCCAAGATCGGCTGGTTCCTGATTGAGTTTCATAAAACCTTTAATCACATTCTTGCCCCTTTCTCAAAGCAGTTGTACATGGAAATTGTAACGAATGAGGCAATTACGGACTCTATGCAATCTGCGTCGATTACAGTAATTCCTAAACCGGGGAAGCACCACACAGACTGTGGTAATTTACGCCCAATTTCATTATTCAACACAGATGTAAAACTTTGGCTAACATTTATGCTATGAGATTTAACAGTATATTTCCTAAAATGGTTCACGGGAACCAGAATGGATTTGTGAGTGGGCGGAATACACACGATAATAAGAGGGAATTGATGAGTGTCGTTCACCTTAAGAAGCACTCTCTGGAAGCATGTGCGGCTGTTAGTGTTGATGCCAAAAAAACTTGACTGGGTGAATTGTATATACTTGCGACATGTTCTGTTAAAGTAAACTCTGACCTGCGTTTTTACAGCTCTTTCAGGCTCTATATAATGGTGCAACAGTTGAGGTGTCTGTTAATGGTTACACATTGGACTCTTTTGCCATCAGAAGATGACGTGCCAAGTATGCCATTTAATTCCCTTTATTTGATTTGTTTATAGAGTCGCTCACTGTTGTGATTAGAAGACACCATGACATGAAGGGTTTCTTCTTTGGCAATTGCACTTCAAAAGTACTCTTGTATGCAGATGACTTTGTGGTATTGTCTGACCCAGAACCTTCTTTTCGGGAGCTAATCTTGACTTCGTGGAGTCTCCGACTACAAAATCAATGCCTCCAAGACATTATTTTGTTCCAGCTTATCTTCTTACCACTGTGACTTTTTAGTGTGGAACGGAAAGTATAGGCTAACTGTGGTTTTAAATGTTTTGTTTTCAGGTGGTTAGGTTTGTTGACTTGCTTAGCACTAACATTTGATTGAAACTTGGTGGAAATAGATGTGTTGTGTCAAAAATGGCAAAAATCTAACCCGACGCGCTGGGTTTAGGTGAAGGCAATCAGAATGACCCTACTCTCAAAGCTATTATGTTTTTTTCTATGCTCCCCTTCCTCTTTTGGGTAAGATGTTTTGGAGATGGCGTTTTAATAGATTTTTTGGGGTGAACATGGGAAAACAAGAATCCCAAGGGATTATGTGGAGCCAGGAATGAGACATGGACACAGAGGCCTAATGGTTTTTGGTTATAAACTTTTATTGAAACAAATGGTGGTTGTAAAATCCTTCACTATCCCTAGTTTAGGCGGTATTGCCCTGCATCCCCGGAATGCCCCTCATCACCCCATGACCATGATAGCCAGAAGAGTCGAACGCAAGTTGCAATGCACTGGTTGGACAGCCCCCAAGAGGGCCAGTGACATCCCCATATGCGAACATATATCCTCGCAGACAACCATTCAAACCTTATCCAGTCAACATCTTTATGGATACAGGTGCCACTATAAATACTGAACATCCAGTGTGTTGACTTCAGTAGTGACACCACAATATAGTAGCGTTAGTCATGAAGCAAACTCGCACCCATGCATGAAGGTACATGGACATGTGCACACATGAAGAACATGCTTACAGAGTTCTGTAGATGGAGGATAGATATTGCAACTGACCCTATGGAACTACAGGCTTATATAAGGAGCCTGGAAGAGCCACATACTACTAACCTATAAGTAAAGTAGCACAGATAGATGCATAGACAACATAGTATAACTGTAGTGAGGTTACATAAGGCCACGATCCTTGGGACAAGAGGCGAAGAAAGGCAGAATTGGGATGCACGAAGCAGCAGGCCAGGGCAGAGATCAATATAAGCAAATGGTGCTGTTACTCTTAAATGAGGAGGACAACTATAAAAAACTGCGCAAAGATCCTACTGCAGAAATAAAAATAAGAATTAAAGAGACAACAGAATTCGCTATGGTCAACAACTGGATCACTGACAAAGAGGAAATCTTTTTGAACAACTCAGAAGGCTGGACCCCTGCATTTTACGCTCTACCGAAACTCCACAAGAACCAGACAACGCCACCAGGACGACCCATAGTGTCGGGATGTGGTTCAATATTGGAACCTATCGGGAAGTTCATTGATTACTTCTTGAAGCCTCTGAGTCAGAAAACAGCGATATACCTGCGTGACACCATGTCGACCATCAAAAAATTTGAACATCAACCCTTTAATCCATTTGAAGACATGCTAGTCAATATGGATATTAACAGCCTCTACACCAGTATCCCCCAAGATTCAGCGGTGGAATGTATCGGGCACCATCTTGCGCATCATATGATACAAACGAGAGTCCCGACCAACTTTATAGTTGAGTTGTTGGAATTGGCGCTTACAAACAACTTCTTCCAATTTGAGGAGACCTTCTATTTACAAATCCGTGGGACAGCAATGGGGGCAGCATTTGCCCCGAGTATGGCCATCATCTTCATGGCAGAATATGAATATAACAATTTACTGAACACACGCAATCCATTTCTTGACAACATAGTGCTTTGGCACAGATACATTGATGATATTATTTTTATCTGGAAAGGGGAGAACAATACCCTCATGGACTTCTTCGACTGGATCAATAATTGTACGGAAGAGATAAAATTCACCATCAATAGCAGCAATACCAGTATCACCTTCTTGGGTTTGACTATTAGACCTAAAAACAATCAATTGGGATGTACCATGTTTAAGAAGGAGACGGACTGCAGTACACTACAAAAGCAACCATCCGTGCAATCTGAGAAATAACCTCCCATATGGTCAGTTTTTACGAGTCCGTAGAAACTGCACAGACATCTCAGAATTTAAAAAGAATGCGTCAGCCCTGGAAGAAAAGTTGAAAGCTAGAGGTTTTCCTGAAAAACTGCTTAGAGACACCCAGAAGAGGGTTAGATTTACGCCTAGAGAAGCTCTACTCTTAACCAAAGCCCATGACACCCGGGAAGATAACATTGTGGCTTGCGTCACCACATTTGGACCTAGTACTATTAAACTTGAAAGACTAATAAGAAAATTCTGTCCACTTATTCAGCTCAGTTTACCTGATGAACCCATGCCAAGAATGGCATTGAAGAGATCAAAACATTTGAAGGACATGCTCACCCATGCCAGGATGAGGAAAAAGACTACCAGATCCTCTTTGTGGAACCTGAGAGAAATCAATGGGCACCACCCCTGTGGAAATTGCACAGCATGCAAACAAACTAAAAAAAGGACCTCCTTCCACATAGGCAGTAAGGAGTGGAAATTAAGGCACTTTTCAAATTGCAAATCAAGCAACGTGATCTACATCATTGAATGCCCCTGTGGGTTACGATTTGTGGGGCAAACATCGAGACAGGTACATAAAAGAATTGGGGAACACTGGTCCCGTATTCGGTGTAAAACCATCACGGCACCACTGGTACCACACTGCATTGAACTTCAGCATGGCCCAGACAATTTCATATGGTGGGTTGCAGACAAAGTACATAACACCAGTAACACCAGCAATTCCCTTAACTTCAAAGAGTCATGGTGGATGTACAAACTCCAGGCCACAACTATGGGTCTTAACAAGGCACAACCCCGGAGCCATTCTTAATGGCCCCTCTCACACTGCCTCACTGAGCCTGCAATGCCAGGCCATACACCGGCCACACACTGTGTACCCTGTCCTGTAGTGCCTCCCTCATAGTGTAACACGTACCTCCCAGTGGCGCCTAAGCAGGACTTTTCCTCTGCTGTAGCTCACGCCGGCATTGGGAGATAAGTTCCTTTCTCCCGTGTTTTTAGCATTTGGTTGCCATGACTTTGCTTCCATCCCGCATGCGCAGAGGTGCAGCATTCCCTTTACTGCACCTGCGCACTAACATCCTGTGGAACACAGCTCCATTCTGGGATCCAGCTAGCTCCCGGATTGACGCATTCACAGCGGCTCCTGAACGGCAGGTACAGAACTCCCCCACCCCCCCTCTTTTTTGTCAGCCTGCCAGTGCTAGGCAAACTACCTTTTAACAACCTGCTAGTACTTTGGGCGCTCGCGGACCAATCATGCTGCATTTCTTTTTTGATCTCAGACTCGTGCAGCACCGCTCCTTTACCGCGCGCTAGGCCCCTCCAGCACGCATTTCCAGTACGTTTATCGTCCAGAAAATACTGATGTCCATGCTGGATTTTTGTCCCACAACCTCAAGGTACCTTCCGCCTTGTTCTCATTTTCTATGTACTCACATGTGACCAGTTCATGTCCTCTTGTATTGGTGAAACACAGGGGTTAATCACTTATCATAGCCCTTCTCTGTTTTCCCTCCACTTAGCTCTTCGCTGCAGTTTAATGAACCACATCCCAGATGAGGAATTCATCAGATTTCAAACATCCATAGCCCCTGGCTCCCACTTAGGAACCAGTCCGGTGAAAGGTCAGTACTTGACCACCAATAGGAGTAAACTAGTGTTTTTAACTATTTGGGTCCTGTACCTTTGACAATGACATGTGAATGTACATGGCTTTTTAATCTCTATGCTTTTACATTATTCTTTATACACCATATGTGGTAACCTTAGTTCCCCTTTACTTTCTACAGGGGACTCCTTTACTTAGCTCCATGAAGAAGGCTGTGACCCACTGAAAGCCGAAACGTCCCGAGACACACTCACCCCCTCAGGGTGTTGTTAGGTCCCCTTAAAACCTCAGTTTAGATTCATTTCAGTGACATCGATCCATTATTTTGGTCACCCTTTAGCCTGGCTATGTTAGACCCTTCCAAGGTCTTCATTTTAGAGGAACAATAGGTTATGTTAGTTCCACTTTGGTTAGGTGAACCTTTTAAAACCTGCTATATAAAAAACATGGTCTACAATGAGAAGAACAGAATGTATTAGAAGCAATAATATGTTTTTGAATTTGTCTCTCTTTCACTGTTACCATGCAGCATGCTCATGCATCAATTTGTTTTGGGCTTTGATCTATGCTTACTGCTTACATTTGTTTGAACTGTGGTCTGTTATATGGGCGGAATGACAGTTACTTAATAAAAGCTGTTCCTCCCCTCGTAAACAAGCTAGCACATGTGGATTATTATTCTCTTTCATGTACACCTACCCTAGGATATGCATAAATAGTGCCACCGAAGGGTAGTGAATACTCCATAACGTTGACTTGCAATAAATAAGTTGCAATTAGCTCTGACTCCCACAGCCAGGACGAAACCCCCTTTTTGTACACATTTATTTATAGCCCTTAGTCCTGGGTCTGTGTTGGGCACTCCCTCCTGTGTATACAGGGCTCGTAGCCAACATAAGCGATAAGCATAACATTCCTAGGCCTCGGAGACCAGGAGCAACCTGCAAAATGCTAGCATAAATCTTCACAAATTGCAGACCATGTAGCTCGATTTCACGGTCCTTATCCACATGGTATGACCGAGCTAGAGGGTGGTCATTAATCTGCGGTGCAAAGACTAGCAGTTCACAGCGACATGGACATGAAGTGCAACATGGATTCTTTTAACAATGTTGCAACCCTGCGGGCACTCTCGTAGGCAAAGTGGTAAGCCTGACGGTTGCATTGGGAACACAGTCTTTCTCATCACCTTGAGAAGATGCACTGAGCGCTGAGAACAGAGCTGGGACCCAAGCCTGGGCAGATCAGCGCCAGCCAATCAGAAAACAAATCCAGGGGTGCATGGCAGAGGGCAAGGGCCAATGCTAATCCTGCGACAATGTAATCGATCGTTTTGGGGGAAGGGTCAGGCAACCCACCTGACATGTGAGGCCGATAAAGTAACATCTATAGGTGGTGTTTTATAGGCACTACCACCCAAACGACCCACTAGGTTTTTGGAGGACGCGCTCCATGATGTGATGCAATAACTGAACAAAATTGCTTAGCACAGGCTCAGGAGCTGTGATTTCGGGAGATTCTCAATGTCCTCTATGATCCCTGTCTGTGTAGTAAACGACAGTTCTAACTTGCCCTTGGCTGAGTCTTCCATCTGGCTACTGGGTAAGGGTTTGTTGGGCCCTGGGAACTTGAACGTGCACTTGTATTGTGAACCCCAGTCTTTCTGGTATACAACAAATGGGTCTGTCCTCTTGTCAAGATGTCCAAAGCAAAATGCCTTGGGCCCTGAATCCTATTCTGTCTCGCACACTGTAAAATTGAAATGGGTATTGTCTCCGATTCTCAAAGGTGAACAAAAAAGGTTCAACTCAACACAAAGTTCAAATCCAATTAAAAGGTTTCAAAATGGACAATGTTCACAGTTCAAGGAAATAGCTCCATTCCCCAGATTCCTTGTACTAATATGTAAAGTAGAATGGTCAAGTTCCTTTTGTACCCAAGAGGATCACTCCCTTCTCTTGGCATGTTCAGTTTGCAGGAAATCGCTCCCTACCACAGGTTTCTCTTTACTTTCAATATGCTTCAGATCCTAAGAACATGTATCGTCCTAGGGATTCTCCTTCACTTTATTACACTTAACATGTGGATCCCAGACTCGCGGATCACCTTGCATCTTCCCCTTCCAGTCTCTTCTTGTCAACTTACAATAGTTCAAACTCCCAAGGGCATGGGTCTTGCTTGAGATTCATTTTTACTGTACTTGCACGCACACTTTAGTTTGCCTTGTCTATTCCCCAATCAGTACTTTCATGCAGTAAATCAGCTTCACCTGGTATACTCTCCTGCCAGGACTTTTATGCTATGACTTTTCCCATGTATCCATGAAACAACATTAGCCCACTTCTGGCTTGTCCATTCTTGTTTCGGGTAGTTCTTTTTGATATTTGCTTCCTCTTTCTTCAAAGGGTTCTTTGCCCCTTTTCCAAGAGCATTCTCTTTTAATTTGCTCTTAACCTTTTAGATATGGTTTTAATAATCCACTCTTAGTTTCCCATGTTAAATTCTTTATTAGACTTGAAGGTTGCTTCTCACAATCCTATGCTCTGGGTCTTCCCAACTTGCTGGCTTGGCGTGCGACCAGACAGTCGCTGCGTTCTCGCTGTGTTCCTTTCTATGGTGCACGGTTCCCACTACCTTCTATTCATGGGTGACTAACCTTCTGCACCTTCTTCTCTCTCCCACATTTGGGCTTGCTTTCACACGGTCTCCTATGGCGTGGTTCCCTTCAGCGTGGTTCTTGGCATCTGCACAGGCCGTGGTGCAGCCCAGCGTCTGCAGTTCGCTCCTCCCCTTCTCACTCAGCTGGAGCGGACGTTGTTTTTAACTTCCCGGCATGATTGCATAGTCTACAAAGACTAGACCATTGGGTTGGTTTACCGGTCTTGGTCTTCCTCATTGCTCCGCTGCTCTTTGTCATCTCAATTGTTACGAGACTTTTTCTTGAATGACGTTAAGGAAGCTGATACTGGTCCTCATTGGGAGTGATCCTTACTACTCCCTGCCTCTTTCTCGTCCCAGTTGTTAGCATATTATTCTTTGTGCAATGTTGTGGAGTAATACATTTGGATATAATAGGAGGTTGAGGGTGTGTTTCCTCTATTCCACATGCCAGTTAGGGCATGTGGATAGAGGAAACATCCCTTTAAAGGGAATGGGCGTGTATGTGATATATTTTTTTCTTTCTTCCCCCAACGGTGTAAGTCCTCTCCCCGACGTTCACCTCTCCCCAGGTGGTCGTCGCACATATAGCTGCCCCCAGGGTCAGGTAGCGGCTTCTGTCCCCTGGCCAAATAGGGAGAGGCTGCCTCAGGGAAAGGAGTCATTACCGCCTCAGATTCATCACAGGATGTTCTTCAGAGGTTGGTACATTTGGGTATTTTGGGATTTCCCAGAATAAAACAATATCGCAATGCTTAGAGGTTTCGTACATTGCACCATTGGTTTAGAGCAGATTATATAGATGGTCCGAATTGGGTCCTTATTGAGAGGGATTCTGTCTCCCCAACTCTGATAATCTACTTTATTTGGAAAACCCGGCTCCCTGTTTGTTTAACACCTCCATCAGTGAGAGATGTGATAAAGCAATGGCAGAGAAGCAATGACGTTTGTGAGGAAAAGTATTTGCTAAGTGGTGATTCCTGTTTGTGGAAAAACCCTGCGATACAAATTGATGACCAAACTCTTTCGTGGTACGCGTGGCAAAAGGTGGGTATTAAGAGGTTAGTTAGGTCAATGCTGGATTTAGATTTTTTTTTATTTTTTTTTTTACTTTAAATGATTAGTTGCAGTTGGCTTCTAATCCACTTTGTCTTGATTCAAAGAACCTTTTTAGTACTTTGTTTTTGCCCTTAAATGCTAGTATGCATGCTTCACCCATGGTTTTTCACTTGTTCAAATGCACACAACTTTCAGCCTCTTGGTTCTATAAACTTGTATCTCCTCCTGGGTTTGGTATGGCTTCTCAACATGCTAGATCTGGTTAGGATTCAGATCTGGGATGGACATAATCCGTCTGATTTTGAGTGGGCCAAATATGTGTGGGTCCTGGTAGATTTAAATTGGATTTGTGATCTGCGTTTTACACAACAGACAATTAATTGCATGTATTGAACCCTGTTGAAAACCATGTCTTGTAAGCAAAGTCAGACATTACTTGTTGGAACTGTAAGAGGGACGTGGCTACTTCACATGTTTTGGCTACCTCAGAAGGTTGTTGTCTGGGATGAGGTTTTTCAATGTATAGTTGTGTTGGGTCTTTCCCTCCCAATATAACGATGATTTTTGAGCTAGGTTTGCTCCCTGCTAATATCAATTTCACTAAAGGTGAGCTCTTTTGAACTTGGAGCTCGTCTGATGGCCAAGAAACACATCTTAAAGTTTTTGATTTTAGGCCTACTGTTGAGGACTGGCTACATAGTGTGCCAATCCTTTCCAGCAGGGAAAGGGTGTCTTCAACTTAAACGACAACAAGATAAATAGGATGATCTGTGGAACACTTTTAATGAATTGATGATTAGTGTTTTTTCAAATGATGAATACATTTTTGCTTTTAAGTATTTGTTCTGTTCTTGTGTAACGGATTCATATAAACCTTCTTATGCTCTTTGCCGAACATTCAATAAATTATTGAACAGAAAAAGGAATGTGGTTATCCAGTATTGAATAGTTCCTTTTAATCCAGTGCCCCATCTTCTTTTTAGTAGGATGAGTGTGCTAGTTGAGTTGGGCTCCACACTGGGTTTTAAAAAGATTTTTGTAGAATGTGGCATATTGAGCATAGCGTGGACTTTTTGTTGACAGATGGGTAACCTAAAACAATTCATTTAGATGTTGGAAGACCATTTCTCAGGGAGTTGGAAATAGATGGGTAGTTTGCCTGTTCGTTTGATAAAGGCTGTTTGGAAGATAGGATACTCCTTGCTCAATGGAAGTGTTAAGGAAGGCTATGAAGGTGGGTTCTGGTTGTAATTTCTTGGTTATTTCTTTGTGTGGATATAATTGGTGGGGGTGCATGGGTCCTCCTGGTGAGATTGCTGGATTACTGATGCCTACACTGAGCATGTTCTGGGTGGGAGACCAAGTGTTAAGCTGTGAAAATATGTATTGGTGCGCCCTTCATTGTTTGTGGCAGCATTGGCCCTTTTCTTTCCTTGTGGTGGTAGATTTGCTGCTAAAATGTGTTGGGTTCCCAGAGTGATTGGATTGGTTTCGATGCCGTTTTGCAGCCTGCAGGATCTTTTAATTCCTGGATAATTTGGAGGACTTTTGTGTTGTCTTTATTCTGTGTTCCCATTGGGCCTCTTGTGGCTTGTTCCTTGCTGTACAATCAGCGCTGATTATAGTAGGCTAGTTTCTTTTAGAAGGTAATTTCTGGCCGTTATTTTCTTAATCTCGCATGGGAAGTCAGTTTGGGTGCAAACAATTTAGCTAATTGTTACTTTTGTGATGATGTGGGCAGCGCGTTTGGGGCCATGCTGTTGAGTGTGTTGGTTCTCTAGCTAATGTATATTATAGAGGTTATCTGGGGTTCTCTGCTGGTTTTTGATGAGCATGAGTTTGGAGTCTTCAGTTTTTCCAGTAGAACGTTTTGATTCATATCTTTCTGTGGTCTGATTAACGTTGAAAAGCTTTAGTTTAATTTTGCAAGAGGGGGAGATTCTGGTAAACTGTTGAATGGGATGAGAGGTGGTCTCAGCGGGGCAGAGGTCTGGGGGACTGTGACAGAAAGCATCAGTAACACACTAACTCCCAATGATGGATCACATTTTTGGGTATTGATTTTATGAAACTGGATCTGTGGCCTGTTGGGTATGAATTGGTGCAGGCACACTATGTGAGACTACACACGACGTATCTGCTTGGTATTAGGTAACACACCTTTTGGTATAGGTCTGTACTCCACAAGTTGGTAGTGTGTCTGAGCAGCCAGGAATCTCAAGAGGGGTAAATGTGAGCTGTACAGGTGAAATCGGTCATTCTCCAGCATGGGGTCTGGCATAGATTCACATGCTCATGAATATTCCGTCGTCAGGCTGGGAATCCTCAGTAAAGAACAAATCAGTTTCACTTCTGAACTGGCTTACTCCTAACAACCAATCACTGCCCTCTACCTAAGCCCCTCCTCTGGCAGCCATATTCAGATTTTTACCGCATGTTCAAGTGTTGGAAGTCCTCGTGCTATAGCTCTTGAGCTTTTACTGCGTTTTGCGATTTTTCTAATAGTTTACTATATTTTTTCCAGTCAATTGAGCCTCGAGCTCTATCGATCCATCATCCGACTAATGGGGACTTGGTTTTTCGGAACCTTCTACACCCCTGATGAGTGATTTTTCATCTTTTTTTAAAAAAAAAGTTTCTCCTCCCTTCTTGGGGGATTCCAGAAGATTCTTTGAGACCTACCCCGCATGGACACTGCTGAAGATCAAGAAGACTCAATGCCTCTGTTCAGGATCTGCCCTGGATGTGGACTACGGAACCTTTTCCTGGACGATGGGCACTCTGTGCCTTTACTGCCTACATTCCGACCAAACGCATGTGGAGGAGACCTGTGCGTTCTGCAAGGATATGGTGCCCGCACCATGAAGGACTGTCGCATCGAGCCTCACCCAGCAAGAGGAATTCTGAGCGGTCTTCTAAGATCTTTTGAGGGCGCTCCAGCAATGGCGGCCCAACATAAGGCAAACCACCACGAGTCTGCAGGCACTGGGAGCGCCGTTGGGACGGGCTCCTCGGTGGCCAGGTCTGGAACGGCATCTCCGGCACCCTCGACCACGGGCCAACCCTCTGGGTCAGCGAAGAGTAAGTCGGACCACCCGGGTAAACTTCTGGAGAAGTCCCAGCCGACTCCAATGGAGAAAGCCAAGGAGGAGTAGGGTGCCGCCCCCCCCCTGCGGTGAAGGCCTCAAGCACGTCAAAGATCGTGAAGGCCCGGGTCCACCAGGCGAAGACTTCACTGAAAGGAGTGGTGGCGTCCCTAGCAAAGGCCGCGGTTGCGGGTTCGCAGGATGCGGCTCCTAATACGAGTTTCCCTGCTTGCATGTAGGGAAATCATCTTTTCTACCCATCGAGAAGACACAGGTGAAGATGATGCCAATCATCTCCCCTAGACTGTCCCCGCTGGTCGAGCAGAAGGGGGGGATGCTGTAGTCCTGCAGGGCTCGGACATCTCCTACTCCGAGGAGCTTTCTGGCCTGAAGGCCTTACTGGACAAAGTTTGTCTAGGCTAGGTCCTATGGGAAGGCCCCTGGCGAAACTGATGTGGAGAGCGGTGATGATACCGATGAGGAGCCAGCGGGCGGTGAGGAGCCAGAGGACACCAAGCCACTACTATCGCCCCTTTTGCAGCCACAGCACCTGCCACCACCACCACCAACGGACGTGTCGGCGGACCTCCTACAGGCACTGCACACCTTGTGTTCAGAGATCCGGACAAGGCAGTGCCCCCGTCGCTGACGCTGAGATTCCGCAGCACCTGGGCTGTCGGGGGGGGGGGGGGGGGGGACCCCCCCCCCCCCCCCCCATCAGGAGAAGAGTCCATCCTCCACCTCCTTGCCATCCTTTGCCACCAACCCCCTCCTCCGAGGGACGATACAGAACCGGATATAGCGACGACTGGCAAAGGCACGGACGATGGAGGGGACCTCACGTCGCCGATGCTCGGGGCTTCACCACCCGATGAGATTGCCTCCTTCCATGCCATGATCGCCAGGGCCTCTGAGATGTTTCAACTGGCCCCCCAAGGAGAAGGAAGGATTCCTGTACCAGCACCGGGAGGCCAAGAGGAAGCCTGTACTTTCTATCCCTCTGTTGGAAGACATTTGGGACAAAGGGCTGTCTTTCATGAAGAACCCGTCCGGTACGAGAAGAAATACAGGGTGCCGGACTCTAGACCATGTATCGCAGATCCCAACCTTCCCCGGACTTGGTAGTCTCGGCGGCGAAGAAGTCTTCCGGATCCTCGCCGTCCTCTTCCCTCCTGGATTTCCTTCCCGATGACAAGAGAGCGGAGGCGCTGGAGATCCTACAAGGTGAGGTGGCATCGGACCATGCCATCACAATGGCCAGACATCGCCAAAACAGGCTTCCATCAGATGGGCAACAGCGTTTGCCTCCGTCGGTGGGGTTGGTTAAAGGTCACTAGCTTCTGCCAGGATGTACAGTCGAGGGTGTTGGACATGCCTTTCGACAGGGACAACTTATTCGGCGAGGCAGTGGACGAACCGCTTCAGGCCATCAATGCGGATAACTAGGCGGGCCGGGCGTTGGGTACGCTCCAGCAGTGACGGCCGTCCTTTCGGGCATCCGGAGGAAAGGGCCAGGGATACTCCAAAGGTTTCGGTGGCGGCTCGTCATCCTACTGCCAACCATCCCACTCGTCGGCTTAGGAAGCCTACAGGGGCCGCAGCAAGACCGTAGGAGGTCGCCGTCGCCGCCAAGGTCTCCAAGGTGGCGCACCCACGGCAAAGCAGGATTGAACCGGCCGCGACGTCGGGCCCCCACTCACGCACCCCAGTGGGAGGCCGGCTGGCAAACCTAGTCAGCATGTGGAAATGCTGGACGCCCTGGTGCACGGGCACACACTGGAATTTCAACAAGTGCCCACGCATTACACCAGTGGCCAGAAAGGGAAATCACGTCCCCCAACTTCTGCTGGAGGTACATACAGGCCATGTTGAAGAAGGGCGCGATAGAACTTGTCCCAAAAAGGCTCCGGGGCTGCGGAGTGTACTTCAGGTACTTCCTCATCAGAAAGAAGACGGGCGGTTGGAGACCCATACTAGACCTCCGCCACCTCAACAAGTCCATCAGGTCCCAGAAGTTTCGGATGGTCACCCGCCAGCACGTGCTGGGACAACTGTAAGAAGGGGATTTCCTGTTGTCACTGGACCTGGAGGACGCCTATTTCCATATCTCCATCCACAAGGGACACCGCAGGTTTCTGCGCTTCGTGGTCCTAGGGCAGCATTACCAATTCAAGGCCCTTCCCTTCGGATTGAAGTCGGCACCAAGGGTTTTCACCAAGTGTCTGGTGCCAGTGGCAGCATGGTTATGCCTGCAGGGGATCCACGTCTACCCCTACCTGGACGATTGGCTCATCCGAGCGAAGTCGAGGGAGACCGCTGTCGAACAAAAGGCGGGACCGTCCAGCTTCTTTTGGTTTCTCGCTAAACTTTGCAACGTCCTGCTTGGTGCCATGGCAGGACGTGCGGTTTCTGGGCTCCTGGCTCAACACTGTTGTCTGGCATCCCCGTAGGAGGAGAGACTAGCAGCCATCCTGGGCAAGGTACAATGGCTGTTGACCCTGAAGATCGCAGGTCCATCAAGTCCCTCCTCAGCATGATGTTGTTGTGCATTTACCTTGTGTGCCTGTGCAGACTCCGGATGCAACTGCTTCTGGAGTTCCTCGACACCCGATGGATACAGGTATCGGAAGCTTCGAGGACAAGATCACCCTCAACGAGATTTTCCATCAAGCGTTTCAGTGGTGGGGTGTCCACGCACATCTGTTGGCGGGCATGGATTTCCAGAGCCCCCCAACGCCCACACCTGCAGACTGTCAGGACGGACGCATCCCTGGAGGGATGGGGTGCACACACCGGTCGTCTCCACGCAAGAGGCCTGTGGCTATCGGAGAAGTTGCTGCACATCAATGTTCGGAACTACGGGCCCTGTTTTGGGCCCTCAACTCTTTCCTTACATCCCTCAAGGGCAAGGTGGTGTGGATTTTCAGACACCACAATGTTTTACATCTGGAAACAGGGGGACACCAGATCCCCAGCGCTCTCCAAAGAAACGCAGGACCTATGGCGATGGACTGTTGCTCAGATGTTCCTCGTCCCATTTCATCTGGCAGGAGTGAAGAATACTGTGGCCGACTCTCTCAACAGGGAACTGCCCTCCTACCACGAGTGGTAGCTTCGACGGGACAGAGTGGATCTGCTTTCCCGACGATGGGTCAATCTCCCGATCGTTTTTTTTTTTTTTTTTGTGTGTGACAAGGCTTCCCTTTCCAGGTGGCTCTCCGGCTGCATCTGTCATGATGCCTACCTCCAAGGAGCCAGGCCCGACCCAGCAACCCCAGAGGCAGGCATCATTTCCCCCAGGGAAGTGCCAGCGGGCCCAAGCTGGGGCCCTTTGGACACAGTCCTGGCGCCTTAGGTGCCAGGTTCATGTTGGACCCCTGTCCTGGCGCCTTAGGCACCAGGCTCATAAAGCTAGACATGTGTTCAAGTGTTTTAAGGTGCACTTACCTGATGCAGACCATGCTGCTACATCCAGGCCCTCTTGAGGCCTGAATGGAACTACTTTACCTGTGGAACTACTTTCCCCTGGGTGTGGTCGGGGAAGGATACATACCTGGAACTTCTTCCAAAGCTATTTAAACCACGCCCGATCAGCAACTCGCGCTTCGCGTTGTTCTGCTCCTCGCAGCTGGACGCTCACCGTGTCAGCTCCTGCTTCTGGACTTCAGCCACGCCTGTCAGCATCCTGGGTCACCTGCTAAGAGAGAATTGGAGAGAAAGAAGACCTTACCTGCTAAAGCTGCATCACAGAGACTTCACACCGACGATCCTGAAAGGGAAGACCTCATTTTAAAAGCATTTCGCTTCGATCGCTGCAGCGCTGCATTTCACTCACCTTTCCTGGGCACCTCCATCTTCAGCAGCGATCATCCGGATCCGCAGCCACATCCCAGAGCCTAGAGAGAAAAAGACAAGAACACAAGGTGAGAGAAGGAAGGGAATAGGAAAAGCTCAGTTTCCTTCTAAGACTTACCTGTTGGGTCATTCCCATTTCATTTTGGGTCCTGCCGCTTCCTGGCATTCCGAACCCCGGCCCCTAAGGGGAAAAAGACATAAGCGTTAGCGCTTGCTGCAATAAGACAATGAACATTATTATTAAGCTTGAACTTTTGAACTTGCTACAGAACCCTTACAGCGCCTTACCTGAATAGTCAAGCTTATTTGAACTCCCATCAAACCTCAATCCAGTGAAGTAACTGGGTTTCAACGCGCCCCTGCATCAGATGCAGGATGGAGAACTCATCCTTCCAGACCCTAAGGTGAGACTTCACGGGGAATCGAGGAAGGGTATCGTGGAGGGTTGGAAGGGAGTGGGAGGCTTGAGCATTATTCCATCAGTAGGTAATACTCCCTTTTCACGCACAGGGGAATATTCCTGCGAGCCAGTGAGTCCATCTTCAGAGTCCTGCGCTTCACCATAGAAGAAGCATCAGCACTCGAAGCCAGACCTGCGCCTCGGTGGAAATCAGGTGAGCGTGACAGAACGCGAAGCCTACCCACAATTTCCCACCCGGGCGCTATGGAGACTTCCGAGACAGATCAGCTGGCCCAGCTTTTGGGGGAATTACGGGCAGAAGTGCACTCAGCCCGCCAGGAGACTAACGCTCTCAAAAGAGAACTGATCCTATCCAAGGAAAGAACAGATGACCTGGCCAAAAGGTTATTGCAGGCCCAGGCAGGGCACACTCCTTTACCTAATTCCGGAGAGAATTCCATATCAATGGGTTTGAATAACCCGGTACAAATCAATCTGCCTGGACACATGCCTTTGGCCCCGCCTGAACGTTTTGCGGGGGATCCCAAGAAATATGCCGTCTTTATGAACCAATGTCGTTTACACTTTCTATGCAGGCCCGGGGCCTTCCCTAACGACCAGACCAAGGTAGCCTTTATACTATCTTACCTCAGTGGCAGTGCTGCCGATTGGTCTATTCCATTGGTAAATCAGGATGATCTCATTCTCCAGAATTTTCAGGGTTTCCAGGCCAGCATGGAAAGATTGTTTGCTCGATACTCCAGGACAGGCCCTTGATAACGAACTGCTATCCTTACGACAAGGTAATCGGGATCTTCTGTCCTACGTTGCCACCTTTAATAGACTGGTTGTGGAAACTGGATGGCCAGAAAACAAAAGGATCACATTGTTTCATCGAGGCCTGCGCAGGGAGCTTAAGGATGTTCTAGCTCAGATAGTAGATCCACCCAGGTCTGCGCAGACTACATAGACTTGGTGGTTCAACTTGATCACAGACTTCAAAATAGAAAAGCAGATCGGTTCAAGTACGAAACCCAAGTACCGATCAAAACCCACGCTAACTCCAAGAGTACCGACGTATCCGAACCTATGCAAATCGGCAGTGTTAAAGGACCATTAACACAGAAGGAACGAGAGAGAAGGCGGCAAATGTAACTTTGCCTGTATTGCGGGACTTCCGGTCACTTTCTTCGAAATTGTCCGGTTAAACCACCTAAGAAGGTGGTTGGAGCCACAGATAACGATTTATTGACACCTGATTCGGGAAACGACCTAGCCCGACAAGCGTAGGGGTCCGCTTGCCGAGCTTGAAAACAAACTTTGACCTCGCATTTTGTCATGCCAATGGTGCTCGTGGACCCAAAACAGCCTCAGCTGTTGCATGCTATAAAAGCATACATCTACAGTGGAGCTATTGGAAATTACATAGACCGTGAATTGGCTTCCAGGATTAAGCTCCCTCTCCGCCCGAAAGTAACCCAAGATGTCATTACTACAGTAGATGGAACCGAAATAGCCTCAGGGCCTGTAACGCATTCCACTGTTGAAATGACACTGGTGGGTCAGGATGGACATCGGGAAGCAATCGTGTTTGATGTGATCAAGGCCCCACAATTTCAAGTAATTCTTCGAATTCCTTGGTTAGAAACACATAATCCCAGAATTGACTGGCGAGCAAAGAAGATAAGTTTTCCTGATTGTGAACCAACTTGTTACCCAAGAAATCCAGTTATGGGTCTAGCCTCAGCAACTTCCACCCCTGTACAGCTACCGTCAGAATACCAAGAATTCCAAGACGTTTTTCAGAAGGAACAGGCTAACACGTTACCTCCCCATCGGTCTTATGATTGCCAAATCGATCTGGTACCCAATGCTCAACTACCTTGTAGTAGGATTTATGCTCTTACGGAACCTGAGAACCTACATTTGCGTCAGTATTTAGATCAGTACCTAGCCAATGGTTTTATTCGCCCGTCCAAGTCTCCTGTCTCCTCAGCTCTGTTCTTCGTGCCGAAAAAAGAGGGCGACCTTAGAACATGTATAGACTATCACGCCCTAAATCAAATAACGATTAAGAATCGTTATCCTCTGCCCCTGATCCCTGAGCTTATCGACCAGGTGAAAGACGCTTGTGTGTACACCAAGTTAGATCTCTGAGGAGCTTATCACCTGGTTCGTAAAAAAGAAGGCGACTAATGGAAGACTGCATTCCGCACCAAATTTGGACTCTTCGAATAGCAGGTGATGCCCTTCGGTTTGTGCAATGCACCTGCCGCCTTTCAGTACTTAATGAATGATGTTCTTCGGGAACTTATCGACGTCTGTGTCATTGTTTATATTGACGACATCCTGATGTACTCCTCTTCATAATCCGATCACAGAAAACATGTTAGGGCAGTTCTTGAGAAATTGCGCCAGCACAGACTATTTGCAAAGCTCGAAAAATGTGTTTTTCATACCACAGAAGTGGAGTTTCTCGGATTCATCCTGACACCTCAAGGAGTCCGAATGGACTCGCGAAAGGTGGACGCCATCCTCAAATGGCCATCTCCCAGCTCGGTGAAGGGAGTTCAGAGCATGCTCGGCTACGCCAATTTCTATCGAAGATTCATCCCGGAATTTTCCCGAACAGTCCAACCCATCACAGCTCTCCTAAAGAAAAACAAACGCTTTGAATGGACTCTTGAGGCCGAACAAGCCTTTCAGGACCTGAAAACCAAATTCACCTCTGCACCTATATTGAAGCACCCGTACCCAGATCTCCCTTACATTGTGGAAACCGACGCATCCAGTTCGGCCATGGGAGCTGTCCTGTCGTAAAGAGACCCAGAAACTAACCAACTACACCCTGTGGCCTTTTGGTCCAGGAAATGTTCTCCTCCTGAAATCAACTACGCAATTACCGACAAAGAGTTACTGGCTATTAAATCTGCTTTCAAGGCTTGGCGTCACTACCTTCTCGGGGCAAGACACACCATCACCGTAATTACGGACCACAGAAATTTACAGTATTTAAAGACGGCCAAGGCTCAATCTTCACGACAACTCCGATGGGCTCTATTCTTTGCAGAATTTGATTTTGTAATTACTTATCGCCCTGGCTGCAAGAATGGTAAAACGGACGCCTTATCCCGGATTGGCATGGAAGAACCCAATTCGAGTTTAGAACCTGTGCCAATCATACCTGAACAAAGAATCTTAGGCCTAACTTCATTGCAAACTATTGATGACCTCCAAACGCAAGTAAAACGACTTCTAGACTCTTCAGCCTTACTGGAATGGAGTCAAAAGGGTCCTCATTACACCGTTAAGGATGACTTACCCTACTTCCAGGAGCGGTTGTTTCTGCCTAGTAAAGAATTGCAAGAACTTGTTATTGCCCATCATCATGAATCATTAATGGAAGGACACCCTGGTATCGCTAAAACGGAGGAAAAAATCAAACGCCACTTCTGGTGGCCTTCTTGGAGAAAAGACATAAAGTCTTTTGTATTGTCTTGTGGAATTTGTGCCCAAAACAAGGGTAAAAAAAAAAGGCCAGCCGGCCTACTTCAACCTTTGTATATTCCACCGGCACCATGGCACACCTTGTCAATGGACTTTATAACTGACCTGCCTCCTTGTGCTGGTTACAACACTATCCTTGTAATTGTGGATCTATTCTCCAAAATGGCCCACTTTATCCCTTTAAAAGGTTTGCCTTCAGCTTCCACCTTGGCCAAGGAATTTCTGGAGAATAGAGTTCGCATACATGGTTTCCCTTCCATATTAGTCTCGATCGTGGAAGTCAATTTATCTCCCATTTTTGGAAGAAGTGTTGCCAACTAGCACAAATAGATGTGCGGCTATCCACCAGCCACCACCCCCAGACCGACGGACAAACCGAGAGAACCAATCAGACTCTCGAGCAATATCTTCGGCGCATGTTACATCAATCTGAGTTAAATTGGAAAGACATCCTTTGGATCGCAGAATATGCATACAACAATTCAGTGCATTCTGGAACCGGACAAACTCCTTTTTATACTTTGTATGGTCACCATCCTCGGACCTCTGATCTAGATCCACCTCTGACCCTGGAAATGCCCGCAGTAAATCATCTGCATTCCACCATAACCCAAGCCTTCAAAGAAGCTGCAACTCATTTACAGCAAGCCAAGAAAAAGTATAAAGAAAACGCAGATTTGCACCGAAGTAAAACTCCTCCTTACCAAGTAGATCAGGTATGGCTAGCAACGAAACATTTACCCCTCAAGGGCCCGCAAACCTTCAATCCCAGATTCATAGGACCTTATCCCATCAAGGCTATACTCAATCCTGTGGCCTTTAAACTGGATTTACCGTCTAACATGCGTATTCATCCAGTTTTTCATGCATCACTTTTGAAGCCAGTACAACTAGGGACCCGACTGTCCAAGCCTCCAGACCCAGTTCAAATTGAAGGGGAATTAGAATTCGAAGTTAGAGACATTTTAGACTCCAAGGTGTTAAAGTCCAAACTCTTCTATCTTGTTGACTGGAAGGGATATGGACCTCAGGAGAGATTGTGGGAGCCCAGTAACCATGTTCATGCACCTCGATTAATACAAAGGTTCCACCGGAGATTTCCGAACAAGCCAAAACCCCCGGAGGGAACAACCTTGGGAGGGGCCTTGAGGGGGGTACTGTCATGATGCCTACCCCCAAGGAGCCAGGTCCGACCCAGCAACCCCAGAGGCAGGCATTATTTCCCCCAGGGAAGTGCCAGCGGGCCCAAGCTGGGGCCCTTTGGACACAGTCCTGGCGCCTTAGGCGCCAGGCTCGTAAAGCTAGACATGTGTTCAAGTGTTTTAAGGTGCACTTACCTGATGCAGACCATGCTGCTACATCCAGGCCCTCTTGAGGCCTGAATGGAACTACTTTACCTGTGGAACTACTTTCCCCTGGGTGTGGTCGGGGAAGGATACATACCTGGAACTTCTTCCAAAGCTATTTAAACCACGCCCGATCAGCAACTCACGCTTCGCGTTGTTCTGCTCCTCGCAGCTGGACGCTCACCGTGTCAGCTCCTGCTTCTGGACTTCAGCCATGCCTGTCAGCATCCTGGGTCACCTGCTAAGAGAGAATTGGAGAGAAAGAAGACCTTACCTGCTAAAGCTGCATCATGGAGACTTCACACCGACGATCCTGCATTTCACTCACCTTTCCTGGGCACCTCCATCTTCAGCAGCGATCATCCGGATCCGCAGCCACATCCCAGAGCCTAGAGAGAAAAAGACAAGAACACAAGGTGAGAGAAGGAAGGGAATAGGAAAAGCTCAGTTTCCTTCTAAGACTTACCTGTTGGGTCATTCCCATTTCATTTCAGGTCCTGCCGCTTCCTGGCATTCCGGACCCCGGCCCCTATGGGGAAAAAAGACAAAGACATTGAATGAGCGAATGCGAAGACATTACCCGAACGCTCATCCAGAACTTACCTGTCATTTACTGGAACTGCACGTTTCACTTCGGGTCGGCGCCATATCTCCGGCATTCCGAACCCCGGCCCCTAAGGGGAAAAAGACATAAGCGTTAGCGCTTGCTGCAATAAGACAATGAACATTATTATTAAGCTTGAACTTTTGAACTTGCTACAGAACCCTTACAGCGCCTTACCTGAATAGTCAAGCTTATTTGAACTCCCATCAAACCTCAATCCAGTGAAGTAACTGGGTTTCAACGCGCCCCTGCATCAGAAGCAGGATGGAGAACTCATCCTTCCAGACCCTAAGGTGAGACTTCACGGGGAATCGAGGAAGGGTATCGTGGAGGGTTGGAAGGGAGTGGGAGGCTTGAGCATTATTCCGTCAGTAGGTAATACTCCCTTTTCACGCACAGGGGAATATTCTTGCGAGCCAGTGAGTCCATCTTCAGAGTCCTGCGCTTCACCATAGAAGAAGCATCAGCACTCGAAGCCAGACCTGCGCCTCCGTGGGAATCAGGTGAGCGTGACAGCATCTCCCATTGCCACCAGTAGGCAAACTGACTGTTGCCTGGCAGTCCGAGAGCCCATTCGACTAGAGTGATCGCTGCAACTACGGCGTTCCTGTCTGGTGTGCCCCTGCTGGACATCTGCAGGGCTGCTACGTGGATGTCGACACACACCTTCACGAAAATCTACTGCGTCGACTGGGATTCCAGGTAGGAGTTCAGAGTTGGCCAAGCAGTGCTGCGCAACTTGTTTGCTTGAAGGTGAGCCTGGTGAGGAGGTAAGAGATGCTTAATGTTGAGATGTTGAAATGCTTAATGTTGAGCCTTGCCACCTCTCGTGGTTGTGCATGTGTGTACTGCTATGTAGTCTTTATTCATGAGCATGTGAATCAATGCCAGACCCCATGCTCGAGAAGGAACATGTTACTTACCTGGAACTGCTGTTCTCCAGCATGGGTCTGGCATGGATTCACATACGAACCCTCCTGCCTACCCCTCTGCGGCTCTTCTCTTGGTCCTACTGCCACTTTACGTGCTCCCAGATCTGAAGATGGCAGAGTCAAGCAGAGTCTTTGGAGTGGCTGGAGTTTTGTGCAGTAACTTTTCTGTGTCTACACTCTGTGGGCGTTTTCTCTCCTTAAGAACTGACTCGCACCGCAGAATCCCTCGAGTGCGCACAAAACCGCATGGCCCCTCTCAACTCACCTGTGCCCCAACACACTTAAAGACGCGCACTCAAGCGCGTCAAGACCTGGATCTAGAAGAAGAATCCTAGAGCTCCACTGAAATGGAGGAAAACGTCAAGAGTGTGCCGCGAGTGTTAGCCTGTGGACAGTGCTCTGCGTCATCGCCTTCACAGGCAATTCAAGTAAGTCAATCTCTGCCCTCGAGTGCACCTCCCTGCGGCCAGCCATGTCATCACAATGCACTGCTGCCCCCCCTCGTCTTTCACGGCAAGACTAATGAGCCTGTTAACCCTGACACAAACATTGTGGCTGAAGTGGCCTCTTTTCTTTTTGTCGCTTGCTCTGACACCCCAACTGTGATGTCCATGGGCACACTTTCTGACAATGCTGTGTGCGGCCCGGTGGTCACACAGGAATGCAATGTACTGGCTAAAAATGTTACAAATGTTGAGACCGTATATGTAGATGCTCTGTCACGAGCAGAACCGAATCGTACAAGCCTGAATCAGTCTATTGGTGAATATATTGTTGAAATAACAGAGGCGGACTATCCAAATTCCTATGCTGCGAATTCTTGCATTGCGTGCTGGCAATCTTATGAATTATGTTAACTCTACGACTTTAAAAAAAAACAATGATGTGCTTGTGAATACCGATCACTTTGTCTCTGAGCAAAGTCCTCAGGGATCACTGTCTCCTACAGTTTGGAACCTTCCAGCGACTGCAGTGCAGGGAACACCGGGCACTTCCGTGAAAGTTTGCTCTAAACAATGTGACAACTACTCTATTTCACCAAAAACAAACTCGTCTCTCACCAAAAGTGCATCTCAAGGCTACATCACGCACGATGCTGAGCTTGAAATTGATGTCTTTCATGTACCTGTCTGATGCCTCTGAACTTCCTGAACCTTCTGAAAATGACGCGCTGCTCACTTGATGTTCACTCGAACCACAAACCAGCACATGTCACGAATCTAACCATGAAAGAAGAAACTCACTTCATATAGTGAACAAACTTCTTTATCTATCCCACCTCAACAAAATGGACAAAAATAAAGAGGCTTGCATCGACGCAGAAAAAGTGGCTAATGAAAATCAACCAATATTTTTAAAAGCTGCTATCTCTGAAACTCCATCCAAACCAAGATGGAAAAGCGGTCCTAACAAACGAAGTCGACTCAAGTCCATCATCCCAATTGTCCTGCTCACAATGACGTCTGGGGAAGAAAATAGCATACTTGGAAAGACTTGTACTGACAAAAGAACAGCCTTTCGGACATAGGGATAACTCTTCCACTTCGACAACATCTACATCTACTGACTCTTCAATTATGGAGCATGAATTCCCTAAAATCCGAAAAACCAAGTTCAGCACTCTAACAAAGCAAGTCGAACGAACAGACGATCTAACTAAAAAGATCTTAAAGGATGTGCAACCAATCTTGATGTCAACCTTGGCAATAACAATCTCGTCATTCATTAAATTATATGAACAAATAAATGATGACATCAAAGATTTGACAACATTGGTGGCCTTTATGAATTCTAAAGTGGTAAACCTTGAAAGTGACAACACACTATTCAAATATACCTACCACGAAATGAATGCCAGGATCGAAAATTTGCCGATCAGTCTAACGGACTAGAAAAGAAATTGTAGTGTGGAAAAAACAAACTGTTCGCCAAAGTGGCAAAGGAAGCCTTAGCACTGCTTAAAATGAAAGGGCACTTAGTGGCAAACACAAACAGACTAGCCAAAAGTCGTCATCACTGCAAAATGACAGAGAAACGATGTCACAAGATATCCTGACTATCAATTGAAAATGAGCACATCCCGAAATTGCAAACACAAAACGACGATGCCCAGGTTACATGGACAACAAGTAGTGCTGTGGCATCTACAACGCAAACAGCAAATGCATTGGTTCTAGACCTTAACGAGCACCATGACTGTTCTCAAAACAGAAACTAAAAATCTGTTACAGGGGGAAAAAAAATCAAGGAGGACACAGCACTGTTACCAACTCAGACGGAACTAAGAATCGAATCAGACTGAACAAGCCCCCAAAATATTGGATGATCCAATTGTAGCGTTGGATACAACTGAAGCTCTAACTATGCAATCCTCATTCGCCAGTGCTGTGCAAAGCTACAAGGGGACTACGAACCCTGCCTTACTTGACCACCAACCGTCAAACACCTCAGGAAATTCAGTGGGATGCAACAAAGCCAATCCTGATGCCAATGGCTTGTTCTCCCCTGAGGGCAAAAAAAGCCTGAATTTCTCCATCTTTGACAAAAATGCTTTCTCTTCAAAGCAAGTTATGACAAAAAACTCAGAACAAAAAAAAAAAATCTGCGCTCAAAAAATAGTCGAACGTGCAACAGCTCGAGGAAATTTCTGTGCAACATAAAAACTGTCAACCTCACGGTAAACACAAATGGTGTTGCCACACAACAAAGGCCCAAGAAAGTAGGCAAGGATGCAAAAAGGTTGGAAAACTGCCCAACCAAAGAGATCGCTAATTGCGAAGACTCAACAAACGACTTAATTAATATGTCTACATATGATGACCGTTTAGAGACTCAGGAAAAACTGTCTTTGGTCGAGACGACAAAAGCTGACTCAACAAACAAAAACTTGCCTCCACTCGACTTGGACGCTGACAAAATAAGTGACCCAACCACAAAAATCTCTTCAACGGAGTCTGAGTTATAGAATAACATATCAACACAAAAAACGACAGCAATGGATCTGTTTGATTAACCCAAAAGCTGTCTCTGCAGGAAGAATATGTACTCTGGTCTTACCGATGCCTGATGCATCAATTACAGAGGTCAAATGCAATCAAAGTCTTGACCAACGGCATGGATTTTTGCACATGGATATCTCCCTGAAAACTACAGCACCTGTAACAGAGGCACAGACCAACTTAATGGACCAACCAGACAACTATAAAGTTGTTTCAGGTGGAAGAATCTGCACTTTGATTCAACCGGTGTCTTTAGCTGCCAACTCAATTGCAAAACCTAATTCTACACTCATGACCTTCAGTGAGAGATGCAATAAACTTGACCAACAGTATGGATGCACAACACAGGATGGCTTAAGGGCACGCTCCACCGTGGCCCTTCCTAACACGGCAATGAGATCTACGCCGCCTTGCACTATTAGACCTAAAGTTAACTTCCATCACTAATCGCAAAAGCCTTCCTCAAAGCGCGATGCTGAAGTTCATCTGGCAGGAAGCGCCAATCAAAACCATGAGCCTGTATATCGCAAAAAAGATCCAAGAAAAACAGAACACAAGTTGCAATCAGCTTATAAACTGGGTCTGGAACGCCTTGTGAGCACCGACAATCTCATCCTAAATCGACAAAACGTGCTATGTTTACTCCATCACATTCCCAGCCTCAGAACGATTGTATCAGACTATTTGAAAATAGTGGAATTTATTGGAGAAGCCGAAAAGGACAGTGATACTGTATCTAAATTCCAATATTGTTTATAACATACTGCTCGAGGCAACTGCGGCTTTATTATCACTCGGTTTCGACATCTTCGAAATCAGTGATCACTTCATTGGCTCGACAGATGGGAAAACAACATCCTCATACCGTGAGAAGGGACTGGAGGCAGAGTCCCAAATTAGTCACACAAATGAGTCTCAAGTCTTCAACAAACTCAACATCAAAAAAGCCTGCAGTTCCAACAAAAAACTATAACTGTCTGGTAACTAAAAATGATCGGATTAACAAACAACAAATTAAAATAACGGTTGGATGTGACATGAGATCTAAAGATCCTGATGTAGATACAACTGCGAGTACTGAACAAAAGACGGATGATTGGCATTGGCTCACTGAAGCACTAACCGTGAAGAATCCTAAAAACACCATTATAATGCGAAGCCTCTACGGAAGAGTCTTTGCTTAAGTTAAGAACGTGGAACACAAGCGGATTCAAGCACCTATTTCAAAATAATTGGATGGGTGAGATTGATATGTGCTTGCAGGAAACTTGGCTTCTGGAGAAGCCCTTGATGAATACGAGTGCCTTTAATCCAGCGATAGGCAACTCTAAGGGAAGACCCCTGGCTGGCCTCTTAACACTAGTACGGAAAGCGTCAGGCTTTCGAATCATCAAATCAATACATTTATCAACCTACATACAAATGTAGGAGATTTTCAATCCAACACAAGGAACAATTTACATAATTAATCTATATTGGCATCATATAGCAGCAGGTTCCATGCCCTTTATAGATAGTCTCCCTCCTGATTGGTGAAGCTTATGAAGAATCAAGTAAAGCTGGACTCATTGATTGTGGTGACCTGAAAATCAACTGCCTCAATTCGAAGAACACTACTCTTGACAAACTTGCGTACAGTTGGTGTCTTGAAATTGACTTGAGTAACATCTATATGCTAAATGGTAACATTAAAGGCGACATGCCAGCTCAACATATCTGGGATCGACTGAACCAATGCTCAGTCCTAGATTACATCTTTGTGTCGGCTAACATATACAGACAAGTCGACAGCATGACATTTCTTGACGGCCTGCATAGTGATCATAAGATGCTAAAGATGATCATGCAAGTTGAATCAACATCAAAGAACACCCCTTGGCATTGGAATGTTAACGTAGAATCGAACAGAGTGAAACTCCACCTCACTGACACTGAAACAAATTCTGTTGTAAGACAATTCCGTGCACAACACACTGAAATCGAATACGGATCCTTGTTAACCCAATACACTGAGAAGAAACAGGGCCTAAATCATCGTAAATTTACATCAAAACATGTATTCGATCTTGAAATATGTAGACGAAAGCGACTGATGCGTCAAGACTTAAGGAAGCTCCACCCTGATGATCCAGTTGAATGCAAAACCAAAATAAACCTAGTAAAACAAAGGTATAAAAACTGGATTAAATCGCATTGTGAGGTCATGCTCCAAAATGACTCTGAATTTATGATGGAAAAACGAAAAAAACTAAAATTCACGCGACTTCTGGAACCTGATCAATAACGAAAGTGGATCACAAATCGCACTTCAGACCAACGCAGTATCTGAGTCCGATTGGGTTAAACACTATAGTTTGCTAAATAGAAAAAAAGGTAACTTTTCAGAACCTGAATTGCCTACCTCAACACACTGGAACCTTGAATTAAATAAAAAAAACTGACCTTTTTGAAATTCTAAAAAATGTTTTCTTCGAGGGCAACAGGGCCTGATGGCCTTACAAACTACACCCTCAAACAAAACCCTGAATAATGGTCCGAAATATGCTTTACCCTATTTGACAGGCTCAATTCAAAATGTGGTTCACTGATGTGGATAAGTGCAGTGATAGTGCCCATATTCAAAAAAGGAAATGGGGCAAATCCTCATGACTATAGACTAATAGCACTTTTGGACGTTCTTGGGAAGGTGTACGCAACTATGGTACAAAAGAAACTTCTCACTTGGATCTCTGAGTCACAACACATAGATCAAAGACCGACTGGTTTCGTGAAGGGAGTTGGATATGGGCTAAACTTGTTAATCCTAAATCTCCTGAAAATGGAGGCCATAAGATCTAAGGGCAAAGTGTACTTGGCACTGATTGATTGCTCTCATGCGTTTGATAGCATAGATAGAAATTTTATGGTCCAAAATGAAGAGCTGGAAATGTCCACCTGATTTGTTGGCAGCCATTAAAGATCTACACACCGGAACAAATGTTACGATTTGCCTAGATCAAACTGGCACGTTGTCCTTGGCGATTCCTACATTCTGTGGTGTCAAACAAGGGTGCCCGTTGGCACTGATCATTTTTAACACGTTCATATCCGACATTGGCTTTACCATCAAACGTGTACTCATTTCCACCTAAAATACACGGAAGCCACATGAGTTGGCTGCTATGTGCCAATGACCTATTACTTCTAGACGTCACTCCGATTGGTCTCCAACGTAAGCTCAGTGCTGTAGAAAAATATGCCAAAGACAGCAGCCTTTGCTTCAATAAGAAGATGTTGGTTTTACAGAATTTGAGATAAAAAACCAAAGGGAAACAATTTAAATGGCGACAAGGATTGGAAACTTTGAACATCGTGACCAACACTACGTATCTGGGGATTCAGATCGGTGCTCACATTGATGATAGTCCCTGGGTAGAGAAGGCCAAAATCAAGTGTAGACGGCTAGCATGCCAGGCTGTCATTAATAGCAAATACGGAAAATGTTCACTGAAACTAGTAATACATTTTTACAACCAAAAAGCGATCCCGGCCCTAATAATCGGTGCTGAATGTACTTTGGGGTGCTCGCATGAACTGTGGACAGCCTTGGAAAATATATTCTGGACAAAAGTTTTGAAAATTCTAAAAGGGACAGCTACAGTGTGTATACGATATGAGTTGGGTCTTCTCTCTCAACGCACAAATTTGTTGGAACACCCTTGCTTTATACCGTAAAATCATAATGCCAGATGCTGCACCTCAGTTTTCAATCCTACATTAACCAAGATATGGCAATCAAGAATCTTTATTATCAGAACAGAGATCGAGTCAAAGGCTGATGAAGGACATTCCATGTGAAGCCAGAAGGTTCAACAAATGTCCAAAGTTTGTTGAGCATTTTCCAACTCCCCACCACAAATCCATATTCTTGTGTTTTCGTTTAAATGCATTCAAAACAAAGGAAAGACTGAATATTTGGAGCAAAAATCATAATCAAGACCTAAGTTGCCGATTCCGTTTCCAACATGAAGAAACCTTGAAACATCTGGTTTTGTTTTGCAATGCTATCCAAGCCCAAAGAACTAAACGACGGTGTCACTTACTGAAAGTCGTCAAACTCAGCATTGAGGAATGGTGGCAAATGATGTTTTATGGTCAAAACAAAAAACTAATTTATGATTTAATGTTTTTCTTGGAGGATTTGAAAGAGCTCTTGTCTGTCACAAGTAGCATACTTGAATGATCAATCCACTTGGAGGGAGTCACTCCACCCTAACGAAACAAAAACTAAAAGGGTGGGCTTGCAGCTCTCCTTGTTGAACTTTTGTTTTTGAAACTGGACAAAGCTCAAATTAATTCTCGAGAAATGCATGACGGAAGTTCTGAGGTGTTTTGCGTTTTGTTCTTGTAACGCTCACCTGGTATCCACGGGGATGTCACTCAGCCTGTTCTGACCTCTTACAACCTCGAACCCTTCCCTGGAGTCTACTCGACTGGAGACTGGGCCTGAAACACAGGATTGGTAGAGTTTAACTCCCTATTGTCTGTGTGCTTGAACCCCTTCTTCCCCGGAGTCCAACCCTTCCCTTTGATCCACAGCTCACCTTGTTTTCTTGGAAAGTGTGCTCTCCGTCCTGCTTTCAGCGCAGGGGCGCGTTGATTGATGCAGACTCGTTCCTGCCTAGTTACTTCACTGGCAAGAGTCCGACAGGTAAGTATGAGTCTTTTGAACAGTTCTCTAACTTTGTTCCTTTCCTTCCTTAGATGATGGCCGGCGTCCGGGGATGGCAACGTGCTGCTGAGATGAGTAGCGCTGAAGGTGAGTGAAAGCGCGATGCGACCCTTTCGTATTTGTATTGAACTGAGTTCTTTTTCTGTGTCTTTTAGGTGCCGCAACGTTTTCAGCGTGGATGCCGGTTATGAAGAAGAAATGCGGTGAGTAAGCACGGTATGCGGCGCCTCTAGATGTTTCCACGCTAACCTGGAGTGTCTTTTCCCTCTTGCAGATGGATGAAGAGTTCCGAAGACAGAGTTCCCCTGGAGCGGCTGGGATTCAGGTAAGCGTTTGAAGCTCGTACAGTCTTTAAAAATAAGCAAAGATTTCCTGAATGCTTACTAATGCCTTTTTTCTGTTCTTTTCCCTTTTCCTTAGGAAGCGGCGTGCCGGGATGGGAATGACACTGCCGAAGATGCCCGCGGAACAGAAGAAGCGATGAATGATGGGCAGAAGCGCCGCAAGGTAAGGCTGTTCCTAATAGTGTTATTGTTCTTGCAGGAGCTGAGCGCAGAAGAAAGATGCAGGCCTACTGGAGACCGATCCGAACACGGTGTCACACTGCAGGTGCAGAAAACGCAAAGCATGTTTCTCAGCCTGGGCGTGGCTTAAATAGTGTCTGGGTATCCCAGGTGTCTCTGGGCTGACCCACACCCAAAAGACTAGACTGCACATGCAGTTCTGCGAACCGAAATATGTGGGGGCATCCATATTGTCCCCATCAATGCACTACAAGTCCATTCCCCTATCCGCACTACCACTACTCCACCCCTACTTCTCCACAATCGCTCTCCTTTCACCCTCTCAGTCCCCCGCCCTACTCTCTCACTACCCCTCTCATTCTCACACCTTACATGCACAATCCCGATACAGTGCCACTTTTTCTCAACAACCAATAACTCACCTTCTCGGCAAATCGCCTCCACACACTTTTCCACAATGCTTCCTCCTTAGGGTCTCTTTTTTTTCTGCCTCCTCCTGATCTCACACTTACAACCTGCACCTTTCTGTTTCCTGTCCCTCCTTACATCCCCTCTACTTTCCTCCATTGGTTCTCCCCTTCTTGTACCCACACAATCTTGCCGGCTCTTCCCAGCCTGGGAGTTGTTACAAACCAGGCCATTCATAAAAGGTGGTCTAAGCCTTGTCTCTTCGCGTGCAATGGATGGGCAATTGCGATCACCTGTGACGCTTGTTTCACCTACCCGGGAATTTCGCTTTCCAGTATAGCATGCAGTCGGCTCCTAGTACCTGCCATGAGTATACCATGTCTCTAGTTTGGATTGATTTGGAGAGCTGTTTGGCTGAAATGGCTGCGTACTCTGTGCATTGAAGGTCTATGGCTCATCTTATATGGGAGTGCTTCGAAGAACCTGATTGATGTAAATGAGAGTTCATAAGTGTGTCTATAGTCTGCCGGTTTGCCATCCGAGGCTCTGGGGGAGCTCTCTATCCTGCACTTTCTGCTGCTTTACCATTTTGCATCTTGGTAGTCTTTATTCTTTACAGACTTGGCCAGCATCATGCGAGGTAGTTATGGAGTGATTGCAGTGGTACTGCTTTCACTCACATTGGCACTTGGGGAGCACAGGAACTGGGGCCCAAGTATCAGACTGCCACCATCCCCTGGGTCTCCCAGCCAGCCCTGTCAGCTCCACCCCACCCCCCGGGCTGCGAGAGATCTACATACCCTTTTGACAGGGTCAGACTACTGACTCTGTCATAGTACTGAGACGGTGGTGTGATTCTCATTGCAGATGTTTTCATTGTCTTCCTTTTCTGAAAATGGAGCCACCAGTGTGATTTGTGGTGTATTGACTAGTTGGCCATCGTGTGAGCCACCGGTGTTGTATGAAGGTGGTCTGTGAATGAGAAGGAATTTTAGCATATGTATATTAAGTGGTGCAGTTTAGAAGTAATTCTCAGTCTGGTATGTGACTGGTGACCCTTTAACGTTTATAGTCTTTATGAATGAGTTCACTTGCTTTTCTTACGCCTCCTTCCTTGGCAATTTTGTTGGCAAACTTGATCTTGTGGCGTGTTCAGGTTGTTAGTTCTATGAGAGCCCCTCTGTGTGTTCCAAATTAGACGTTTGAGAGAGAGATATCCAGGGAATGGTTGCCAGTAGAGCTGGCATTGAGAGGTTATCTGCTTATGACATTTTCGGAGACTTTCCTGTTGAGAGCAAATGCTAAGGCGATTAGTGAAAAGGATCAGGTATTTCAAACTTTTGTAATGGAGAGCCAGGTTAAAGGTAGAATATGCACATTCAACCAGTCGTCCCCATTGTATTACTTGAAATGTAGGGTTAATGAATTTCACTTTATGAATAAATTAATAACCGGTCCATTGACAATTTTCCAAGCTGCTGATCTGTCAATCCTAGCCCCTGCTCCTCCCTAGTTGACTGCATATGCGCGCCCTCTTTTGTAAGCCTTGCCTCAGATTCCTGAGCAGTGCTTGCTCTCGCCCTTCATGACCTCCATAAGAAAATCCTCTAGGTTGTAAAAGAAAACCTGTCCCCATTGTGTCTTCCAAGCCAGAGGTTAGCTTGAAAAAAATCTGGTAGTGAGAAAATGAGCAAAACATTTAAAGATGGATAATTCCAGGTGGGAAGCTCTGGCCTTTGGAACATCAGGGTCAAGAACAAATTAAATATATTTTTTGCCTTTCAACAAAGTCTGAAAAATGCAACCTGTCAGTCTAGATGTGAAGTCCATAGTATGAGTGTATTTGTAAAGCACACTTTCACCCCAATGGCCATTGTTCTGAAGGTTTTTCTAGAACCCAGGCCCCTTGTGCCTCTGGATCAGTTTACCTACTTGGCACTTTTATTCTGTGATCATTTATCATCAAATAGGCACCATAATATTCAAGAGAAATAAACCTAGTACTTAATTCTTAAGTGAGAGCCTCAAATCTGGCTTCAGAGTGTAGCGAAAGTAAGGGTAGAAACCAATTTCTAGCGGGGTTGCTATAAGCTCACCAAATCGCCAACCGGGCATGTTAATGCAAGTGCCAAGAGTATGTGCATGGATTTAAACTATGCGGGGTGGCTTAGCTCTGTTCAAGAGGCACAAGATTATGTTGAGGCTTGTCCTTTTGATGGCCTGATCCTCTTCCTTCCCACTGCTGATAGAAGTGCTTTCTAAGACGAGCTAAAATACACTGGCTGAAAAAGCCTCCACAGAAGCCCTTCTTCCTCGGGCTAGAAAGGTGACGCTTCAAGGGCTCACCAGGGCTTTCGAAACCTGTCCCAGGAACGTGCCACTGGTTATGCTCCCTCCAGAGCCTCATCTAAAAGAGGATCCTCACAACCCTTCTTTGGCTTGGTATCCACCCCAGCAGACATATTGCTATGGGTGCAGACTCCTCTCCTATCACCTCTCCTTAGTACCTTCACGGGTCCTTTCCGAATGCATGGCTCTCAAGGCTTTTTAAGACCCTCTGCCCCCCCCTCCCCCCCCCGAATGCTCTGCAGAATAGGTTTTATTCTTGCTTTATGGTTTTGAAGGACCAGGGAATTGCCTCTCAACTGAGATTCACGATGGCCGTACTAGCTGAGATCTTGCCATTGTTAGAAAAAGGGCACTAGAGGTTTGGGCTAAGCCTACAGCAAACATACACCCACTTACCTCTTTGGGGGCCGTACTAAAGGTTCTTATAGGGGGAACAACGCTTCTATTTTAGGGTCTGCTCCTTTAGTCCCAGTTCAAGGCGATAGCTGTGGTGTCTGCATTTCTGGGGAAGCTGGGTATTCCCATACACCAGTGTCTGGATGACTGGGTTTTCCAGGTGTCCAACAGGGCAGACTATGCTGTTCCCTTCAACACTGGAGTAGATTAATGTTCTGGATCTGTCAGTCGCTGTCTCTGAGCATCCAGTACGTCGGCTTGATCTGGGTTTCTCAATGAGGCAGCGTTGCTTCCACTTAAGAGGTCAACTTATCAGATGTTTGATCCTGCAGAGGTTTGTTCTATGATTCTAAACAATATGGAGGCTTATGGCCTCTTGTGTGCTGGTGGGACCTCCACATGAAGCTGCATATTGGGGACCTTACTGCACATGGCATGTTGGTGGTCTCCAGAGTTGCAAACTCAAGCTACATTGAGGTTTGTTTTGGATTGTTTAAATGTGGACCTCCTCTGGTGCATGTTGGAACCCAACCTTAACGAGGCTGTTCCTTTTCTAATGCCATAGCCTACACGGACTATCTACATAGAAGCTGTGCTATGGGACATGAGATTTTACAATTTGTGGGCCTCTTGCATGAAGTTTCTACATGTACATTTTCTGTAGCTCCGGGCAATTTTCTGGCTCTGAAGTCATTTCTACCTGCTATATACAGAGGTAGGGTGCTGATCGTAGGCAAGAACAGAACTGAAATGTTTCAGTTCAATAATCGGGGAGGCATGAAGTCCCACGCCCTCTGCAGACTGGCTGCGGAGTTGATGAAATGATGCATGTGACTGATGTTTCAATGTAAGCAAATCCTCTGGCAGAAGAGCTGAATGTTGAAGCAGATGTCCTGTCACAAGCCTGAGTCTGGCCGTCCAAATGTGGAAGCTTTCTCTGCAGGTTTGCACCTCGGATTCTGGTGTTGGGGCTCTCCACCGTTCGACATTTTTTCAACCCACTTGATCAGGATAGTTTTTAGACCTTTTCAGAGAGGTTGGGTTCTCTACCCCATCAAGATCATGTTCTCATCCTCTGGGAGGGACAAACTCTTTATATATACCATCCTTTTCCCGCGGTTCGCAAATTCTTTTGCTGGCTGGCGGCATCTTCTTTAAACGAGCATGACCTAGTTCTCAAAGCTGTTGGATCACTCGCACGTTTTCAGTAACGGTGCGCCTTCTGGTCTTGGCAGAGTGGCCTGGTATTCCACCCATCCTCTCGGTGGCTTTCCTTGGCAGATCTTGGCCTTCCTCCACACAAAAAAACCTAGTCCTCTTGAATGGTTTCTCCACTAGGCTTCCTAAGGCAAAGTCCGTCATTTCTTTCATTTTTTTTAAATTTTTTTTTTTTTTACAGCTTTGGCATCAAATTATGTTCTTTCAGGACATGCATACGTTTGTGCTGTGCGGGTCTACCGCAATAGGGGCTCTTGTGCTATGCCTATTTTTGAATCCTGTCATCAAGAAGGACTTCGGTGCACTTCTCCAATGCTGTCCTCCAATTCGGAAGCCCAGCCCTTTGTGGCACTTGAATGCAGGGCGTTTGCGTTTGACACACGTGCCCATGGCCTCGGCACACCACTTGAGATCATGAAAGGCGGCCTTCCTGGTTGCTCTTCTGCGAGACTGGACGAGCATCAAACTTTGCAACAACGTTTCCCTGATTTTCTTCAAATTGAAAGGTAGTGCTTTAAACCCATCTGGATGTGAGTAGAGCTCTGCCGTTCTATTTGCAGTACACCAAGGTTCTTTTCTCTGAGCACCTGTCGAGTCCCCCTCCAAGGCTTCAGCCGCGAGGTGAATGATCCCTGCACATCAGAATGCTTTAAAGTTAAGAAGGTTTCCAATCTGAAGGGAGTTCAAGCTCTTGGTCTGGGCCAAGGCTGCTTCGGGTGAGTTGCAAATGCACGTCTAGTTGGCATGTGTAAGGCAGCTAATCGGGCTATGCCCTGCCTTTCTCTGGGCCTTTTTCTTTTCATGGAAGTTGAAGGGTGGGTGCCAGCTTTGGATGGGCTGCCCACGGAAATATCTTTAACTAGCGGCTCCATAGGACTGCCTCCCTCTCTTGCTTTAAGTTCTTAATTCTGTAGGAAATGGGACTGGGGCGTAGAAGTAAGTTACTCACCCTAGCGACTGCTGTACGTGTAGTCCTCCGTCCTTTGCCACCAGATGCCCTCACACCATCCTCCTAGTAAGCTGCCTTGTATTCCGCGATGGGTGAGTGCCGGGGCATGAGGCTGCGCGGGGGAGGTCCCTAGAGGGGTCATGGATCCGCTTTCGCTCGCGCCATGCTGTTCATTAACGCTGCTGCCTGTCACTCCCGTCCCATCCTCCTTCTGCCGGCGGGGGACGTCCCATAGGTTTTGAGGGAAAGGTTTGCACAGTTGTCGCTATAATGAGTTTACTTTTACATGTGTATTAATGGGTGTGTGTGTGTGCGCAATATGTGGTGGGTCGGGGCAAAGGGTTGGGTGTGAGGGAGTGCTATTTGCCAAAACGTTTGCCTTTTCATTTCGGTGGCATTCTCAAAATGTCAATGTTGTACACGTCCTTCTGAGGCAAGTCTTTGTAGGGTGAACTTGCGTGCATGACTTCAGTTAGAGCAGGACTGTCCTTCATGCCCCGGCCCAGGACAGGCTTCCGAAGCACGCTCCGTGCTGCTTTCCTGGGCACGCTCCATGTGTGCCTTGAGTGGCAGCTGCTTTTCCCTAGTGTAACGTTGAGTGTTTAAGCTTCCTCGGACCTTAAGCCTTGGAGTTTGTCTCCCACCAATGAGCGTTCTCGTCTTCCCCATTAGATGCTGATTGACTACCTTCGCGTGCACTCGCACAGTGCTGCCTATGCCACGTCCATGTCCCCGCCAGTGGTGGAGCAAATCATCAGCTCCATGAAGAGTATTATGGGAGAAGATGGCGGCACGTTTGGTGAGTTGTATTACCCTGCTGGGAGTCCATGTTTAATCATTCAGCTATGTATGTTTCAGCTGCTCCGAGTGTGTAATGATCGGTAAATGCTCTTTTCTCTTGCCCCATGCCATGCTGTGCCCACACTGTAATTTAGGACGAGTGGTTTGCTCCAGGTTCACCTCCCAAATGCATGGCCTCCCAGGGGCCTGATTGCAAATGGGCAGATTGTTTTCATGAAATGTTGCCCTATAACGCTACCATCCTCCTGTGCCATTTCTGAAAGTCCACCCAATTACGAGTTTATCAGGCGGAGCTGGTCGTTTTGGAATCCCTCCAGGGGTACTCAAGAATAGTGCTCCTCACAAAAAGGATTTTCAAAACATTTTTGAAGCCATTTCCAGCTTCAATGTGAAAGTGAAAATGGATACCAACATTGTACATTTTAACGCATAAAAGGGTCAGTGCTGACCCATTTACACTACATCAGTAAAGGGGAGCGAGGCGGGCATCGGAGATGTCTCAGGAGGATAGCTCAGTGGCAACGTGCTCGCCTTGGAAGCAAGACGACACAGAGCAACATGTGTTCGATCCCCGGGTCCGTGCTTAGAAACCTCCTGGGTATTAAGCGCGTTATAAATAACATATCATATCATGCCCGGCTTATCACCGTTTTACCATGGCCCATTCTCAAACTTTTTGTACTGTATGTACAGTAAAAAAAATATTGGGACCAATTTGTAATTTTCAACACCTCTGATGGAGGTAAGAAAACGCGACCAGTCGACTGAAGGTCTGTCTGAAATACTATTGGTGGTGGTGCTATGGAATAGACCTGGCAGCATTTGTAGAACTCTGAACTGGGTGGACAGATTATCTTGCGGTATTTACCAAATGGCACCAGTTTTGCCACTACTACCAAACTCTTAATCGGGTCCTCGGTGTGGCGCGTGCGTAAGAAAGCTGATCAATCTGCAGCCACGTTCGGAAACTCTCTTCCTATCTCGGGTGTCGGGTAATTTGTGGAGAAATTCACATTGCAACCTGGTCGTTCCTTTCGTTACATTTAAAAACCATTTTACACCGTTACACGATCTAACGTTAAAATCATACTTTCTACAAATACCCTAATTCATCATAAACATTGTATAAATAATTAAAAGAAATATCATAAAATGTCATAATGACTTCCAAACTGGGCAGGATATAACGGCAATCTCACTGCGCTAACACCAAACATAGACCCAATAAACAATTTACGGGGCCAAGGCCAATTTCTTGGCCGCCCGCTGCCAAACATGGAAGGCTGACGCTACTATCATCAGAGATTCAGCACCAAAACTGTTGGCCCGGAATTGGTTTGAAGTGTAAAAATGGACTTCACTATAGGCCTTGTTTGTATTTTACTGTATTTGGGTATTTATAGCGCGCACTGAACGGACCCTATCCAGACCCATCTCCTCTTAGCATTGCTTAGGCATCCTATCCAAATCTCTATACCATACACTCTTCGAAGAACTCTTGGAGTGGATCACCACCTGTCCCAGTAATGAGACTACCTCCAGATTGCCATTATACAGCTTAGCCCAGAAAGGCGTAGACTTGCTCTGGACCCCTTCCAGACAGGGGGAGGCTGCTGGAACATCAGTAGGGACTTAGTCCACATTCCTTCTCACTGTTGCTGAACTTGTCTGCTTTTTGAATATTGTTTACAGTTACCCAACTTGGTATTTTGGGGACATCATCCATTGTGCTATTTACAAGACAGGACCAGAATACCTGCAACACAAGGTCACCCCTTACATAGCCACCATAAACCTGTGATCAGGCACCGCACACTCCTCGTCATCCCCATCAAATCAAACCGTATAGAAAGGGGGGGGTCCTCCTTTTCTGTTTAAGCACCCACTGTATGGTACATGAGCCCCTTTATCGTCTGCTGCTTAGAGGATCACCTTGCCTTCAGGAAGGCCCTCAAGACCTGCCTTTCCCCTCTGTTCTGACGAACCCCTTGTGTCGATTTTAACCCCCGTCAGGCTGGGGCGGCAATGAGTCCCTCTAAGAATGTTCTGAGCAACGCATAGAAAGGACTCCAGCAGACCACAGGACAGGATCTTCAACACACCAACAAAACAAAAACCAGCCAGGACACTCTGGTACACATTACACATCACACTCAATGTCCACCCACCCCACTCGCCTGCAATCATACGCTACTTGAAGACCCATCGCACAACACCTCTGCGATTAGAATGCAGCTAAGTCCCACAGCATAAATCTGGTCTAGTTGGACATCTAATCGGTCTCCTGGACTCACATAATCTCCCTACCACCTTGTTTTCCCATGCCACTTAAAGCACTGCTTCGTCTAACCTTCAAAGCTATTAAATTATTTAATTTAATGTGACCTAGTTCATCAGAACTTTTCACATACATTAAGCAGACTATAAATAGAATTACATTCCATAATACATAAGATCCTTAATGAATAACCTTCTCTTAAACAGTTAAACATCAGCTTGCCATACCAGTCGCATTAATATTCATTGATTTATATAACCTAAGATCTTAAAATTCATAGAAAATGCTTAAAATTAAGATAAATACAATTAAACAGATGTGGTTAATCAAATTTAAATCAACTTTGGGGTCGTACTCAATCAAACCCTATAAAGTGTGAGGTGCAGTCTACTATTCTTTGAGTTTAAACAAGAAGTCCAGAAATGGGAGTCTTTTTAATGGAGTCTAGCGTGTGTACAAAAGTTCCCAAATGGCGTATATCAATCTGGCCCATTGCACTGCACTCTGTCAGCACATGTTTGCCGTTTTAGGTATATTAAGCTCCCGACATAAATGACAACTTCTTTTGTTGGGCGGTAAGTTTAAGGCAGGGCCAATTCTAGTTAGTAACGGGAGGCGATTAAATCACATGTTATGTTAAAGGTATTTGTACCGCGCACCGCCGCCAACGGAATTGGTCCCCAGGCGCTCTGGCGGATCTGTAAACGAGAAGGTGGGATGAATTAGTAAGGGGAAGAGGGAGTAGGATAGTGAGAGGAGTCGTGTACTGTTGGTGCTTCAACTCGGTAGACACCGGGTGCTGAGCTTTGGTGCGAGTATTTTATGGGTGTCAGTCGTGTGTGCTGTTGGTGAGGCTTATGTGTTGTTGCAGTGTGGTGAAGTGCGTGCAGCTTGTTGTGCGAGAGATGGTTGTGTGAGTTTTTTTTAGATGAGTATGCAAGGAGTTTGAGTTTATATTGGTTAGTGGGTTATGACGTTTAACATGCAAGCATTCACAGTTCTGTCCAAGTTCAGCAGTTGCTGACCTACATAATTCCGTCTAAGTGAAGCACTCACTAACCTTCAGAATCCTATCTAGGTACGGCACAGGCTAATGTCCTCAATTCTAAGTGTAGCACATGCTAACATCCAAGTTCCGTCTAAGTGAAGCACTCACTAACCTTCAGAATCCTATCTAGGTACGGCACAGGCTAATGTCCTCAATTCTAAGTGTAGCACATGCTAACATCCAAGTTCCGTCTAAGTGAAGCACTCACTAACCTTCAGAATCCTATCTAGGTACGGCACAGGCTAATGTCCTCAATTCTAAGTGTGGCACATGCTAACATCCAAGTTCCATCTAAGTGTGGCACATGCTAACATCCAAGTTCCATCTAAGTGTGGCACATGCTAATATTCTTAATCCTGTCTAGATGTGACGCAGACTAGAGTCAAGAATTCCATCTAAGTGTGGGACATTAAAAATAAAAACCTAGACACTCGTGGGAACGGGCATAATAGCAAATCTAATTGGGGCTTTTTATACTGCTATGCCATTTCTGTATGTTAGCTATTAATAATCTTGCTCCTCAGTACCTGACAGGCTGTTTTGGTCTACTAGTCACAACCCCATACCCTCTGCGGCTTTGCAGTCGATGTTAGTCATGCTAGTTTTGGGACAGTATCTCCTCAAAGCTTGTCTTAAATGTTCCTTATTGGCGAAAAATGGAGTACCCTCATTGCGCTGTACCTTACCCCACCACTCCCTCCAGTGCCACGTAATGTCTTTTTATACATGTGTACAATCCTTTTGGTTTGCAGTGCTTGCCACCCGAGGTTAACGTTACCTTGAGACATTGTTTGTTTTAAAGCTCACTTTTTTTTCACACACCAACCAGTGGTCGAAGTGGGCGGGAGCGGTCGGGAGCGGTGCTCCCATACTTTTTAATGTTAAGTTTCACTGTTCCTATACTTTTATTTTAAAAAGAACCGTTCTGGAACGGTTTAGTTTTAAAATAAAAGTGGTGGAAGAAGTTTAAGCTTGCACTTTCATGCACTGCACTGCCCATTCCCATAAATAGCAGGTGTGTTTGTTTGGGGGGTTTAGATTGTGTGTGGGGGGGGCCAGCAGAGAACATGGCTCCTCTACTTCTTTTCGTACACTCGACCTCTGACACCAACCCATACACTAAAGAGCTGCTGCCCCTCTGGCCCCACTCCCCGTAACCCCTCACTCCCCACCAGAGGCGGATCTAACGGTCGCTAGGCAGACCAATGGCGACCGGGCCCCTGTGCCAGGCCCCGCCCCTTTCACGCAGCACAGGGCCCTTTGCAGCACAGGGCCCTTTCTGTTGGACGTCACTCCAGAGTCCAGTCTCCTTTCTTTCTCCCTTCCAAACCTGGGCCAGTGTAGGTAGTGGTGGTACCTGAGACGACCGTGACGTAGACACGTCTCGGGACGTCCATACACTGGCCCAGGATTGGAAGGGAGAAAGAAAGGAGAACGTTAGATCCGCCTCTGCCAGGTGACTCAGTGTTATGTGTGCCGTTGTGGTGGTGCCACGAGGAAGGAATCGCCATTGCCCGGGCCTAGCTGCAGAAGAGAAGGTGCTGCTGCTCGAGTCGAGGGAGGCTGTCGTCCAGCAGTGTTTGCGGTCTGCTGCTGCTGCTTACTAAAACAGGTAAGCTTGGCTATTGTGGGGTTTGGGGCTGGATGGTGTTTTTTTATTTCCAGTGTTTATAAGCATTTGTCTGCAGGCCTTTGTGTGGAAATGGATCTATTTATTTAAAGGGGGTGTGTAATCCGCGCTATGCCACTGTAAGCCGCTTCATGGCGCTGGAGGGAGGGGTGAGGAGTGGAAGGGGAGACAGGTTGAGAGGGAGGAGAGATATGGCAGATTTACTATTTTTTTTATGTCGTCAGTGCTTCAGAAACTAAGGGGTGTGTAACTGTGTGTTTTCGTTTTAAATTCATTGTAGAGTTTAGGCTGATGTGTCCTGAACTGCCCGCCTCCTTGACAGTTTGTCTTGGCTGGGCCTCGACATATCTACTGCTGTGGGGATCAAATGGGACACGTAGGTGGTTGGCCTCTTTATTGACGGAAGTGTGCAGCTGCAGCCACCATGCACATTCCGTACTTGGCCTCTTTGTGTGGGGGAATTTCGGAATTAGCGGATTTCGGTGGGTGATGCTTAGCTTTGTTAAAAGCAGGTGTTAAAACCAGTGCAGTCAGTGCCCATCCAGTGATTGTTCTTTCTTCTCTGGGGGTGCTGGCAGAAGTCTAGCCTCTGCTCACTCAGTGCTCGGCCATAGGGCCTCCCACCCATTCGCTGCTTGGCCTCTCGGTGCCTCTCCCCTGGTGAGGTGAACTCTGGAAGGCCTCGGCAGTCAGTTTTGTGATTCGTTGTCTAATTTGTAATGCATGCCCTGGGCTGGATGTAGTGGCGGCTGCCCGTTTGATATGCTGCGTGGCCAGGCCTTGGCTGGGGAAGAGTACTCTATAGAGTTGTCTTATGGTTATTGCAGCCCTGATTCAGTGGCAGATCCAACGGTCGCCAGGCACAGGGACCGTCCCTGGCACAGTGAGTCAGAGGCTCTGGGCCCAGCTCAGAGGGGGAGTTCATGGACCGCAGTAGTGCGATGCCACCAGGGGCCCACCTCGTTGCCTCTGTTTGTTTCTGTCTTTCTTTCTCGTCCTGTCCGCCTTCTTCTCCCTTCCCCTCCATCTCATTCATCTGTTTCTCTACAATCCTCTCAGCTGCTTTCTTCTCACCCCATCGCCCTGCCCCTTTACCCACGACTTCCTCTTCCATCCTATGTTCTGTCTTTCTTTCTCTTAACTCACTTTATATAATCTTTCTCACTCCCTGTCCTAGACTCCCTGTTTTTCCTTATTCCTTTCTCCTTCGTTCTCATCCCTCCATCCCACGTCTCACTTGCCCCTCTTTTTTCCTCTTTCTCATCGCCCTTCTCTGGCACCCATCATTACCTCTCTCGCCTTTCATTGTATTCCCCTTGTCCCCCCTCCCATCCGCCTCAAAAGCACTCTTTGTCCCCCTTTTTGTTTTTCTTTTTCTTTCCACCTAGCTTGCTCTCTTTCACTCCTCACTCCACAGCCCCCTCCCCTTTCTTCCCCATGGATCTTGCACCAATCTGGTTTTAAATGATTGGCACGAGACAAGCAATGCCACGCCTGATATAACTAGAACACATCTCACGTATATATCTGTTGCAAAGAGCTAGAAGCTCAGAGACTAAAACCAAAAGGCTAGCTAGCCTCGAGACCAGACAGTCCCGACATTAGCATAGCCCAGATCTTTTCCAAATCTAGCAACACCCCTGTCTGAAAGGGTGGACTTGTGGGGATAGATGGGCCTCTGTGAAACGTGACTATTTAGGGATCAAACACGTGACTCGCCACCCTAACTTGCTGTTGGGATTCAATGGGTGTACAAGGGCATCATGCGCATGGTGCAGCAGTTGCTACCTTGGGTTGCTGCTTGTCAACCCCTCACCCCCCCCCCCCCAATGAAGCATAATCGGGACATTGATAAACTAAAGAGAAATCTGCTTTTGTCTTTTTTCAAATGTTACTGTCTGTGGTCAAAGTTGAAAGTCATTAATTTGAGCTTCAGGAGTGGTCCTAGAGAGATTCAAAGTTCTGAAAGGTAAAGCTCGACTGGAGCGTAACTGACCCAATATCCTCAAAGCACTGTAACTTGAGACTTCAGCCTTTCATCCTTCTGAGGCTGCTAAATCAGTGCCAGTTTTGGTTGGTCGATTATTGTATGTGAATATGTTCTATATATATATAGTGGTTGGCAAAATAACCAATAATGATCATCAACTAGAGTTTAGTGTCGAGAGTGGATTTGATTTCATAACAAAAGTTGCTGGACAGCCGGGCCATCCGATAAAATGGACCTGCATGCTGTAGGAATTATCCTGTGATGTCACCCCCTGTGATGTCTTCCCATTGCCCATGTTAATAAGGACCCGTTTTTCTTCTTTTTTCTTTTTTAAGACTTGCCCTGCCACGTACACATGCGCATCGGTCATCAGCTACTGAAACAGTCAGGATATAATACTAGAATGGCTCCAAATGATGTGGACACCACCTACAAGCACAAGTCTGGTGCTTTGAAAAGGAAAGCTAAGGATCGACTACTTTTGAATTCTGCAGCAAGCGATTCAAAACAGAGGAGATTATGTTTTTCCAGTACAGATTGTCAGAAGAACTTGAGTACAGAAAGAGGGGGGCAAACGTCTATTGGGGCCTCAGTTGCTCTGCAAATTGGGGAACCTGCTGTGGCATTTCCATTGCCTGTGTGCACGCAACAGCTTTACGAATGTGCACCGGTAGCTACGGCTATTACAGCAACTAACCTTACCCAAAATGTGGACCATGTTGATGTGTTCACAAACATGAGCCCACAAAAAGTACACCAGAATCCTTCTGTAACCGATTTGAAAATAGGAAGTGCTGCAGATAATAGAGCGAATGAATCTATCACAGAGGTGGAATCACCAGGTGATAAATTAAGATCTGTTTGTTTTGTAACAGATACAGCGCTGTACAAACATGTTACTCAAGCTGAACTGTGTGCTCTTGTTTCTCATGGTGCATGCCAACCACTTGAAAAAGACTTTCCAGATGGCCAATATCCAAGAAATGCCAGTTTGCGTCACTTTTCCTCTTCAGCCTATTTCATAAAGAATGCATTAGATGAAAGCGTAAGAGTGAAATGGCTGGCTTACTCATACAAAGAAGACTATGCATATTGCCATTATTGCTGGCTTTTGGGTGACCATGAAGCCCAACATGTAAAGTGGGTTCAAGGCTTCAGTGATTGGCGGCGTCTTGGACAATCAATGATGATACACGCAAAAAGCAAATCGCACATGCGATCTACTTTAGCTTTTATAGCTTACAACAATGACCAAAGCATTGAAACATTTATTGACAGACACATTTCCGAAGAAGCTAAGAAGTGGCATGAAGTGCTAACTATTCTTTTAGACATAGTTCGAAGTTTGTCTACTTTAGGAATGCCTTTTCGGGGTCATCGGGAAAACCTTGATGGTCTCAACTGTGGACTTTTATTGACGGTTGTTAAGTTGATTGCCAGGTACAATCCTACTTTTAATGCTCATCTCAACTCACAAAGCCGTATAAAGTATGTCAGCAAAACTATAACTGATGAGCTCATTGGCATGATTGCTTTGGAGACTAGGAAGTCAATCCTAGATTTGTGTAAAGAGGCAAAATTCTTTACACCGATTGCTGATTCAACAACTGATATATCCCATGTAGATCAAATGGCCAAATTGGTACGATATGTTCATATTGATAGAGGAAAAAAACAATGTGACCATTAATGAGAGCTTTCTTTCATTGACCTACAACAAGCAGATGCAGCTGCATTGTGTTCCTGCATTGTGAATGTTCTTTTTGGGGAATATGGGCTGAATCGCAATTATCTATGTGGGCAGGGATATGATGGAGCAAGTGTGATGTCGGGCGCACGGGGTGGATTGCAGGCAAAAATTAAAGATTATTTGGGAGTCCATCTCTATGCCCCTTATATACACTGCCCTGCTCGTCAAATTAACTTGGTTCTGGTACATGCAGCAGAGAACAGGGCCAGCCCAACCACCAAATGTTTCTTTGCCGTCATACAATCAGTGTACACCTACTTTGCATTTTCCAATCGTCGCTGGGCACTTTTATTGAAAAAAGCAGAACATCATGCACACCTTACTTCTCTTGCCCAAGAAAGTGACTCAATAGTTACAAAGGCAAATGCCCAACTAGATGACATTTGTAACTTTGATGCTCTAGAAGACTGCGACGGAATTCCACAAGAGGAATCCTCCAGTACAGGAGAAAATAAATGTCGCACCTACTTCAGCAAGCCAAGAATATGAAAAACCTCACCATGTGCCATTGCGCTTAAAAGCCCTGTGTGAAACACGTTGGTTTGCTCGTTTGAAGGCAGTTGATGCTATGAAAGAACTTTTTGAACATAATTGAGTGCCTTGAGGATGAAGCCCATGCCCAACAAAGTAATGGAGAGGATGTAATGAAGGCAAGAACACTCCTCTTATCAATGGATTGGGTATTTTATCTGAACTTGTTGTGGCAGAAAGTCCTGACTGTTATGGATGCTGTGGCACGCATCTTACAGTCTAAGTCAATTGACCTATTTTTGGTTGCTGAAACATTTAAAGTGACGATACAAAAGCTTCAAAATGTAATGTCAGATGATGCCTACTTTGATTTTATTAAATGTGCCAGAGAAGAATGGGAAGCAATGGGACTTGAACGGAATGATTTCCCTGTCCAACGTGAAAGGCGTGTACCAAGGCGTGATGGAGAAACTTTAAGGGATGTGGTACTTTCACCTTTGGAAAAACATAAACTAGGATACTTTGAAGTATTGGATAACATGCTTGGTGAAATGAGAGAGCGATGCAATGGCTTCCAAGAAGTGAGCGAACTGTTTGGTTTCCTGCAGCCCCAAAGGTTATCCGTTTTGAGCAGTGTTGAGCTAGGGAAACCAGTCGAACTGCTCCTAAAGAAATATTCAGTCTTCAGCCATGAGCTACTAGGCAACCTGGTCTTATTCCAGACCTACTATTTTGGAGTTCAGAAACATGTCAAAACTGGGAGTGCATGCCCCACGAGTACAGTGCTAAACTATCTGCAGTTTATAATATCCTCTTCTCTGGAAGATGTCTTACCAGAGATGTCCATGCTGTGCAGGATTTTTTTGACCCTGCCAATAGGCATTGCAAGTGCAGAGAGGAGCATGAGTACTTTAAGGCGTGTGAAAAACTACATGCGCTCTACCATGACACAGAAGCGTCTAAGTGACTTGGCGCTTCTGGCAATTGAACAAGATACTGTGTATAATTTAGATTTATCTAAATTGATAGAAGCATTTGCAAAGGCACGAAGAGGCAGTGTATTCCAATAAAATGTGGGGACCTTTGGTTGGCGCTGGCAATTTATTTACTTCTAGCATTGCACTTTATTTTTTATTTATGCGTAGGGCATCATTTTATGAAGCTTAGCTGGCAATTGTATTTTTACTTCCCTTATTGCGTCTATCAAGGAACTGTTTTTTTTTGTTGCACAATACTGAAATTATTGTACTGCGAAATGTGTACTACTTAAAGACATTTATACAAGGTTTTGTATTTTTGTGAAAAATGTCCAGTGTTGTAATTAGAAACATTGGATCCAACTAGACTTCTTAGAGCCATTTTTCTAGGAAATTGTGTGCTCTTAAAAAGCTTTAAGTAATTCTCTTTCGTCCTTAGCCTTGAAACATGTTAATTTCCAACATTAGCTTTAGGCTTCATCCTCCAATATTACCATTGATAGCAAAGCCTGCTGAGGAGGCCCAGCTAGTCCGATCCCTAGGTAACTGTAATAAAGACAACTTCATAAAAAATAGCTTTTGTCCCTAAAGTTTGCCATTGTGCACTTGTTACCACAACTCCGCCCACCCAAAGCTCCGCCTCCATGACCCGCCCACCCAGGGCCCTGTGTCCGGTGCTGCCCACGGGGCCCTTTGCCTTAAATCTGCCACTGCTCCCCACCACCCTCCCCGCTCCGTCCTCCTCCTCTGCTGTGGTTGTGATCTGTAGTTCTACGTCCATGGTTGGGCATATGAAAGAGAGGAGAAGGTACTGTACCACATTTATGTAGCTGTTTGCTTTCATACCACAAGATGGCGCCTGCTTCCCACGATTGTGATTTGAAGCTCCTACAAACGGGGGTTTCGAAGGCACCATGAAGGTCCAGTTAATTGATGTTCTGCAAAAAGTGAGAGTTTTAAGAAAACCTATAAAGGGTGCAATTTTTAGGTATTCGTGTGTAAGACAGCTAGACACCGTGGCCTAGGGTGCACAAACATGTTACTATAAGATAGTTGGGGGGCGGGGCGGGCACCTTACTTTGCATGTCCTGGCCGTGTTTTTGCCAAAAGATGGCAGCGTACACGGTCCACCACACAGACCGATACCACCCATGCCGGCCAAAAGGTTGAGAGAAGCTTAAGAATGTTTTATGGGATAGATAAACCTGTTGACCCCACGCCATGCCAATGTGTGCATCTGTTTTGTGGCCAAGTGGCTTGGTTAGTATCTTGTCTGAGATGCGCTACGCGTACAGTGACGGTCTGCTTTACATGAGACTTATAATGTGAAGTCAGAAACGGGGCCAATATAAATGTATTCGACGTGGCAAGAGCTGGGCGTCCATGCGGTTTGCTGCAGGCTTCAGCATGGTAGACGGAGCCGTTCCATCTGACTGGCCGCCTAGCTATACACGGGTAGGGAATGGGGAGAGCAGTACTATTGACTACATGTTTACTGCCACCCGAACACGATTGTGGACCTGTGCATAATCCGTATCCTCTTATTGCACGTTTGACATCACGCTATGCTGGCCTTGTTTCTTCTGGAGATCTTGTAGTCGGCTCAACCTCACGGTACACACCTTTTTGGCGCCGCCGATTCGGTGCGGCGGCCAGTTTGGCGCAGAAGCCTTTCTGGTGCCACCGATTTGGCGCGAGGGACGTTTGGACGTGGCTGACATTGCAGCCGCCTAAACACCCTCACGCCAAATGGAAATGGATTACTTGGAACACACCATTCTCCGCACGCACGTCTCCTTCACAAACGGTATATTGTAACATGTAAATCCAGCGATTATTTATTTATATATATATATCTATCAACCTATTGAATGATGGAGGTGAAATGGGCAACTTGTGCACATTGAACTCGCAGGAGCAGTTTGGCCTTGTAGTTCAATTCTCCGCCCGCAGTCCGCCAGACCATGGTTCGTGGCTGAGCTAAACCTTTATTTTTTTTGTAATTAGCAAAACATACCATTATTTTTTATTTTAATGGTAAACTAAAAGGTTAAAAAAAGCTGCATCTCAGCCACGAACCATAGCCTGTAAACTTGGAGGGGGGGGAGCGCGGGAGAGGGCGAAGAACGTAACCACAAGGCCAAACTCGGCGTCCTTTTTGAACGTGCACTTCATGGACCACTTCCTGGGCAAGGCACAGCTCGCTACACAATCGATCTTGCATCAAAGCAACTTAGATCACTTCAGCTTTTATGATGCTGTGGCTGCAGAGCTGGCTCCGAATTATGCATGTACATCATCAAAGGATGTTCTATGGCTAAGTCTCCCCGTATGTATCTATGTATGTATGCATGCATGCATGCATGGCTGTCGCGGCTTCCACTGGTCACCTACAGGAGTATGATCGGTTAATTAGAGAAAGGAAAAGGCTCCTTCGTAAGGAGCTGCGCAACTTGATTGGTGCGCACCGAAGTCCTATGGAGTGCTGTGTCTCAGCCAAGGTTGCCGAACAAGCTTATGCAAAATGGCTGCGGAGACACACATACACTCTGGAATGCACACTATGCAAGGTTCTGGTCCATGCTGACTTAAGCAGGACACTACATAGCTCTAGCACATAGCTAAAGGGCATTAGGCTCGAACCGGAGCCATTAATGGCTTCTCTGAAGCAGCCTGGGAACTACACATAGCCCGCACATTTAGGGTGGAGGATCTGGGGATAACGATTACTGAATTTAGCTCAGCCAATTTGCAGTATCAGAATACTCAGGCTGATATCTGCAAACGTGTCACTTCCAGCAAGTCATCCAGAGTTCCCGGGCCGGATGGTATCTGCAGCTATCGAATTAAACTAGATCCTGATATCTGGGCTCATGTGTTACGCTGGCTATTCTGCAGCATTGAGACTAATCTGGCAATTCCTTCTATCATTGTTCCCGTCTGGAAGAACCGTAAACATGAAAATCCTGAGAATTATTGACTTCTTGCAATGCTAGATGTCGTCTATAATATTTGCCCGTATTCTGCTCAGTGAACTTGAAAATTGGGCAGAAGATTATAACCTCATCCCATTCAACCAGACTGCTTTCGTAAGGGTTCCATTACGGTTATTAACTGTCTGGCATTAGTTACCACTGTGGAGCAAGCTTGGAAGGTAAGAAAGATCACAGTATACAGGGCCATGGTAGACTTCAATGCTGCCTTCGATACCGTAGATAGATGGTGACTCTGGAGCAAGTTACCTGGCTGCGGCATAACCCCAGGGCACCTTAACATGCTAGTCCAACTCCACGACCTGACTAGGGCAAAAAATAAGATTGGATCAGCAAGGGAAAACTACATCATGGACCAACACTTATAAAGGCCGTAAAACAAGGATGCACCCTGGCTCCAATCTTGTTTAATCTCTATCTTGCAGACGTGGGCAGTGCACTCCAGGATGTCGCCACCACCCCACCAAAAAAAGGCTCAAACATTTTACAATGGCTGGGCTATGCGGATGACCTGATCATGTTCGATCTTTGTCCAATAGGTCTCCAAAATGCTCTGAACAACCTTAACAGATATGCAGATCGTCGCTACCTAAAAGTTAATACTACCAAAATCATTGTCTTTAGTCCGCCCAGAAAGATACCCCAAAAAGTAAATTGGAAGTAATATCTGGGGATAAACCTTGATAACAAACTAAAGGGCTATGAGTATCATTTTAAACAAGTGATATCTTCCTCATTATCAACTGTGGGTTGCCTCATTGCATTTGCTAACAAAGGAGGGGGCTATTCTGTTGCCAGCATCATACAGCTGTACCAGACTAAGATCTATTCCGCCATCATGTGTGGCGTAGCTATCTGGGCTATGACCCACTTGAATTGGGTGAACAAACTTGAGCGGATCTTGGTGAAGAATACAATATTTTGCCTATAACATTGAGGATCCAATCTAGTTTCCTTATAACATACTGAAGACTCGCTTGAGTGCCTAATCAGACTCCAGGCCTGCATAAGTGAAGTTACAAGGTCTAGAGTCCACCTAATGTCAAATAGCTGAGTTGCTGCAATCAAGGCTATTGCATCCCAGTGGCTACATAGGATACCAGTGGCTTTAGCCGGCTTAGACTATCCATCAACTAAGGTAAAAGTGAAGCGTATTCTCACTGATTTCCGCAAAGAACAGCTAATTGTCAGCTTGGCATCACATGAACAGTGGGCTGACTTCACCCACTACATAGAACTGCGGGGTATCTACCCTTAAGAACATGAGAAGTTTTATAGGGAACATGTTGGCATGGGACTACTGTCAAAACACGGGATTTGGAGGGAAAATGCCTTTTCCTCTCGAGGCAGGTCTGTCGTTTATGCTCAACATCTGACACAATGGGCTTCCCTACAGCCACTTTGGTCCCTGGCCTCACTGTCTGCAGGTCTATCAGTTCGTCTAACCTCAGAAGAAATGTGGGCCTTGTTCCTTGGTGGGAATCCTGAAGCATGCATCATCTTTCTGAATGCTACGTGGAAGAAAGTCCACGCTATCCTGCATGCACTGATGGAACCACCTCTAGAGTGAACCTGGCGAGGGTGATGCGCGATCAGCTGGTCCTGGGTAATGCTCAGGCAGCGACTTTCATCTTTTCCTCTTCTTTTCGTAGTATTGGTGCTCCATTCTTTGATCAGGGAATTTGGCCGCCTGAAGACGAAATGGGAGTCATTGCGATGCAATATTTCATTCTGTGGTCTGTGAAAGGTTTGCATAAAACTGTAACACAGTAAAATAAATAAATCGTTTTAGTCTGAGCTACACAGAATTGAGCCTCCTGACATTTGATACTAACCTTGCAGACTATACTGAAGTCTAGTTTGCTTTGCACTGCGGAGCTATGTTTCGACTTCTTTACCCAGCATAGCTTCTCCCTCCAGCAGCCGTAGCCCGTCTGTTACTGACTCCCACTGCCGGATGACCTTCCGTCAAGGCAGGGGCAGGGACTGCTGGTGCTTGAACTGACCTCACCAGATGGCCGTGCGCTGGTGCGCTGCACTAATTAGATGTGTTGCCTTCAACACAGTTGACCATGCTGTCTTGGATGGTCAACTGTCGAGGGCAGGTCTGTTCATTGGCACTCAGGTGTGCAAACATTTAAATTTCCTGGGGTGGGGCGCTGCGCCTTTAGCACAATCATTGATCCAGGCATTGCCTTGGCAAGACACAGAAGTGACGTCACAAGCATGTACCTGTGGGTGACGCACTGACTAGACCCTGTTTTTTGATGACCATCTGCTTTCCACCAAAACTAAACTGATTGATGGAAGGAAGATTGTAAATTAATCCTAACCAATAGCATTCATTGGTGGCAAGACCAAGACAAATTTACAACAGGTTGCTTCCCTTTTGTAATGATGCAGATGGCGGTCAGGATTATTCGTCACTCTTGTTCTGCAAGTTCCTTTGCCTGGAGGATTGCATTTCTCATTCATATATCCACCCTTATGTATCTATTCTCAAGAGAGTAAACGCCTAAAAGAGATAATTTTAGTATCATTTGTAAAGAAGCACAGTTGGTGGATGCACCTGCTGCAACAGGCTTTGTGCAAGCTGTGGTCACTATGCCGTATCCTAGAAGGGTCAGCGAGTAATCCTTCTGAGGCAGATATGTGTAAGAGTGAGGTGGCTCGTCATGCCGCCTGTCTGGGAAGGGATGGGCAAGCATGAAGGCGAGCTGCTAGTGGACTTGCGCCCTAGGGGAGCGTTCCCCTACCCACCAGCAGCCTCGTGTGCCAGCATGCGACACCCACATTATCTAGGACGGTGAGAATGGGTGGAAGGCAGCAAGCGGCTGCATGACGCATTGAGTTGCTTCTCCGACACACTCACAAACCATGCATCACATGGATGCCCTAAAACCACGCTGTGAGGCGAGCTTTTCTCCTTGGGCTTCACACAGCATGTTTTTACGTTGCATCTTAAGTTGTCCTGGTTAAATGATGGAGGTTTGATAAGTTCTGGCTTTTCATTTCGCAACAATATGTGATCTTGTATAGTATTTGTAGTTTTTTTGACAGTATAAAAGCACTACACGTACCAGAGTACCCTCCGATTGGGGGCCAAAAGCCAGGACACTTAAGTATCTCATATGGCCCAACTTGAGATGTCTCTAATATGAGTGTGACTTAATCATCTGGTCTTGGTTAATATTTCAGAAACAATTCTTATTCGTCTGAATGATATTACATGTTACATTCACATAAAAAGCCAAACATACAGTACTTTACACCAACTGGTGGTTTTCAATATAACAAAAAAAGGTTTGGCTTTGTTACTTAGTCCATTTCTTTAAAGAACTTGAAATTGTATGCGTTTGTGTTCTGCACACACCTGACTCATGGGACAAATAGTTGCTCTTGTAGCTTCACCGTAGACCTTGATCCCTAAACACATTAAATCCGCGCATTTTGCCTCCCCCAAATATCTGTGACTTGGAAACAAATGTTTGATTTCAATCTATGAAAAATTGCAATCCTGTGAGTGCTCTCAATGCTTCATGTTGCACTGAACGTGTCCTGCATTTTTTTGTGCCGCCCTTTAAATCAACAGGCTTCTCGCATTCATGACAAGAACACCCCCTCCCTGCACCACCCCAAAAAGCGTTTTTTTTTTTTTTTAATTGGTTAAACAGAAATTTCAACCTTAACATACAAACATTTTGCTAGTCCGTTCACTCGTTGGTGCATCATTACAGACCCTCCCATTATTACAATGAATCGCCCTACATTAGCGGGGAGAAGATCAGTTCTGCAAACTGGAGGGCAGCAAGTGTCCGGCTGTCATTAGTCTTTCCCAACATTCCTCCCCTGTAGTTGGATTCATTTGGGCCATACAGTCGCCCAAGTACTTTCTCCTTTGGAGTAAATGTTTTGGGCAAGACGAGGTCAGATGTCTGGTTGTCTCCAGAATTTCAGGGTTTCCGCAGAAACGACATCTAGCTTCTTGAGCTGTGATCTCTTTTCTTAGGAATTGTACCTCCATGGATGGCAAGATGTTGCCTACATCACATCAATAACCCCCTATCTTGGGACTATGGGAACCTTCTCGGGTACAGAGGGGGGGAGAGTCGTTCAATATTTTGTGTTCCCAAATGATGTATGACAATATTTGTTCTGTCTCTTCAATGTTTCTGTTTCGGCCCAGTCTTTCTCTCGAAGAGTTTTCTTTGTCTTGTCAGGGTTTCTTTTGAGGGTTTCCATTTTGATATTCTAGTACGATAGCACATCTTGGCAGTTCCGTTTCCAGGCCTGAAAGTTGTTGTCCCCCCTTCCTCATATTTGTGTTTGCCAAGATCTCAAAAGGGATTGGAGGCATATTCAGGATACATTTGCGGTAGAAAGAAATAGTCTTCCACAATACTATCGATACCAGGGATTGTAGTCTTCAGTTCATGTCTTCGCGACTGGCAGGCAATTTGGGAGCCTGAGCACTTTCTGCCAAAAAAGGCCTAAAGTATTCCCCATGTTTCCCATGGCAAGTTTAGCAGGGACTCTGCTCCGTAGGTCAGCACGGCCACAACCTTTTCCTTATAGAATATTATTGGCATCATTGAGTATGTTCCATATCTCCGCTGAAGAGCTCTCTTGGTTTGAGAATTTAACTAGTCCTCCCTGGTGAGATTGTATTGAGCCTGTTTGTTAATGTTTTTGTTAATTCTGACCCCAAGAAAGATTGAATCTATTTCCATGGCCTGACTTTCAATTGTCCATGCAAATAAGTTCTTTTTTTTTTCTCTAGTCCTCGGGCAGATTGCATGATCCGGATCATTGATTTTTTTAATGTTGATATTCATGTAATTGCTGTCCAGGTAGATCTTAAATGCAGCAATTAGTCTCTCAAGACCTATAGTAGTTTGGTCTATAAACACAACATCATCTGCGTATAGGATCCAGGATAGTTCATGATCTTCAAATACTGGTGGGAAAGCTCGTATTTTTCTCTGGGACTCTTTCATATCAGCCAGGTAAAGGGCAAAAAAGGAGCCAAAGCATATTGCCCTTAAAGGTAAAGATCTTATCCGTGGTGTCACCTCCCTTTGAGACTAGAATTTGTATTGATGAATTTGTATAGAGTATCTGGATGGCTTCTAGATGGTCTTCTGGACAGTGCCGTTTTTTCAATTTAGCCCAGAGGAGTTCTCTGCTGACTCTGTCAAAGGCCTCTTCTAGGTCAATAAAACCTAGATCGATGTTCCCTTTTGTTTCCAATGCACGCAACTTTAGCATATTTAGGAGGAACAAGTTCAAGGAGGTGCCAACGCCACACATAAATGCAGTTTGGCGTTTGTCCAGGACTCCTGCCTTGATGGCCCAGCTTTTAAGGTCCCTCAGGAGGATAGAGGAAAATTACTTCCCAATAGAGTCCAAAAGGGCAATAGGCCTGTAGTTCCTGTGGTTAGTATGATCCCCTTTCTTAAAGATGGGTACTATCAAAGCCTTTAGGGAAATGTAATTGAAAAGAACCGGCTTAATCTTCTTTCTTGCAGGAACTTGGAATATAGTGTTTGAAGTCTATAATATGGAGCCTTTAGCGATTCCTTTGTACACTAAAGGAATCAGAGGTTCGATCCCTGGGTTCGTGTTTGGAAACCTCTGGGTATTAAGCGCCTTATAAATAACCTATCATAGACTTGCTTTCCTTGAGAGCTAACGCTGTGACAGCGGGTGGGAATATCCACAGTTCAATGCTTGATCATGGCCACAAGGTGGGAGTGCATGCCAATTACTAGTACTTCAATCCAATAAGACCAGATCCCTTGTTCTGATGGCATTTTGGGTGGTTGTCGACTTGCTAGCCCCCGAGTACTTTTCCAGGGTTGTAGCAGTGCTGTGGGCCAGGTGGGCATGGAGCGAGAGGGGGGGGGGGGGACTGGCGGGAGTCCGGGGTGCTTGAAGCAATGGATCCTGTCGACGAGGCAACTTGCCTCGTTAGCTGGAGCTGCCCTGTCCCTGGATCCAATATAGAGCCTCCGAGTTGGGAGGAGGGCGTTAGGAAATAGCTTCCAGTGTTTGTTGATCGCCTTGGCTCATCTGTGCCCCAACTACTGCCCGCCCACCTGCTCTGGAGATCACTCCGACACAAGAGAGGGTGGGTAGGCATGATCTTAAGTGCCACTTGAATCTGTGTGTAATCTTATGGCCCAAACTCGATGATCTGTTTTGTGCTAAACATCCAAGAACGGCGTCAGGGTCTTTCAATCGTTTGTTGAAAGGGGCCTTGGGCCTGGGGGGGGGGGGGCAGGGGGGGTAGCACCTGCCCCAATGTTGGCAATCGGTAGTCTTGGTACACAGCAGTCTGTGCCCGCCTTTCATTCGGGTCTCTGCGTTACCATGTTTCCTCTATATTGGCCCTGAATGACTTCTCGCCAGACTGCCAGGGAGCTGAAACACTAGCATCCCTTTTAGGCGTCGTTTGGTGTTTAAGCTGCCAGCCGTCTCGTGATTATCGTGTCTGCTAATCCCCTTCTTGCCATTAGAACGTGTGCACCCCATGAGTGGCTCAGATTGTTGGTATTCGGTCCAAGCAAGAGGGGTGGGGGGCGCTCAACCGCCCTGTTGAAATTGGTCCCCGAGTCTTCAGCAGGGTCTGTACATGTCGTACGTATCAGGTTCAGGTGCTTTATAACCGTTCTGGCACACACCTGCTTTGGACGTCCTCGTCCTGAATGTTTTATGTTGCTGGAATTTGCACCACGCCCTGCTGCCATTTGCACACTCACCAGGTGCAAATGGTACTTTAGCTTCGACTGTCTTTGATTTTTATTATTTTGTATAGCGCAATATTGTAAGGCAAGTGCTTCAAGGCGCGCCTCACATGCCTGTCTGTAATCTCCTTTGAGGTTTGTTTTTTATCTTAAAATCTATTTCTAGTCCCTGGATCAAAAAACCGCATGCAGTGACATAGCCCGCGGCATGTCAAGTTGTTATTGCGCCTACCTTGTTGCACGCCCCCTCGACCTGAGCTGACCAAGCTGAAGCCCCCCCCTCCCCTAATGTTAGCTGAGGGGCGGGGCTTCAATGCCCACGAACAGTTCAAAGGATCAGGAGCATGCGCCTGGGTGCATTTTCTTTCAATGATCAAGCACTAGCAGCTTCCCCGAGACTCACAGGCTGCGTCCCTGGCATCAGCAGCATAGCCTTTCTGAGTGCATGCTGGTGAATTTCCAACTGCAAGACCAGACCACCAGTCGCCTTGCACATCTGTGACCGTTAAAGCGGGCAACACAAAGCGCCTCCTGAAAATGTGTTCATAAACACAACGTCTAATAGCATGATATGCTAAAAAGTAAACACAACGTCTAATAGCATGCTATGCTAAAAAAGTCAAGTTTGCTTTGATGTCCTTAGTTGAATGTTCTTAACACCACGCTGGAGGTTTCTGATAAATCTCCAAACCAAAGTGAGTTTATGACACAACTTATTTCATTGTGTGTCTTAAAGCGCGGCAAATAAAGTGAGTAAATGGATAATTTGTCTTTTGCATTTTATAGTTTTCCATTCGGGATGTGGAAAAAAGGTACACCGATATTATTTTGGCCCAACATGTTGCTATAAGGATTTACATGTTGGCATGATGCTTTACTATACAATTTGTGTATTTTGCAAGTAAATTCTATAGCACAGTATTATTGTATGTCTTGACAACCAAAACTTAAATATTTGTTCCAAGTAAAGCGTGGAAGAAGGTGGCCGTACCCAAATTGCAGAGTGGGTTAAAATACCTGCTTTGCTGTTTAACATAAGTGTGTGATCCTGGGCAAATAATGTAATCTCCCCCTGACTTCAACTGCACAAATAGGAGTGGCTAATAAGTGATTACATTTACACCCTTACAATCGGACCGTTTTAATAAGTCTAGGGGCACATTGGTGTATCCTGGTGCTCCTCTGCTAGTGGCTCCAATACTGTCACATAGAATTGCATTATTACTGCACTGGCCCTCCCCAGTCTCGTATCACTTGATTCGACATCTCTCACCAGCCAGTCCGTTCACCAGAGATTGTTATAGCAGACTAACTGTGGTTGAACCAACATTAAATTTTCTCCCCTGTTGCTCCCAGCCACTGAAGTTGCTTGGGCTGTCCAGAGTACTGCCCCACACTCTGTCCTGTAATACTTATGATATTGAGTCTCATTACACACCATCTGCCATTTTCACACTTTCTAGCACCTTTGGGATCTCCAAGAGAAGTGGGTGTTTTCAGACTTAAAGGAGAAAGTTAACCGATTATAACATTGAAGCTGCACTAGAATAGTCTCATTACACAAGTAAGTCTGCCAATCCTCCACCGTCGCTGACGTTAGCGCCTCTCCCAACATTTGAAGGGTTAGCCCCAGCAAACATTTTACCCTAAGTGCACCCCAGGATGTGCGCACTTGCATTTTGCTAATCAGAGAGGTGAGTGAAGCCTTTCCCGCACTGGGCGGGGGTAGAACAGTGGGGGCAGTTTGCCCCGCCTATTTTCTGAAGTGGCACCCTCCCCCCCCCATCATGTAGGTTTTGCTACGCCCCTGCCCTCTTTTCGCCCATCCAGTTGGTTCCTGCATTTGAGTCCTGGCTCTTCTTTCTGTTGGCAAGCGATCTCTCTGGCCCAATTTCGTCGTGCGCTCTCGGGTAGCCAGCCCTACGCGTATGCTGCCCCTCCTGGGAGCTCCTTGCTGTGTTCTCTCATCATAAGCTCATATTTTTCCATTGTGAACCCTCCTTTCCCCTTTCCCCCCAATCATTGAATGTAATCGGCTTGTGCGCCCCCATCTGATAGCCCCCCCTCCATTTCTGCCTTCTTCCCTCCACCTGCCACATGGCGGCACTTCGGCTGCCTCAACGTCCATTGTTGGTTTATGTTAATTGTCGCCTAACAGTCAAGCTGTTGAAGTGGGTCAGACTGGGGTTTTGTGTGGGTTTGTTAACTTTAATTAAGTGATAATGTGCGGAATGTTTGGCTTGACCCGAGTCAAGAAGGGGGTGGGGTGATGCAGGGGCAGGAAGGGACCCGTGCTCCTGAGGCGGTGAGCTAGGCTTGCCACTGCCACACGCTGTGGCCATGGGAAAGTTGGCATGGGGGGATTCCCGGCATACACTGGAAGCTAGCCCTGCCATTGTGAGGCAAGCTTCCAGGCATAGAAATGGGGAGCTAGGCCTACCACTGCAGCACGCTGCGGCTATGGGAAGGGTGCGGTGAGAAGATATTCCAGGCATAGAAATGGGGAGCTAGGCCTACCACTGCAGCATGCTGTGGCTATGTGAAGGGTGCCGGGAGAAGAGATTCCAAGCTTTGAAATGGGGAGCTAGGCCTACCACTGCAGCATGCTGTGGCTATGTGAAGGGTGCCGGGAGAAGAGATTCCAAGCTTTGAAATGGGGAGCTAGGCCTACCACTGCAGCACGCTGGGGCTATCGGAAGGTGGTGGTGGTGGGGGGGTGGATTCCAGATTTAGAAATGGGGAGTTAGGCCTACCACTGCAATGTTGGATTTACCATGGAACAGGAAAACTCTGGTGTGTTTCTCTCAACTCGAACCAGGTTACTTCATCCTGCCATTGTGAGGCGAGATTCCAGGCATAAAAACAGGTAGCTTGGCCTACCACTACAGCATGCTGTGGTGTGAGAAGGTTGGCGAGGTGAGATGGCAGGCATAGAAACGGGGAGCTAGGCCTGCCACTGCAGCACGCTGTGGCTATGGGAAGGTTGGCGAGGTGAGATGCCAGGCATAGAAACGGGGAGCTAGGCCTGCCACTGCGGCACGCTGTGGTGTGAGAAGGTTGGCGAGGTGAGATGCCAGGCATAGAAACGGGGAGCTAGGCCTGCCACTGCGGCACGCTGTGGCTATGGGAAGGTTGGCGAGGTGAGATGCCAGGCATAGAAACGGGGAGCTAGGCCTGCCACTGCGGCACGCTGTGGCTATGGGAAGGTTGGCGAGGTGAGATGGCAGGCATAGAAACGGGGAGCTAGGCCTGCCACTGCAGCACGCTGTGGCTATGGGAAGGTTGGCGAGGTGAGATGGCAGGCATAAAAATGGGGAGTTGCAGCACTCTGTGGCTATTGGAGGTTTGTGGGGAGAAAGACCTTACACTTGCAGTGACACAGCAGGTCGCTTGTAAATCGTCTAAAAATTTTTTTTTAAAAAAATGTATAATAATGGATGAAGCTGGCATCTTTCAACGCAGCCGCTTCTAAAAGGGAGCAGTCCTCCGCCAATGGTCTTTGCCGACCCAACTCAAACTAGCGAATGGAGAAAGGGGAGGAGTGTTTAATAGAACACACATCTGAAATTTTTGGATGCCAAAACCGGCCACATGTTTTAATTCCATAGAAAACATAAATCAACACCAACAATGTGACATTCCTCCAAGACCAAAAGCAGAAGTCATAATCCTCAAAAACCATCATACCACATTTCCTGAAAACCCTTCTACTGACGAGTGGACCATGGCTCCTCCGCCCCCATGGGGCAGCGCATGGTGCTGATACCCTAGCCCCTCCCCTCCATGCCCTATTTGGGGGGGCGTTAACGGGAGTCTGACCCTTTTTCACCAGGCAAAGGGATCTGTGTCCCCATGGACTCCTTTCTCCCCCACCCCTCACCTCCCTCAGCTGCCACAGGGTAGCGGTCCCACTGGTCCATGACCCACCCCCACCCCCATGATGGGTGCGCCCTATCTTAATATCAAATCTCTGGGCCCCTCAGGGGGCCGTTTCTCACTATCTGCCAGCGCCCCGTGGCCCGCGGGCATCCTAGCCCGTTCATTGTTTAATTCCTGTGCAGACATGTTCAGGGGGTGTGCCGGCCCCAGACAGCGCCAGTTCAGTTTAGGAACGATCTGTGACCAGGCGAGCAGTGCCCTATGGCAGGCTTGGCCGAACCAGGTAAACAAGGATAACAAGTGCATGATCGGGTCCTTCCTGCCCAATTTTACCAGATAGTTTCCCCCTATTTGCAATATTACCAGTGCAGGGCCCGACAGCCATCTTCTGATCTGTTCTTCGACCAAAGCAGGATCTTGGCCGACTTGCAAGCTCCCACTGAAAATCCAATCAACGTGGCACCCTTCCATGCCAGCCAGAAGCCATGGCTGGTCCCGCATTCTGTTCCATCCTCATGAACGAGTGTCCTACGACCCATACATACCACTGGTCTTTCCATCTTTCTGTTTCAAGCAACAAGAAAAACAGCATGTTAGCCACATCATGACAAGCTGCCACAAACATTTGTGGTCACCTCCTGCCCCCCCCCCATGCACCGCTAAAGACATGAGCTGTGGCCAGATGTAGCCCTTATATGCATGTGACTTCCATCTCCCAATCGCTTTTATCTGTTGCTCTGCGCACCTGTAACCAGCTGCTCTGAAGGAGTGTGAGGCGAATCCCATCCCTCGAGCCCTACTTCCACCAGTGATTTTTCTGTGATCTTCTGAAATTGGTATCTGGAAAAGCAAGAGCCATCCTTTTGTAGAAACAGCGGGCCCCCCATGTATCCCAAATATTCCTCAAGCTGACCTACCGTGATATATGTCCTCTATGCCCCAGGCCCCCCAAAATTCCCATTATTCCTTAAGCGCCATTTTGTATGCTCTTTTTGTTTACTTTGACACAGAAACCTCTATCGGTGATGCTGACTCCGGTCACCAAGCTCCCATAGCATATAGTGGAAATGTGCCATCACTGGTTCCGCCTCTGGTAGCCAGCACTGGAACTCCTGCGGTTTGAAACGGGGCAAAGAATCAGCGGCATTGTTCAGGGTAACCTGAAACATGTTTTGCCTGGAAGCATATATTGCCCTTCAAACACAACAACACCAACCTCTTCAGCAACCTGAACACCATCGGGCAGGCTGTTGATTGAGCATACCATGGACATGCTGTCAGACCAAAACACCACATCCTTGGCACCCAATTCATCACCCCAGATTGTTAATGGTGCAATCTCCAGAAAGGGAATGTTCCTGCCACTCCGTTTCCCACTGCCCCGGCCATTGTTGGCTGCACCATTTGTTTCCTGGGGTGGCCCTGACGCCCGCACTCCTGGCAGCATCTGTCTATAGACCCAGCTGACTGTTACTCACCCCGGTTGGCCAAACCTGTACCCTGTTAGTCCTTCAAGAAACTGTCCCAGACCAATAGGTCTTGCTGCTGCTCTTTTGATAACTTGGTGTGGTGATGTATCTTTGTCAGTTCTGACATTGCTCTGGCGATGAACCAGGAGCAGGGCCGTTCCATGGGAATTATTCCGAGTGCAAAATTCAGTTGTCCCACAGGACTCTGACGTTACCCCAGAGTGACCTTCTTGCCTTCAGGCAGGCAGCCACTGCCTCCCTAAAGTCCTGCACTTCCCCTGCCCTGGAGTCTTTCAATCCCCAAGAAGCAAAGGGAAGTTGTTTTTTTCCGCTGCCAATGGCACCCCCCATATCTTTTGCCACCTTTTGGAAAGCTTTAAGAGCCCAAGCACATTCATCCGTGTCTCCTTTTCCCATGAACAGGAAGTCATCCTAATAATGGAGGACATGAGCTCCCTCGCACACCCTCTTGGTTACCCATTCCCAAAATGTTCTGAATGCCTCAAAGTATGCGCACGAGATGGAGCACCCCATGGGCAAGCGTTTGTCATAGTAGTATTTACCCTCCACCTGTGAACCCAGTAAATGGTAGTCCTCCGGGTGTACTGGAGGTAACCGGAAGGTGGCCTCAATGTCAGCTTTTGTCAACAGAGCCCCCTTTCCCACCTGCAGTAGCTGTGCCACAGCAGAGTCAAATGAGGCGTACTTAACTGAACACAGTTCCTCATCTATAGCAGTGTTCACTGACACTCTCCTGGGAAAGGGTTTGGGTTGCACTGGGACGATACTTCCCAGGCTCCTTTTTTGTGTCCATGCCCAAAAGGGCGTATACCAATCCTTTCGAGGGGGGAGCAAAAGGCCCCGCAAATCTCCCCAGTTCTACTTCCTTTTCTACTTTACCCAGAAGTACTGCCGGTTGTGACCATGCAGGTTTCTGATTTTCGGGTCTGGTCGGGGTGTGACGCTCTGCACTGGTATTCTGAACCTCTGGGAGAAGCCCTCCACCAGCATCTTAGCGCCCCCCCCTCCCATGGGGTACCCGTTTGCCCATGACCTTGGCACATCTAGCTGTACCGGAGAGGGAAGACCCGTCGTTGGTGTCCCAAGTGCTGTAGCGCTACTTGTGCTCCTTGCTGCATTTCACACATTTTGCCTGTGCATGCCCAAACCTCCCACAGAATGAGCAGACGTGCTTACGTTTGCGGATTGGTCTTGCACAACTGGACATGTTGTAAGTCCAGCAAGGCCCTTTTTTAACCCACCCATTCCCCCCCCCCTTCCCCTGCTACTCTGAAAGGGCTGTGCTGGCCTCCCTGCGTGAACCCCTTGCTGGTCGATGGGCGTGCCACTGTGCAACTGGCCCACAAATCCATTGCCCTGGATCCCCAATCCAAAATTCCATTCCCAGCCTTTGCGCTCCTGAACCGTTCGTCATATACCAACCATGCCCCAAATGTACAGTTATGATGCATTGTTAGCACTAAGCGATTATAAAACCATAATTTCTGAAAGATCTGAGGGGGTTTCTCTAGTATAGCCGCAAATATTGAGGAACCAGTTGCCCAGTTCGTTAGTGATCTCTTGACAAGGATTGTTTTCCCCTTTACCCTCTTGTTACCTCTCTGTCCTCCTGTATTGTCCTATAATCCAACAGTGAAAATATGTCAATGTACTTTTCTTTGCATATTGCTACCTTTTTGCTACCTTTTTTCTCTTGCGCCACATGCCACGTAAGCTCACCTGGCCCTGCAGCCTAAACTTGGACGAGGCATGCCCCCTCGATCCCCACCACTGGGCCTGATCTGATGTATCTGTCGCCGCCAATACGACTATCCTGTGTGGTTGCCACCATTGCTACCACACTTGTGGCCTGCCCCTCTGCCATTATTACTGCCGTGGCAACTGCACCTCCTGTTGACCCTGATGTACTGGAGATTGCCCCTACCCGTTTTGCATGGCAAGTAGTTCCCCACCCCTTTGTGGCTGCCCCCTGGATTTCCTTGGTTATTATACCCCCACTTTTGCTGGGATGGGCCCAGGTAGTGCCACCCAATCCTGTTTGCTGCCCCCCCCTGCCAATTCCCATAGTTTCCCCCTGCTGCCACCCCTACTTCCTCCTTGTGAGCAGTGGGACAAGGGCCATCTGAAGCCCGCCCCCTGCCACTTACACTGATGCCAGGGGGCCTGCTGCCCTGCCCCCATATTGTCCATGGGAGGGCCACCTGCAGTGCCCACCCCCGCTCGTGTGGGCCTGCATTGACTCCCGGCCCACTGGGCCCTACAGGTGGTGCTGCTGAATGCAACACCACCAGCACCCCTGTCCCCACAGCCCCAGGCGCACTGGTGTTCATTATCAATTGCTGGAGCTTGGACTGGCGCTTCACCTGCCCCCACTGTCCTGTGCCACCATCCTTTTCTTTGCATGGGGAAAGGCCGCCCTAGGGGTCACCTTTTTTTCTCCTTGGCCGTGATGGGGGGGGGCTACTTCTGTGCCCCCGCCCCTCTTGTGCCACCTCCAATGTTTGTTCCCCTGCTTCCTGTTAATAAGCCCAACACTGACCACAAATTATTTCCCTGCAGCAAGGCAATGATTGCCACGAACTTCGCTGATCCATAGTTAATACCAGCAACAACACTTTTTTTTATTTTTTTTATTTTGTGAAAATATTTAGTGCCTTTTGCCGTATGCTCGTGGGCCCGAGGCACGCTTTAATTAGTCCTTTTTTCAGTTGCACAGCAATTTTTTCATCAACACACAAAGAACCTCGCCCTGCTCCCTGCAGGGTGTCGAATATAATCCAGCAAGTTCCATACAGTACAATTAAAGTAAATTCCTGGGCTTCCAACTTGTTGCTGTATTGACACCAGCACACCTCGCCCTGCCCCCTGTGCAAGCGCAAAACAATTTCCCGGGCCTTCAATCTGAACTGCCGATTGCGGCAGAGTCTCCACGGATGCTCCCGCTCCACACGCACCTTCCTGTGCGCTTGTCTGCATCACTGCCGGTAAGAGTGCTACCAAATTATTTTTCAACTTTTTTCCACACCGACAATGCAAATTTCTCCAGCATGGGGTCTGGCATGGATTCACATGCTCATGAATATTCCCCGTCAGGCTGGGAATCCTCGGTAAAGAAAAAAACAGTATCAGTTTCGTTTCTGATCTGTCTTTCGTAGTAATAACCAATCACTGGTCTCTGCGTCATACTGACCACAGCCAATGACTGCCCTCTACCTAAGCGCCGCCTCTGGCAGCCATCTTCAGATTTTTACCGGACGTTCATGTGTTGGGATCCTCGTGCTATTGCTCTCGAGCGTTCGTGCTATTTTTTTCACGTTTTTTCTCAAAAACTTCGTTTTTTTCGGTCAAAAGAGCCTCAAGCTCCACCGACTCTCCATCCGATCAACGGGGACCCATGTCGGATTCGTCTGCGCCCCTCAAGGGTGAAGAATTCGTCGAGCTACGCTTTTGGAGGACTCCAGAAGCTTCTCAGGCCCGGACATGGCCCAGGAGAAGGGAAGCTCGACGCCCGGAAAGCTGTTCAGGGTCTGCCCTGGATGCCAGCTGCAGAACGTCTTTAAGGAGGACGAACACTCCTTTTGTCTCTACTGCTTACATGAGGACAAGACGCATGTGGAGAAGGACTGTGCGTTTTGCGGCAATATGTCGGAGCGGACCATGAAGGACCGCCATCAATGTCTCGCCAACTGGCTGGAAGGGAAGAGCCCGTCAGGCGAGAAGAAGAGGAAGAAATCCGAGCGGTCTTCTAAGACCTTTGAGGACGCCCCGGCGACGGGGGTCCAACACAAGGCCAAGCACCGCGAGTCCGCTGGCACCGGGAGCGCCGAACGGTCGGGCTCTAAGGGCGCCAGGCAGGGCGCACCCTCCCCGGCACCTTCAGCCACGAGCCAACGCTCTGGGTCGGGTAAGAGGAAGGACGAGCACCCGGCGAAGCTCCTGGAGAGGCCCCGGTCGAGCTCGAAGGCCCCATCGGAGGGGGAGCGAGGCAGTGTGTCCCCCCCCCCTCAAGGATAAGGCGGTGAGCGCACCTAAGGTGGTGAAGGCCTTAATCCATCCGGCCAAGCCCTCTATCGAAGCTGTCACGGCGGCCCTGGCTCAGCCTGTGGAGGCTACACCAGTGGTGGCGACCTCGGGGCTCAGAGTCTCCCTGCCACCTCGGAGGGAGTCCTCTTTTGTACCCATCGATAGGACCCCTGTGAAATCCCCGGCGGGGAAGAAAAAGGGGGGGGGCAGGGCGTCGTCGTAGATTCGGCTTCAACCTCGGAGGAAGAGCTGATCGAGGTCTTAAGCCAGGGCCTTGGCGTGGAAGAAGACCGGCCCGTCGGGATGGATCCTGACGCAGGTGACAACATCGTCGAGGGTGCTGACGGGGCCCCTGATTGCCCGTCGGATTCCCCTCTGCCAGCGCCGCAAGACAACTCGGCGGCCATTTTGTTGGCTATACAGTCCTTATGCTCAGAGATAAGGACGAGACTACCATTGCCGACGGAGGAACCTCTCCCGTCGGGGGATCCTGAACCGAGACCTTCTGGTGTTCCCCCCCCAAGAAAAGAAGGATTCACCCTCCACCTCCTTTTCAGCCGTCGCGCCCCGTCCAGCCCTCCTCCCCGTCCACCCGAGGGGATGATACGGGGACTGACACGGCAGCGACGGGCACGGACGACGAGGTATACGACGAGGATCTACCGTCGTCACCTCCCACCAGGGCTTCTCCGCCCGACGAGATTGGATCGTTCCACTCCATGATCGCCAGGGCATCCGAGCTTTTCCAACTCTGCCCTGAGGAGAAGAAAAAGGAAGGATTCCTTTATCAACGGCGCGAGGCCAAGAGGAAGACGGTCCTCGCGGTGCCTCTACTGGACGACATTTGGGATGAGGGCCTCGCCCTCCTCAAGAACCCTTCCACGACGCCAGCTAGAAGAGACCGGTACGAGAAGAAGTACCGGGTCCCGGACGCGGCCCCCCTGTGCCTCCGGGCGTAGCCTACCCCGGACTCCGTCATCTCCGCGGCGGCCAGGAAGAAAGCGGGGGGGGTGTGTGGCCTCCACATCGACTTCCCCACCGGACGGCGAGGGAAAGAAATTGGACGCTATGGGACGCAGGGTCATCTCGTCTGCAGCGACGACGATTAAAGCGGCCAACGCCTTGGCTATCGTGGCCCGCTACGACAGGGAGCTATGGTACAAACTGGCTCCCCTGCTGGACTTCCTACCTGACGACAAGAGGGCGGATGTCCTGGAGATCCTACAGGAAGGTGAGGTGGCATTGGACCACGCCATCACTATTGCAACGGACATCGCCGACACTGGGTTCCGCCAGTTGGGCAACGGCGTGTGCCTTAGGCGGTGTGGATGGCTCAAGGCTACGGACTTCCGTCAAGACGTACAGACCAGAGTCCTGGACATGCCGTTCGATGGGAACAACCTGTTTGGGAAAACAGTGGACGATTCCCTTCAGGCCATTAAAGCGGACACTGAGACGGCCCGGGCCCTTGGGGTTCTGCAGCAACGACGGACGCCCTTTCGGAGCAGCGGAGGCAAGGGCGCCTCCAAAGGTTCCGGCGGCGGTTTCTCCACCTACCGTCAAGCGGCCCGCTCTTCGTCATCTCAGGAGGCCTACAGAGGACGAGGCAAGTCTGGCGGACCCCGCCGTCGTCGCCAAGGAGGTCAAGGCGGCAAAGCCTCGTCAAAACAGGATTGAACCGGCCGTGGGGTCGGGTCCCCACCGAAGCACCCCGGTGGGAGGCCGGCTGGCGAGCTTCGTCAGCGTGTGGGAGTCCATCACCGACTGTTGGGTGCTGGACGCCTTAGCCCGGGGCCACGCGCTCGAGTTTCAAAGAAGGTGCCCGCGCGTCCCCCCCGTGGCCAGGAAAGAGCTTCACGTCCCTCAGCTTCTCCTGGAGGTAAGGGCGATGCTCGGGAAGGGCGCCATCAAACTCGTCCCAAAGAGGCTTCGGGGCTCCGGAGTTTACTCGAGATACTTCCTCGTGAAGAAGACGGGAGGATGGCGCCCCATCCTAGACCTGCGACGTCTGAACAAGTTCATCAAGGCGCAGAAGTTCCGGATGGTCACCCTCCAGCACATCCTGGGTCAGCTGGAGGAGGGAGACTTCCTGTCGTCGTTGGATTTGGAGGATGCCTACTTCCATATTCCCATCCTAAAGGGGCACTGAAAATTCCTCAGGTTTGTGGTCCAAGGGCGTCACTACCAGTTCAAAGCCCTCCCCTTCGGACTACGGTCGGCACCCAGGGTATTCACCAAGTGCCTTGCACCGGTGGCGGCGCAGCTGCGCCGCGAGGGGATCCACGTCTACCCCTACCTGGACGACTGGCTCATCCGAGCCAAGATGAGGGAGCTCGCCGTGGAGCACACGGCAAGGACCGTCCAACTTCTCACTGACCTGGGATTCTCCGTGAACTACGCCAAGTCCCACCTGGTACCCGCGCAAAACGCACTGTTTCTGGGAGCGAAGCTCGACAGTGTCCCTTCTGGCCTCCCCGTCGGGGGAAAGGACCAGGTCCATCCTGGGCAAGGTACAGCGGATGTTGGTTTCCGACGCGGCCAAGGTGAGGTCCATCAAGTCCCTCCTCGGAATGATGTCTTCTTGCATCTACCTCATTCCCATGTGCAGGCTCCGGATGCGCCCGTTGCAGGAGTTCCTGGACGCGCGCTGGATCCAAACGACGGGCGGCTTCGAGGAGAGGATCACACTCGACGAGAGTTTCCGCCGAGCGGTCCGGTGGTGGGGCACCCGCGCGCATCTGACGGCGGGCATGGACTTCCAGACCCCAGACCACCAGGAGACAGTGACCACGGATGCCTCCCTGGAAGGGTGGGGAGCGCACACTGAAAATCTGCACACGAGAGGCCTTTGGCTCCCGACGGAGAAGTCCCTCCATATCAACGTCCTGGAGCTCCGTGCAGTGTTCTGGGCCCTCAGGTCCTTCCTTCCGTCCCTCAAGGGCAAGGTGGTGAGGATCTTCACCGACAACACCACCATGTTTTACATCAGGAAACAGGGCGGAACCAGGTCCCCAGCACTGTCCAAGGAGGCGCAGGACCTGTGGCATTGGGCCGTCGCCCAAAGGATGTTTCTGGTGCCGTTTCATCTGGCAGGGATAAAAAACGCCATCGCCGACTCACTCAGCAGGGAGCTGCGCTCGTGCCACGAGTGGGAACTACGGCAGGATCTAGTGGATCGCCTCTTCCGACGGTGGGGCACACCCCAGATCGACCTGTTCGCGACGGCGACGAACTCCAAGTGCCGGAGGTTCGCCAGCAGGTTTCCCCAGGCGAGGAGCATGGGCGATGCTTTCTCGTTCCCCTGGGAGGGCCTGTTCCTCTACGCGTTCCCTCCTTTGCCACTGCTAATCCGGCTCGTCAACCAGCTCAAGAGGTCACGGTGCAGGATGATCCTCGTCGCACCTGCGTGGCCGAGGCAGATATGGTTCCCGGACCTTCTGGACTTGTCAGCGTCCCCGCCAATCAAGCTGCCGGTGGACGCGGATCTACTCTCCAGGGAAGGAGGCGCCATCCTCCACCACGACCCGAAATCGCTGAACTTGCAGGCCTGGCTCCTGCAGCGCTAGAGTTTGGGGGATACGACATACCGGCCGACTGCAGAGAGGTTCTTGCAAAGGCCAGGGCGTCCTCGACTCTTAAATGCTACGGACACAAATGGAAGAGGTTCTCTGTCTGGTGCCACGCACAGAAGATTAACCCTCTACGGATTACGGCTCCCCAGGTACTGCCGTACCTGCTGACGCTGGCCAAAGCTGGTCTGGCACACGCGCCCAAGATTCATCTTGCTGCGATCTCCCGATACACCAGGGCGGACGTCCTTGTGGTCTCATCGTCTGGTGAAAGAGTTCATGAAGGGACTGTTCAGATCGTTCCCGCCGGTGAAGGCTCCGGCCCCGGCGTGGGAGCTCAACGTGGTGCTGACCAAGCTCATGGGACCTCCGTTCGAGCCTCTGCACTCGGCCCCGTTGAAGTTTGTCGTGGAAAACAGCGTTTCTTGTGGTCATCACCTCCGCACGACGGGTGGGAGAGATCCAGGCCCTTTCCTGCAAGGCCCCGTACTTGACTTTTCATGACACGAGGGTAGTGCTCAGGACGCACCCCTCCTTCATGCCCAAGGTACCGTTGGACTTCCATCCCAACGAACCCTTGGTGTTGCCTGTGTTCTTCCCGTCGCCTTCGTCGCTGGCTGAGAGGACTTTGCACTCGCTGGATGTGGCTAGAGCGCTGAAGTTCTACGTGGACCGCACAAAGTGTTTTCGGAAGACGTCACAACTCTTTGAACTTTGGACCTGTCAATCAGGGGAAGGCTCTCTCGAAAGCTTCCATTTCCAGATGGCTCTCCGGCTGTATCATGTACTGTCATCGGTTGGCAAACCGACCGCTGCCTGGCCGTCCGAGAGCCCATTCCACCAGAGCGATCGCAGCTACCACAGCGTTCCTTTCTGGTGTGCCCCTGCTGGACATATGTAGGGCTGCTACGTGGAGGTCGACGCACACCTTCACGAAATTCTACTGCGTCGATCGGGATTCCAGGGAGGAGTCCAGGGTCGGCCAAGCAGTGCTGCGCAACCTGTTCGCCTGAGGTGAGCCTGGTGAGGAGGTAAGATGCTTAATGTTGAGTTTGATGTAATGCTTAATGTTGAGCCTTTGCCACCTCCCGTGGTTGTGCATGTGTGTACTGCTATGTATTCTTTATTCATGAGCATGTGAATCCATGCCAGACCCCATGCTGGAGAAGGAACAAGTTACTTACCTGTAACTGTTGTTCTCCAGCATGGGTCTGGCATGGATTCACATGCGAACCCTCCCGCCTACCCCTCTGCGGCTCTTCACTTGGTCATACTGCCACTTCACGTGCTTCCAAATCTGAAGATGGCTGCCAGAGGCGGTGCTTAGGTAGAGGGCAGTCATTGGCTGTGGTCAGTATGACGCAGAGATCAGTGATTGGTTACTACTAGGAAAGACAGATCAGAAACGAAACTGATACTGGTTTTTTCTTTACCGAGGATTCCCAGCCTGACGACGGGGAATATTCATGAGCATGTGAATCCATGCCAGACCCATGCTGGAGAACAACAGTTACAGGTAAGTAACTTCCAAATTCAACAACGTGCATTCGGCAAGATGCACTCCCTGACCCTCACTCAGCCGCCCCGCCTCTCACACACACACACACACACACGACCCTGTCCTTCCTGCACCTGCCCCTACCTTGCTACCTTACCTCACCGCGCCAGCCGCCCCCAGGGGAAAACTGGATACCCTTGGTCAAGTCACACGAGGAAGCATCGTCTCTGTTCGGGACACAGCAGCTCGGCGGAGGCAACAGCAAACGGGGCAGTAGGTCCGATGCAGCAGCGGGACCCGAGGTCCAAGAAAACGACTTTCTCCGACGGATGAGGGTTCGGGCAGGGAGGTGTGAGCACAGCGGCAACAGCTTCCTAGAGAGCGAGGCAGAGAACTGTACTCTCCTCGTCCCAAGGGGCTTCTTATAAGTTCCTCAGCCGTGCCAAGCCCGCACCCACGAAAACCACCTCACCCCCCACCGGGGAGGCAGTTCTGCCCGGCATCTACCAGAACCCCCCCCCCCCCCACCCCGCAATGGCAGGCTTTTTGCCTCTAAGAGGTTTATTTTTTACACATAATAGACCAGACTGAACTGCTTCTAGTTCCCTGTGACGCTCTTTTCCAGTCAAGAGAAAACAAACTAATTTATCTTAAATGCACGCCAGTTAATATTTTGGCAAGATAGCTCAGCAGGTTGAGTGCTCGCTGCTGCAATCTGTGTGAGTCTGTCATCCTTCCGAGGTTAATGACGCCAACTTTGGTTGGGTGATATTGTATGTATATTTCTTCTATACAAACCACTTGGGAGTAAGTACTACATAAATGCACATCACTATCGTTAAAATCCTCGGCAATTCTAACGTCCTAAAAAGTCGATGTATTCGTTGATTGCCGTCATCTGCAGCCCCATGTTACCCCCAACACATAGGCAGCTTTGGCAGTGCTCCTCTATCCTGGCCACCCTCCACCGGACCCGTTAGGCTGAGTAGTGTGGGTTCCCTTTGCTCATATATCATATCCTTACCTAAATAATATCACAGACCCATTATGTTTGTGGAAAAATCATAGGCCGTAGGCATTTTATTTTCTTACAGAAAATACATAACAAAAAAAAAAACAATAATTGTCATATGCTTTTGGGCACCGTGTGTCCAGCTCCGGAGATGCCCAAGGCTCCAATGGAGTCCTTGTTACCCCTTGGGCCTCCGTTCCTGGGCACATGCCGCCTACGACTTGCTTTTGGACCGTGTACCGAAGAAAGTACTCGCGTTCCAGCTCCTGCCTGCTTCTTTCTCCTTCCGTTCCTTTTGTAGGGTGGGTTGGGTGGCAAACCGTTTTTCTTCTCCCTTCCTCAGGCCTTAAGGAGCTCACCCGAGAGAGGTGGGCTCCTTACCTGATTTGTTCCTTCTTTCCTTTTCCTGGTGTATTTATACCCCTTTGGCTCTTTGTTCCTTTCCTGGGGGCCGGATTTGTCCCAGCCCCCTGCTGTTAGTTTTCACACCTTTCCCATGTGCTGCTTCCTGCCCTTTCCTGGGCTTTTGTTTCTTGTGGCGCCATTTGGACACCCCTCCCTGTGCCCTTCTCGCCACTTCCACCCCCACCCTGCGCCTAACCTCCCAGGCCCTCCATCGGTTCGCATTACATGCGACCCGGGGCCTGGGGCATAGGCTGAGTAGTGTGGGTTCCCTTTGCTCATATATCATATCCTTACCTAAATAATAATATCACAGACCCATTATGTTTGTGGAAAAATCATAGGCCGTAGGCATTTTATTTTCTTACAGAAAATGCATAACAAAAAAAAAAAATAATTGTCATATGCTTTTGGGCACCGTGTGTCCAGCTCCGGAGATGCCCAAGGCTCCTGTGGAGTCCTTGTTACCCCTTGGGCCTCCGTTCCTGGGCACATGCCGCCACACCGGAGTGGGTGTTAACCCGCCCGCTCAGGTCCCCCCCAAAAGCCTACTACCTACAGCCCCGTTCCCGGAGTGCCCTAAACACGTTGTCAGAAAAAAAACACCCACTCCCTTGAATGAGTGTGTTCCAAATTCGGCTGGATTCCCACCTCCTTTGTCAACTGCCCGCTTTAAAACTGCCTGAAATTGGTACCTGCTGAGTGCGCTGCCGTTTTTGTGTATTTAGCAGCTGCCCTTCTATCTTTGGTTTGATGGTTAGGAATTCTTGGGTTATGCATCTGGGACAGTGATCTTTTTGTTTGCTGCAGTAGAGGTCTATTCCTCTCCCCTTACCCACCTGGTCTGTTTTAGATTTTCTTAACATTCTTGACATGCCCTTGCTTCCTATGCTAACATCAGTTAAAACCAGCCCATTCCCTGCCACTGTGTTACTGGCCACCAGCTCACCCACCCTAAACGCCCCATAATATGCAAGCACAAATGCTGCCCTGAAAAAAGTTGTTTCATATGCGTTAATACATGTTTTTTCTCATATTCTCAGCAATATTACTAACTTCCCAAAGTTTACTGGCCTTCTACTGTCTAGCTTTTTCCCCTCCAATTTTGCCCAACCTTTCAAAGCATATTTTATTCTGCGGCTGTTTGTTGGATCCCTCATGCCTGCCGCTTTTGTAGTGTATGCCACAGCAGCCAAATGCGCCGCCGCCCAGCTTTTTCTTTTACCTTTGGCAAATGCCTTCTCCAAAAGTTCCCACATTTTTTCAGTTGAGATATCCCCCACATTTCTTGCTCCTGTTTCCGTCAATACATCTTTCACATGCTTTTTATATTGCTTACCCCTCTTGCAAGTTAGGGCGTTCCTGGTCAATTTGTCGATGACCCGTTCCATTCCCTGTTTTGCTTTTTTTTTTTTTTTTTTTTTTTTTTTTTTGGAGTCGACCTTTTGGCCAACCGTGTGTTCCTTCCTATTTTCTTTTGAGTCGACCTTTTGGCCAACCGTTCTTTCTTTATCCATATTCTCCTTTTCCAGTCAACCTTATGGCTAACCTTCTCACTTTTTCCGGTGCTTATTCTTGGCACCCATGCTTTTCCCGGTATGGGTGTTATTTTCCTGCCATACACGTGGCTATATTTTCTTTTTCCAGTCAGCCTTATGGCTAACCTTTTCCTTATTTCCGGTGCTTATTCGTGGCACCCATGCCTTCCCTGGTGTGGGCGTTCTCTGCTGTACAGTTGCCTACTGTTGCCCTATCACCAACTTTTCCTCATGGTTGATAGGCGATTTGCCATTAACTGTTTTTATTGACCACTTTGGAATTTCCCCTTTTCCGCCCTTCTGCTTATGCTCCAAGTTCCCAGCTATGTTTTCCCGATATTTCCCCTGCAACCCCCTTGAGCCGTTGGTGGTATGTTACTTTGCTACTCTGTCGTCCTCTCTGTATCCCCTATTGACTGCCCTGAAGGTTCTGTTGCCCTGACCTCAAACGATTCTTTGTTGTTATTATTGTATCCCCTGTTGTTTTACCCGTCTTTGCTTCTACATTATTTTCCTATTATGCCTGTTGCCCTCCTGAACCGTGGACCCTGTGGTCCCTTTCATCTTTTAAACCGTTAAACATGTACTGATTATAACTCTCCTCGACCCCCCCCCCCCCCCTCTGTCCGGGTAACCGTCCATTTCCTTCTCAACTCCCGGTCGTATTCCTTTCGTGTATCCCCCCCCCCTAATGCTTTGTATACCTTCAAGACCCCTTGTTGCTAGGTTAACAACGCCCCTCCATCCTCTGGGTATTTTTGTAATACCGTCGGTGCCCCTTTGGGGGCTGTGTCCCGAATTCCCTGGGTCACCTGGTGGCAATGGGCCTGCCCCTGCGCTCTTACCTGCCCGTTCAACGCCAGAGCCCTTCTCACTCTCCTTACCTATTAATCCTTACCATTTTACCCATGTTTCCAAAGGTATCCCACTGTTCCTTCTTGCTGTACTCTACCTTGGTTGTGGAATTGGACCTGCCCCTGCACTCTTGCCTGCCCCTTCTATATGAGAACCCTTCTCTCTCTCCTTACCTAGTACCCCCTCCCATTTTACCCATGCTTCCAAGGGGTCCCTCTCTTCCTCCTCTCTGCTCTCTACCTCGGTTGTGGAAACCCCTTCCTCCTTGTATTTATTCGGCTTTCTTCCCCTCCTGTCACTGGTTCTGGGCGACTTACCTGTACCAGTGATGCCTGATCTTAACCTCTTTACAATGTGCTTCCAATTTTTCTTCTGTCCTGTTGGTAGTGCCCCCTCTCCTGTTGTCACTGATTCGCTGCCGCTGGACTCCTCACTCAGCAAAGGCGACATTTCCCTTGCCCTGTCCTCCTTCCGCAGGATGCCCCATACCCCTTGGGCCCCCAACACTTTTCCGGCCTTCTTGGCCCAACCGCTGCATTCCTTTGCCATCTTTGCTCTGCCGTTTTCTTTTCACCTTGCCTAGCTTATTTCCTGTCGGCTTTCTTCCTCCTGTTTCCCTTGTGCTTCTCCTGGTTTGTCAAATTCTGCTGCTGTATCCCCTCTCCTCTTTGGGTTGTTAATTATTCTCGCCCACCCATAGTTGGTACTCCTTTCTCAACCTAGGGAAGCTGAAACGCTGGGGTAGCCTTGCCGGCTTCGAACCTGCAAACTGCATTACCCCAAAGAGCTGCGAGGGCTGAACACACTCAGCTATCTTACCGGCTGAAGAGATGATTTATAGTGTCCATTTTGAACCTTCTCTCTCCAACCTATTTTACATACCATATCACCCAACCAACATTGGTATTCCCCCTCCTCTTTGAGAGTGATTTGTACTTTTTCGTGACATACCCCTTCATAAGAAAATAATTCTATACCGATAGCCCCTTGCGCTCAGTACCTCATGGACTGTAGTCCGAAGTTCTACCCTTGCACCAACCCCTAGTACAAACCACCCATATATATAGGCAGGCTTTCCGCCAATATGTTGATCGCTCGCTATTCACCCCACATTAGCCGCCTCACTGCGCGCGGGGTGGCACCCCTTGATGCAGCGTGCCAGTCGGTTTTACCGTATGGACGGTTCTGGCGGGATCCCCGTCGTTCACCCCGCTGGCTGTTCCACTATAATCCCCTTGTTGGGCCCCGCTATCATGGCACAACTACTCCTGACCGACACCTCCTTTGTTTTACCAGCCTTCAAAACCTAAGAGATCTATGTGAGGACAGCCTATTTACTTGTTGCGTGCTTTTTGCCCTGGGGCCTGTCCTTTAGACCCACATAATTTACCCGCCACTGTACTAACCATTAGGATCCGTTACTGCATGAAATCTGTGGGCGGTCGGGCTGCACCCTTAGCTTCCCGCCTGGCTGTCCATAATACTATTTGGTCCTTAAAAGTGCTTTCTTGTGACCTCCCCTCTTCAGAGCACTTCAACAATAATTGTTGTTTATATTTATCAGTGTAACTGTAGTAACCTTGATAGTAATCTCTGCCGCAATAGTGTTATCCTTAACATCCTACCCTGCTTCAATTCTCATTGTTTATTTTGTTATTATCATTTCTGTTCTTCTACTATCTTCAACAGAGGAGTTATGGTTCAGCCGCAGGTGCACTCGCCACCTGAGCTAACCCATCCGTTTGAAACAGCACAAGTAAATATAGCGCTGCGCCACAACCTACTGTCGTGATGGTTGGGTTGGCCTGAACAGTGCCCGGAATGGATCGAACTCACGACCCTCAGATTATAATGCAGACCCTCTTATGTCTCTAATGGCCATCTCTGACCCACTGCGCTTACCTTTTAATTAATTGCGCTGGTCTTCCTCTGCCAGGCCTGAGCTGAACTATGCAGCCGTGCCCCGCCTTGCGGCTTTGCTCTTTATGTGCTAGGAGTTCTACCATTGTACCAATGCTGTTATCTGATCCGAGAGGAGCTACAGATGTTACCAAGTCCTGTACAAGCAGCGGAGCTCTGATCAGACAGCCCTTTTGTATATGAACCATTGTGATGGAGGTCATGGCCCGAGTTCATTAAGATCTCGTTCCTATTCGGTCTCAAAACTATTAAAACGTGCTTACTTAACGGAGGAGTGTTAAATTGCCATTTGTAGTTGCCAAACATGCGATACAGCCTACTTGCCCCATAAACCGGGTGCCGCCACATTGTATTTAACAGATACATTTGTCCAGAGATATACCGATGTATTTGTGCATCTGCAATGTCAGCAGTACAGATTTTCTGGTAGTTCGGTGATCCTGCTTTAGCTGAACAGCCTGCACTTTCTTTTATGCGACACAGGAGACCTAACCTAATTGGGTTGAATCAGCAGTAAGGCGGGAGAATACCGAACCACACATGAAAGGGAACTTACTATAAAGAATAGGTTTGTTGGTACCATAAACGTGAAGAATTTGTTTCGAATCAAGAATGGTATGTACTGCGCGCTTATCCTTAGGTTAATCACTATTTTGACACATGAACAATCCCACCTTGCCTAACATCCTGTCTGCTTACATGAGGCAGACAAGCCAAACAAACACGTGTTTTTTCCTATTAAAACCTCTCCGCGGAGACTTTAAAGACAGGGCAAAGCACGCAGCACTTGGTTGATGCATTGCACTCGACTTTAACTACGGTATACCAATACTGAGCTACGGAGCAATTCAGTAGCTCGACCCACAAAAACTGGGATATGCAGTAGAAAGAGTTAATCCCGGGCTCTTTTCGCTTCCGGCTGGCTTGCTCTCTGGTATTGGGCGAGCCGGGGCCTGGGGCATACTACGCTGTCTTACATGAATTCAGGGCCCTGGGCTGCTTCTGGATCCTCTCCATGCCACCCGCGCCCTCGTTTTTGACTCGTTTTCCCCACATTTGTATGCCTTTCCTTCCAGTCCTTTTAAAGTGTAATGTTTCTTTTTTGTGGATTGCTGCCATGTGGACTCTGGTGTGAATTGTGGACTGGCTATTGGTGTTATGCCGCATCATCAGCTGAGCCGTGGATTGGAATCAAGGTTTTGTTTTTCTTTGTAGGAACTGCCGCTGTTTTTGAACAAGCCTTGCCAGTGTGTGAACATGAATCGGCAAACGCTGCCCCCACACAAGGCCGCAGTGATCCCTTGCTGGCATAAGCCCTATCTATGGATTCTGGCAGCCTCTCCCCTCTCACAGAGGTGCTCACTGTGCAGCCTTCCCTAAGAACCCCAGGCTTCGTTTTATTTATTTTTGCACAGCCTGGGGTTTCTGTTTTGTTTATGCCTTCGCTTAACTTGGTGGTAAATGAAGGTTTGTTCAGTTGAAATGAAATCCCGTTTGTACTCGGCTGATTACACCTGGAGCACGGTGTTGAAAGCCTGTGTTGTCCATCGTGGCATTTGCGTAGCGGGGCCATCCCCTACTTTGCGCCTCTCCTCCCACCACCCCCATATCCCAGACATAGATGCAATGATTATTTCCCCAATCCTAATAAGCACAGAAACAAAGTATATTTTTGGAAACAAAAGATCAATGTATTGATTGGAGTCAAGCAAACAAACTGTGGGGGGGGTGGCGGGGGTAGTCCCAGCCTCATAGGCAAAGCAACGTCCTAAAACGCATTTTAAGGTAACCCTTGAGATTTCCCAGGCTTGCAACATGTTTTGTCCACGGGTGACCCGTGTCGCTTCTGGTTTGCAAAGTAGCGGTCTTCCGCCTCTGGATAGCAACTGCCAGGCAGTAATTGTTCCGGGACCGCTGCATTCAGTTGAGGAGAGGAGTCTCGACTGTCTGTAAGGGGGTCAGTGCATGTTGAAGGCCAAACCTGACTCTAGTGCGGCCATCTGGTACCGTTAGCAGCAAAAACCGCAGCATTAAAGCTCCTCCCTGGCTAGGACTGCCCTGTAACTCTGCCACGCTTTGGAGTGGCTGCCCCAAGTACCCCAAAACAGTAAGTCCTACTCGCACCCCGCCTTTCTTAATGACACCAGTATTGCCGTGATGAAGACGTTCAGCCGCTTGTCTGGTGAAGGCACACCATCTGCCTCAAAATGGGACTGGAGCGAACCCAAACAATGCCTAATAATAAATCACATGTCCTAGTATTTTGCAAATGTTTCTGTTTAATCTCCAGCTAGATTTTTCCATTCCAGTGATGGAGGAGAGACTCCACGCCACTGCTGCTGGGACGTAATTTGAGAGCAAATTATGTCTTTTCCCAGCAATTGTGCCAATATCCGTAGTGCCACCTGCATCTGTGCCAACAAGCGACCCCTCCCCAATGTGACAAGGTTATTCCCGCCCAAGTGCAAGACCATATTTCAGGGCGCTGGCCTCCATCGCATTGCTGTGCTCGTTTTTTCAGCCCGAACAAACACATGCCCCATAGACCATACTGAGTCATCTGTCAATACAAGAAAATGATCACAAAATATCAAATGCCAAGGATAACAAATGGCAAATCAGTTGTTCCTCCTGCGCTCAAGTGCAATTTCGCCTATTCCTCCCTCTGTTCCTTTTTACAAGGGAGGTTAGGCTTGCCCTCTGGCCTCACATATAGTCGGTAGCGGTCAGACTCCCATCTGCCTACCCTAATTGCCGGTGCGGTCATCCCTTGCAAAAAGGCCATGGTGGTGGCCAGGGCTTTAAGTGGACTGGGGCCTGCCGGGGCTGGGCCCCGGCAGGCTCCGAAATTTCGTTTTGAGGCGGGGCCCTGCCGGGGCCCACTAATCTCCCCTGGCAGCCCCGGCCACAACACAAAAAAGGCATTTTTTTCTACAGCTTGAAGCTCTCGCTCGTGTGCGAGAGCTTCAGGCTTCAGAAAAAAATGCCTTTCAGCCATAATGGTGGCGCCGCACCTGCGAGGCATCCCTTTAATCAAGTGATGCACGTGGGCCGGCGCCACCATTATGGAGAAAACGTGAGGCCGCTGGAAGCAGAGGCCTGCTTTCTAAATACTGAAGCTCCCGCGGATTCGCGGGAGTTTCAGTATTTAGGAAAAAGGCCTCTGCTGGCAGTGGCCTCACCCTTTCAGCCTTAATGGTGACGCTGCCCCTCCCCAGCTGGCGAGGGGCAGCACCACCATTAAGGCTGAATAGGCGAGGCGCTGTGCCCTGCCAGGCAAGCCTAAACAAAATAAATGCAGAGATCAGCACCCTCTCCCAATAGGGGGGAGGGTGCTAATCTCTACAAAAGGCTGCCTGGCCGGGGTGCCAGTAGCCCATTGAGCCGGGGCTCGTCAAGGGGGCGTGGCCTAATGGGCCATCAAGACCCCCGTTGTTAGGCCACGCCCCCTCGATGAGCCCCGGCTCGATTTGTAGTGCCACTTAAGGCACTGGTGGTGGCCCCTATCCTAAAGCTATGTGGGGACCCGCCTTTGCTGTGTATTCCCACTTCCCCCAGGGAGGCTGGCCCCATTTTATGAAACTGGTAAATATTCAGTGGGGCTCCTCTGGCATATGTTAGTAAGCACCCCTGTTATGACCCTAAGTGGGGGTCTGCAAGTTAAAGGATACGCTGGGAGCCAGGAGGAATCTTCAGATGATTTAATCAGATGACATCAGGAGTACATAAAATAATTCAGGATTACGATCAGAGCAGAGCCCACTGGCTCCCACCACCCAGGCAACATAATCTCAACTGTACCTGGGCAAAACACTCGCCACACAGCATTCCACACAATCATACCCAAACACTCCGTGCATGACATCCCTACTCAGGCACTCATCATACATAGTCCAAGAGGGCAGGGAGTCGCCCTTAACACCTCCCTTCCTTCAAAGCCTAACAACCCCAACCCCCAGGAGAGCCTGATCGCCAGGAAAAGCCTCAATAGCTGGACAGGGCATTTGTCCTTGCAGTATGCCCCGTACAAAATGACCCACTATCCTTTTCCCTCCTGATTGGTCTTGGATGGTCTCTTCCTGATCCTTAACCCCTCTCCAGTGCAGTTGGTGACAAAGGCAACATCACCCACACAGAAGGCTTTCCCTGGCTGATCTTCTCTGTTTGCTGCAACAAATTCGCTGACCCGGAAAGCCCCAAACAATGCCAGCGCAAAAGCAGCCTTAAATAAGGACGCCCGTAAGCATCTGAGCTTACCTCGGACAGGGCTTTGAGTAGTTCCTGCAGTAACTCCAAATCAGTTGCCATGCCTGCTTCTTTCTTCGGTCCTTCTACCCGCTCCCGTCCCTTTTTAATGCAGTGCGTACTGTAAAACCTTTACATTGTTCCCCTTTACCCAGTAACTTGCTCCTGGTATTTCCCTCCCTGTGTGCCCACACTACAAACAAGCACACCTGCTGTCCCAGTGCACTTTCTAGATTGCCTATGGCACATGACGCACTCAAAAACTTGAACCATAGCCCTGCTGGTACCTGGACCAAATGCCTGGTGTGAGCAATCACTCCCCTAAGTCCCAGAGAGTCCTGTCCATGACACCAGCTGCCACCACTCGCTCTTGAACTGCACCCCCTTTTTCCTGGCTGCAGGTTGGGATCTCCAGATCTTGGGCCACTGAAAATGAGAGCGTTAGCAGCAATATTAACCTGTACACGGCGAGCACATGAACTCTATATTTGTGTACAAGCAGATCTCTACCAATTTCCTAAAGAGGCTCAGCACCGCAGGGTAAAACAAAGGTGGGCGAAAATGGTTCCAATGTCATTTCTTCGCGGGATGTTTTTTCGTAGGATTTTTTCCAGTGGTTTATTTTTTGGGGTTTTCTGGGGGTTTTTTGTTTTTTTATTTTTTAACAAAAAACCAATCGAATTTTTTTTAATTCTTTTTGGCTTGCGGCAAAATTCCCAATTTGCATCCAAACATTGCCCATACCAATCCTTGATTGTGTGGGGGCGAAAATCTGCCATGTGGCCAAACCCACGCAGCTCCACCCCCCCCCCCCCCACTTTACTCCTCAAAAACATTTCTATTTCCTGAAACAACCCCAGGTGGCACACCGACTGCCCAGGGACAAACTATAGTCCTCACAAATGCCTGTGAAAGGATTACTACGCTGTACACAATGCAGTTCCTAAAACAAACCCAGGCGGAACGTCGACCCCCTGGAACAAAACATTTCTCATCGAAAATGCTAGCGAAAGGGTTGCACAAAGAACCTGCCCATTTTACCTGAGAAACACCCTAGGCGGCGCAGCGACCGGCCTAAGCACAAACTAAAAATTCACAACACAATACCGCCATCGAGGAACCTGCCCAACTGTACAGTGAAACAGCTGATGTTGCGCTGCAATCGCACTGGGTAAAAACTGCGACATATTTCAGAGGTCAGCACGGGGTGCACGGACATTGTCTTTACCCCCAAAAAGGGGTGCTTCTTAACAATACAGCCCCAGATTACACATTAAGCAGCCCCACAAGGGACAGCGCAGACAACCTGCTCCATCACGGCTAGGGCTCAGCACGCGCTGCATCATGCGGCCACGACCACTGAAGAGCTTGGAGAAGACACTGGAGGCCTAGCGCCTCCGGTGAGGGCCGGCATCCACAACGGCCAGGCCCTTCCACTCTAATTTACGTCCACACTTTTCCTGGCTGTGACACCGCTCCCGCCTGTCCAAGCTTACTTCAGGAAGAGTACCAAATGAAGCTCTTTCCCAGATCCGGATAGATGATACACTCCTGCTGCGACGTTGTCTGGGGCTGTAAAAAAAATGTGGGCTGGGAACAGCAGCCCCAGCCTTGTGAGTGTGCCCAGAGCCGGATACGGCCGGCCCAAGGAACGCCCTTTCCTCCTCCCTCAGGAGAGGTGAGGCGTTGTATACCCCCAGGGGTGGGGGGGGGGTGGCCAGAGTGGCGCCCACTATGCAGGCTGTCCCTTTAGCGCCCCCTATGGGCACTGGGCAGCCCCTTTCTGTCACGGCCTTGAGTGGTATTTTTCTCTTTATCGGTAGCACTACCCCTTGTCTAGCCAAGCGTTTCCTGCTCCATGAACTCCAGGTTTCATAGACCTGCCCAAAAAGCCTGCAGATTCTCCACTCTTGCATGCTTGCTTTTCTCAGGCTCCCAGAGCGCGGGGTGTGTCCATTTGTGGCCCTTGTTTGTGTGAGGAGTGCGAATGTCTGTGGTAATAATAGGCAGGGGCGGATTTTGTGGTCGCCAGGGAGAAAAGCGGTGAGCAAAGCAGCCAGCACTCCTGGGGCCCCACGTGTGTTGGCCCGGGCTGTGCCTGTACTATTGACTGAGCAATGTGTGCAGTTTTCAGCAATACGTTTTGGGCAGCATTTCCTGCACATGTACAAATTGTACAGATATAAACATACAACTGACTGGCGTCTGGTCAACGGTGTTGGGTAGTTTTGTTTAAAAAGAGAGACGTTTTCCTCTTTAGTTTGGGCTACCTACCACCTATGAGCCTAACCTATTGCATGGTAGTACAGATGGGAAGAAATGGCCAATGGGGGGACACAAAGCTTGAAGGTGTTCTTTGATTATTTGGCCACCCATTGACTTCCCATGAGCATGCTGATCCCTTTGGCCATTCCCACCCAGTTCCTGCCCCTCCCGCTCAAAACACCTCCTTGTGGGAACTCCTTCAGCTCACTTTAAGTCTTACCACCATCACACATTTCACTGCGAGTCCGTGCCTGTATTTTTCAAAGCTGTCTTATGAGAGTTAGTGGCTTGATTGGATCAGCCAGTAAACACACTGCTGCTGTAATAAAAATGTCTAAACCAGGTTAGCCCTCAGACACTCTATGTATGTGTTCTTGACTGAAGTCCTGTTAAAAACAAGCATTGGCAAAGCCAATGGTTATGGTGTGTGTATGTATTTGGCATTTGCCAGGCACTGGTATTAGATGCCCAGGTACTCTGCACCTGCTACCATCAATGACCAGTTAATAACACTACGACAGTGCATTGTCCGTCGAGTGCCTTGCCCATACCTACATGAATGCCCAAACTGGAGCCATTGGCAATGCTCGTTTTTTTATTGTATTTGCTGTATCTCTCTGGGTTGAAAGCTCACCCTCACATTGTCAGGACAGCCTGTGACGAGGAATAGCAAGATTTGGATTAATGAAGTTTCCCCATTAAGAATCCTGTCCTGCGTCGTAGGTGATCAGAAGGAACATACATTATTAATGAAAGTGGTTTTCCGTAACAGTGTGGATTTCGGGAGTTGCTACCAGATGTTATCTTGCAATAGGCAGGGGTAGATTTGTAGGACGCTGAATATATTTACTAAAAGGGACCCAAATACAAATGTTTTCCATGTCCTATGTGGAGGAGTGCTCTCCGGTATTGAGTGAAGATTTGTCTGCAGAAGCTGCCCCACTGGCATTGGTCTTCTGTCTATGGCCTGGATGGGGGCTGAACATGGCACTAATAAAGAAAAGGAATGGGGGCCTTCGGTAACAATACTAAGGTTGCCTCCTATGACTGCATAGTTGCCAAGCCATAACCGTGCCCTACACTGCCTGTTCCATGGGCAAAAGCTCAGATTAATGACAGTAGATATACTAAGAAGTTTTTTAAATGTGAGTTTTAAAGTCTTTGGGGTCCTCCAACATTAGCTTCAGGCTTGGTCCTCCAATATTACCATTGATGGCAAAGCCTGAAGTGCTGAGGAGGCCCAGCTGCTTCCAGTTAGTCAAACCCCTAGGTAACTGTAATAAAGACAACTTTATAAAAAAAAATAGCTTTTGTCCCTAAAGTTTGCCATTGTGCACTCGTGACCACAATTAACTCTGCCCACCCTAAGCCCTGCCTCCTGAAACCGCCTCCATGAGTGCCCACCTTGGGCTCTTTGTTAGGTGCTGCCCACTGGGCCCTTTGCCTTAAATCTGCCTCTGATTATAAGGCTGTTATTCATATAGCGCTTATATACACCATAACCCAACTGAGTTAGTGCTCCTTTATCGAAAGGCTGAGTTGGCCTTGGTGGGATCGCAGCAGCGAGCGCTCAACCCTCTGAGCTATCGTCGGAGGCGTGGTGGATGGCTCTGAAGTAATGCTACTTGCTCCCATGTGTGCAGCATGTGTCCAGGAGGGAGCGTTGGGTGTGGGTCTGAGTCTCAGTTTGGGCACATGTAGTAGATGTGTGGCGTGTGGCAGTGTCGTAGGGTTCCTACATTAGATGCACGTTGGCTCATGTTGCCCATCAATGTGTACTTGGGTACCGGGTAAGCACCTCTTTGCGAGTCTAAGGTGTGCCTTCTGTGACTACTTTCCAGCTGTCCTCTCTACAGACAGGACGCAGCGATTGGAGATGAAACCTACTTTAATAATTCTGGCTAACTGTGCAATGCCCCCACTCGCTGTACCCCTGTGCCTCTCGTCGCCCCCACCACTTTGACATGGCGTGTACAGCCGTGTACAGTGCCATACCACCAGCAACTAATCCTCTGCGCCATTTCTCTGCCTATTCCCATGTATTACCTTTTCTACCCCACCAGCGCTTGGAAGCCTCCCTGCAGTGGGGGGAAGTGCTACATAAGCAGCTCGCATGGAGGGATGATAAAGATGACCTCGCTCTTCTCCCGTGGCGGTGCGTCAGGAGCGATACACTTACGTTTCAAATTTAGGAAAACGAACATTCCCAGAATTCCAAGACTGGGTGTCCCGCCTCGCGCATGCCCACGCGGTCTCCTCGGAGAGGCATTCGGTCATGAGTGGACCGACCGCGGATAGAGCAGTGGCACCGACTCGGTGGCTGCCCCGTGTGCGCCAGTCCTGCCCGAAGATCCAGTGGCGTTTGCTCGGCCTCTGGCTCAGCCTGCCGTGACGCCTAACGCACAGCGGCGGAGCTTCCAGGGGCTGCGCAGGTGCCAGGGCGTAGGGGCCGGGGGAGGAGGTCGCGACCCCGGGTCAGCCTCTGAAGCGGTGCAGGCCCCCGGGACCCGTCGCAAAGGAGCAAAGCTCATGCTCCTGACACGAGGGGCTGCCATTGTTTTCGGCCAGTGCCTCTGGGATGTTCTTTATTGGAGGTGCCTCTCCACCCATTGGAGTGCTTACTCATCGGGGCTTCGATCCATTGCCCTGCCTGCATGCCCATGCGCTCTGCACGCACGCACGCACGCTTGGCTGGCGGTGCACCATCGCCTCGGAATGTTCTGGTTTCCTTGGGCTGTAATGCTGTGGGTTATTAGCTGGGCGCTCGCCATAGCGCGACCAGGCTATCTGAGTCAGTAGTGGGGCGCGCTGGCAAGCACACACCAGACCCTGCCCCTCGCCGAATACTGCACTGTCTGGGCTCTAGAAGTGACCCGTGCAAAGGCCCAAACCCTGGTCTTGCAAATTAAAAGCAAAGCACGCCCACAAATGCAGCTGTGGCTGGAAGTTTCAAACGAGCCATGAAAGCTCTCTAGGAGACGGCCTTCCGTGCACACTGTACCATTAAGAAGCGAGTGCAAGTATCGTCCGGTCCTTCACCCGCAAAACGAATACTAAAGCTTCTTGAAGGCGCACGCACCCCTTTCCTACTTAACCGCGCATAGAGTATGCAGAGTGCAACACATCTCCCACGGGCATTCCATTCCTCCAGCTCTGCAAACAGTTACTTGTTCTACATAGTCACCCTCAAGTCCCGGGTCAGAGCCCCTCTGCTACTCAATATCCAGAAGCACATTTTTCCGATCAAGAGCCGTAACCCAAACTCCTCCCCCCCCCCCCACACCCCACTCCCCCCAAGGCCGGCAAGAGCAAACCTCAAAACCTGGGAAACAATCACTTGAACAATATATTCCCGAGTCCTGGTCTTTCGGCATAAGTGCTCCACAGATTGACAGCTGCATAAGCAACGAAAGACGGGAGGAGATCCGTGATAGAATCTGTAACATATCTTTGCCCTAGAACTGTGGATAATAGCTATGGTTACTTGGGCTCTAAAGGGTGGACAGTAGGGCTGTACCAAATAGCATATTTAGTATTCGGCCGAATACCGAATAGTTTGTCAACTATTCGGCCGAAGCCGAGTATGAAGCCGAATATTTGCTTTATTTAGTAAATCATGTTCCAAGCTTTAAAAAAAAAACACTTATTAAAAAAAAGCCATTTTAAATGCATTCTATACTTTTATTTCTCTTCATTGTAATTAATGCAGCATCTTTATTTAAAGTATAAAAGCTAGAAATAAAGCAGATTTAACCAAAATGAAGGGATCAAATGTACAGAAGATGGTTGCATATTCAGTTCCAATTAAAGTAGGAGGCTTCACAAAAGCAAAAGGACTGGCTTTGTGAATCAGATGCATTGCATTCTCTATCCAGTTGCAAAGTCGATGCGGTCGAGTTTCGAAACGTCTTTGCAGCTCAAATAGAAATGTATAAAATGGTTCATGTCGGCTCATGCAGGACACAAGTCAAGAGGAAATCTGAAATGCGTGAACTCCATCTCACAACTATTCACCCCACCCAAACAAATGCTGCTCACATTTCACTCATGCTAGCCATTCTTTCCCGCCAATACACAAACATATGCAACTACTTATCATTCCTGATAAAATATCAGATGATAAACTCAGGACTCAAGTCCTTAAAAAAAGAAAAGGGTGGACTATGATGTACGCAATGGGAAGTGACATGACGGGAACTGAAAGTATCTATGCACATTTAATCCGTTTCTTTTTTCCAACTGAAAAAAGTGCACATTGCATATAAACATTCTCCAAAAGAGAAGATGTTCCTGTATTGCATAAGTATAAAAAATGAGCATGTTTTTTTGTCTAAGAATCTGTAACCAAACATGCCTTAAAGAGCAGATTACAATAAAAGATATTTTTCAGCTGTGTGATAGCAATGTGTCTGGTCTAATTCTGTTCAGTTTTGCAAACTGAAATCTATATTTGCCTTTCTGAGTTCATGTTGCATTGTATTCAAATGAGAATGTTAAAGTATTCGGGAAGAGCCGAATAGCAAGAAACTATTCGGTCGGAGCCGAAAACCTTTTTTTTTTCAGCCGGAATTTGGCCGAATAATTATTCGAAGCTGAAGTTCGGTACACCCCTAGTGGACAGTAGTCACACTTGACACCATCTTTTTGGATGCCACGCCGGCCACATTTTTATTAAGCAAATCACACATGATAACATAATAGTAATCCAGGTTAGTGACCTAAATCTTAGTCTGCTGCTACCTTTTTTTTAAAACTTTATTTACACAACATCCATAACAAATCCCAATACAATCAGCGTATATTAAATGTCTGCTGCTACATTTGTACTGTCTGCAAGTTTGGAAATCCTGCTGCTCTGTCAGTGCAGTATTCGGCGGGAAGCAGACAAACCCTCTATTCCAGAGGTCCTTGGTGAGGGCTGCACATTAGGTGCTAGTGTGCAGCTCTAACCACAGCCTTGTCTCTCCCCTTCTCCCCCCCCTTACTCCTGGAGATTTGATTGGATTGACTAGGTAATGGGCATGTCCAGTGATGGCCAGTGTTTGTTGTGTACTGGGAGTAGCCTTTAGTTATTCGTTCTATAATCGCCATTGTCTATACCCCGGCCTAAAGCAACCACCATTATAACACCTGGACTCTGGTATTCTTCAGACGATGGATCTTTGGCCGTTTAGGAGGTGAACATGTTTTCTACATAAAGTGCCTGCGTGCTGTTGGGGATTAGATAATTCTAGGCAGCCAATCAAAACACGTGTTTGGGGACTGTTGGTGCACAGACTGAAGTTATATATTCGATTCTTGGGGGTTAGTAAACACCAGTCATGGTTGATGCTCATAAAAGGAGGGCAATGGTGATCTAGAGGCAACTTTGTACTTAAAACCCATGCATCACTGTGAGGAATTAGAACATCTGCACGGTGGGTGTGTTTGTGTTTTTTTTTTTTTTTAATTTATTAAAAATAGAAATTGACCATAGATGAGCCTCTGGAAAATGTGTGGCTAATCCGCACACATCCTATGCTCACAGCACGACATACACACAGACCTGTGTACTCTGGGTGGACACAGTCTACAGCCCCCCCCCCCCATGTCATATTTAGTTGGGATATGACAGCCAGGATTACACCATGTTGTCTCAGAAGGGGGATGCAAAATATTCCCCCTGCCATTGCCAGCCTAATGAACTATGAAAGGTGCCATGGATTATCTATGTCCTTCTGTTATCTCTGCTGCTGGTGGCAGCTTTACATACTAAACAGTTTAATTCAAGCAGGCTCACATGGGGCCTTCTTGCAGAGGCTAACAAAGGAGGCAGGAAACTCCAACAACCCTTGATATGCACTGTCTCAACCTGAAGCCAGCTCCTGCCCTTATTATCAAGGGACAGTGAAATATGTCTGCGATTGCACTTTGCAGAAGTCATCCCTGCAGGTGGACCCCATTCAGAAGGTACATATGTGATTTGAATGAGACAGTCTGGTGCTGCCGCTTTAATCCAGAACCACAGAGAGCTCCATTAACTAGAGAGATCCCTTGATCTACAAGGGACACAAAGATAGGTGGGACTAAATATTAAATGTTTTCATTCCTTTTAACGTTTGTCGCATAGTACTTGGTTATGACCTCATGCATACAGGAGATTGTTGGTGGGGGCCCGGGATTGGTTCTTTAAGGTAGGCTTAGCCTACACCAATCATTGTGGCTCATTTGGCTTTAAAAGTGCTTAGCCCCTCTTTTGGACTGGTCCTCTGAAATCTTTGCAAGGAGTAGCAAGAAGAAATCTGCATTGGACCCTGGCAGAAGGTACAGTCTGCCTTACATCTTCAGCCAGTGAAAGAAGGCCGGGACCTCCAAGAGGGAAGCCAGATCATTCCCCTGAACATCTCCCAGGGAACAGAGGGGGATAGTGAATCCAGAGGACCTCATGCATAACAGAAGATTGCTGGTGGGGACCCAGGATTGGTTAATTAAGGTAGGCTTAGCCTACACCAATCACTGTCGCCCATTTGGCTTTAAAAGAGGGCTGAACCCCTCACTTAGCAGATCATCTGAAGACTTTGCAAGGAGTAAGGAGGACTCATTTGGACCCGAGCTGAAGGTAGTCTACCTTGCGTCTTCCACCAAAGGAAGGACAGGAGTTCCAAGAGGGAAGCAAGATCCCTCCCCTAAACAACACCCAGGCAACAGAGGGAGATACTGGATTCGAGGGACCCATCCAGCAGCTCCCGAACCGGTGCCCAGCCAGCACACAGCATGCACTGCTATGTTCTAACAGCAAACTTCCTGGGTGGGGAGTGCCACAGTCTCTCTGGACAATACTGTTGCCTGCTAACACCCTCCTGAGCTTTGGGCCGTCCGCCTTAAGTCCTGGCAAGAGGCTAGGAGGAGGGCCACACAAGCATGATCCACTGTCCATCTTTTTAAGGACATTTTCAAGACTGTTGAGTCCTCAAACCACATCCGGCTGCACTGCTGACGGTTGTCATGCTGCACTCGCCAGAGCCGTCCGAGATGCCTAGACCAGCATTCCAGACCTGCCAACCAGCAGAGAACAATTCCTGGCCCAGAGCCGCCGCGCCAGACAAGCTGCAGATGTCTGTCCAGCCTCGCATTCCGAATTGCCTGCGCCTGGTACCCACAGTTGTCTCCCGTCACTAACTCCGTCTCAATGGTTGTGGAGTCCCCTGGAACCGCCTCAAGGCTGTCGAGCACCCAGAACTTCTGCAGCACCAGGTACGTTGTGGCCGAGACATGTCAACCAGTGGACATCTTTGATTTATTTCTGAATAATAATTGTAGAAACAACAAATTGAGAATCTTAATTTCTAAATTGGCTTGTAGCTCAGCGCTTCTTTGGAAACACCTAAACAAATTAAAATACATTGTGGTTCTGTCTCCCTGGTTCTTCTCCGAAGGCCCCTAGAGACAGTTGCGACACTTTACCCCTTTGATGCTGGAACCAAATAATCTTTAACTATAAGACTGATTGGATACTGACAGGAGGGTAGTTGGTAAAGCAGAGCGCACCCCTTTCCTCTGTAAAACTGGCTGTCCTCTGTGTTCCTTTACAGTGTGGGTTGTAATTGTAGTGTGCTAGAACTGTCTGTTGTAGTAATAATAATTTAGATACTTGTATACAACCTTGACTGGACAGACCCTTTTATCATTGGGTAATTGTCTTTTTGCTGTGTTGCAACTAACCAATGATCCGCCAACTTTCAGAGATAAGCCTGCTGTTGCGTCCACGTTACCAATAATTGGACAAGGTCTTGTAATTCACTTGTATTCCAATTGTTTTGGATCCGTTTTGGTGTACTAGAGGTGTGGGGTTGATTGATGGTTTAGAAACCAATATTCATCCCTGGACCACTGGTGCCACGGAAGTTTATTCGTCACACCCACCCCCCCTCAACATATCTGTAATTGATTTAGCCCTTATTCCCAATTTCCTTAGGCCTTCTTTCACAAGTAAACTGAGATTACTTGGAGTTTGTCAGCCTGTCTAGTGGCGATCCTTACGTTTTAGCCTTTAGGTTATTTAAATATCAATTAATCTAAATAGTGTCTGGCTGCAGACAGATTCCCACTTCTGAGGCTGATCAGAATAATTGGAAGCAAAGAAAAAGTTGATCCGTATTGTTGTGCCAAACTTTGGTTTTATTTTTTTCTTTCAAATTGTTTTAATTTGAAACTTCCATCATTGTTAAATGTCCATAATTGGTAAGTTTCCGCATTTTGCTACAATATCTAATATTTTTGTTTTAAATTTCCATAATGGATACAAGTATCTAAAACAAAAATGTTAGATACTGTACCATAATGCGGAAACTTATATCAATATGTTGGTGCTGATTGCCATCTTCCTGGCTGTGACTGAGGGCTTTTCTTCCTGCTCAGGAATGCCAATGCCCTCAATTTGGGGATCCTAATGCAACCTCCGTTTTCACTTTTGGTTCTCTCGGTCTGTTAAGTATCACTACTCCAACTTAGACTGTCCTTCCTCTGTGGAGCCATTTGCCTGTATACCGCTGCAGAGAACGGCCACTGTTTGTGCACACCCTTCCCTTGCAGCGCAGCCAGATTTGTTGCTTGTTGACCATCCTTACCTCCCCCTTTTTCCCACCTACTGTGGTTCCTTAGGCTACTTAGTATTGTATTGTTTACCTTTTAACTAGTGCGGACATGGCGTGCGGTATGGCCTGGTCCTGAATGTCCATACACCTCTGGGTGTTACATTGCTACTTGGGAGTGCTCGATCACTGTGTGGTGTTTCAGCAAAATGCATTTGCGAACGGAGGGTTTGTATATCAAAGGAAGCCAATTGTGACTGAGTACTCAATGCTGAGAGAAGAGGGAGACTGCTGTGGTTCCTTTGATATTGTGTGCATTTTCCTCTGGTGAGTGCTTTGCCTGTTGTGGTGTGGACAGAAAGCTAATGTCCCTGGGCTGGGAGAAATGACCAACTGCGGTGTGCGCCTGTTTGACCACCTAGTAAGGTGGGCTGTTTAGGACGTTCGGTGTGGGGGATTCTACAGGCGACCTTCATAGCCGAGGTAACGTGTGGGGACGGCACCCTCCACCCCCTGTGTGTTTAAAGCAATGTTTTTTTTTTTAAAAAATGTGCCACTGTGTTGTGGTCGACATTCGGACCCATGTCACGTGGGTGTACGGCCACAATTCGCCAAAAAACCACCGGAAACTCTTCGAATGAAACCGTCAAATCTCTCATTGACATTTTGCTATACGTGACCTGTTTTGTTAGTTTCTTAGCCATAAAAGGTGCACAGCTTTTTATACTTGGCATTGTTGAAGGAAAATAGGTTCTCTTTGCAAATGCATATTTGTCCTGTGCATTTTCTTCATTTGGGAAAGACAAATTGAATGCATTGTGCATGTTTCACTTCAGGATAGATTCACTTCCTGTGGTGTCACTTCCCATTGCAGACGTCAGCCCAACCCACTGTTTTTGTTTTGCTATTTAACTTGAGCCGCGGCGTGTGACGCAGTGGGCCTCAAAGCTCACAGAGCTGCTCAATGCTCAGAGCAGGATGGATTCCATACTTGGAGTGCTCTGACCGTTTGCTGCCCAACACTGGAGTTCTTGGGTGGGAAGGCTGGTGCTAGCAAGAGCAAAATGTAGGACAAGGTGACCTAGGGTCCCTGCTAGAAACCCGAATGAGATGGCCACATCTTTGATCCATCTTTCTGTTTTTAGTTTGAGCTATTAGGTGGCCCTTAAGTGTTAGCTATAACTTTAAACTATTGCTTTAGAATACATGTTGAAGCGAGATGACCTCCGAGAAGGGACATACTGTTGTGGTTATTTACCCACCCACATGGCCATGAGCAATCAATGGGTATGATAGTTTATTTATATAGCGCCTACACATTAGGCGCTATATGAATAAACTATCTTATCATACCCATTGATTGCTCATGGCCATGCAAATCCCTATAGCCTGCCCCACCCGCTGCCTGCCCCCCCACCCCAAAAACCCATCCCATGTGATCTCTTTGAGCTCACTCTATCAAGTACCAACTTCAAGCTTTCACCTGCAAGTGTTATTCCTAAGCAGTCCGAGTTAATAGCTTCATTGCAGCTGTAAATGGCTACTGGTGAAAAAAGTGTTAACCCACCCAGTGTGCCTTCAGCCACGTCTTCCTTGCACTGAACTCCCGTTAAAAAACAAGCACAGAAAAAGCAAAACGTTTTGGCTTGAGGCATTAGATGGCTATTTGCCAGGTTCTGCCATGATATGCCCAGGTAGTCACTTCATTTTTCAGCTGTTACAATCTGATGTCCAGGTAGTGCCTTTATATCCATGCCTGTACAAAAGCCCAAACATTTGCATGATTTGAAATTGAGATTCAACGAAGAGGAGCAAAAACCAGCTCCTGGGTGTCGTGCATCAGCCAGTAGGCCGGAGCTACCTCAGGGCAACTAGGAGCTACCAGAGAAGCGCCTTTCACTTGTCCATTCTCTATGAACCACTGTGTTTAAATGTATATTAGATATGTTCCAATTCTTCTTTAACATTCTTAAATACTCAAAGGTACTGTCACATTTGCATATTTGGAAAGCACCAGTTGGCCATAGGAGCCAAACGTAGCTCCTGGTAGCTGTTGGTTTCAAGCTAACCAGGCTCTACTATGCTACAAGCAGGCGCTATAAAGCTCCCAGCTCCCCACAATTGCGAACCCTGCAATTGCCTTTGCCAAAGCCCGTTCCACATTGAGACAGGCCTGCATTGGATGGCTACTAGCCAGCAAGAGTGTGTGGGCCACTGCACATAGTAGACACCTATGCGTAGTTAGGCCACTGTTTACACAGTCGTTTCCAGGAGCAACGGTGGAGCGGGGTAGGGCTTGACTCGTGCAAATGGGAGATGCACGAAACCATTGTAAATGCAACCAAACCCCTTTTATTTGTGGTGAAAAAAAATCACTGACTTTCAGAGCCACGCCTTTGATACTGCCTTCTTATATGGTGTTGCCACCCCATTAAGCAGTAGTTCAGTGAGAGGTGAAAGGTGACACTTAGGGACAGGCGTTGTTGTTTTATGGAAACCAGCGGACATAATGGATGTCTTTCATTAGTGCAGCAATTTGCTACGCAGGCTTTACCTTCAAACCTAAAATGAGGGTGAGGTCACAGGACACTTGCGAGCCACGGTTAGAGTCCTGGCCCGCCCACGTGCATGTGGAGCTGGCCGACTCCAGGGAAGTGTGACCTGATGGCTGTACAGGTGAGGCGGCACTAGGGCAAGGGGGTCCCCACTACTTCGGTGTTCCCAGAAGGCGCCAAGGAAGAGCCAACAGAAGATTTGTGTGTAGATTATAGATCAAGTGAATAAATGCGGCCAACAAGTACCGTTGCAGCAGTGACAATTCATTCCACACCTCAGAACTACACATTCTTAAACGACATTTCACAAATAAAAAACATTTGGGCAATGTTTCCATGCACTGAGCACCTAAGACAAATTTGAGCTAGATTGCACGATGTTGGGCCATTCTACCCTTCACCCATGCAGTGCAGTTCAGCTATCCAGTTGACATTGGCACAATGGTGTGTGGGCGCACCTGGTGATGGTGCGTAAAACTTCAGGAACAGTTGGCATTCCCTTAATTCTGCCCCTCCTCGTACGGCCCTACCATGACGTGCTGGAAACTTATGTGGCCGAACGCACTCCTCGGTCTGCATCCTGAACCTGACAGGATAAAGTGAATATGGTGTGAGGAATTAGACCATCCACACGGTGGGTGTGCGCTTGCCTGGGCTTGTTTGAAGTTTTAAAAGAAAGGGAATGATGGTAGATGAACCTCTGGAAAATGTGTGGGGCTAATTGGCACCCCTTTTCATATGCTCATCGCACAACATACACCTCTTTACTATGGGTGGACACATCTTACAGGTACTGCGTCCCCCCCTGTCCTATTTGGTTGCGACATGAAATCCAAGAGTGCATCAACGCATCTTTCTTTGTTAGCTCTGGTGGCAGCTTCACATACTAATCAATTATTTCAAACAGACCCACGTGGGGCCTGGCTGCAGGACTAACAAAGGAGACCGGAAACAACCTTTGATATGCATCTGTGTCAACCTGAAGCTAGCTCTTGAGTCTTAGTATGAACTGCAGTGAACTGTCATGTCTAGGACAGCTGTTTACAGGAGTCATCCCCGCAGGGGAATCCCATTCAGAAGGTAGGAGAATGTGGTTTGCAGAAGTTGGAAAGTCTGGTCTCGCCGCAGCTTTAAGGGAGACGTGCTTTAATCGGAAGCTACTGAGAACTCAATAAACCAGAGACCCTTTCATCCCCAACATAAAGGAATATCGGCGGGACTTCGTTTTACATGTTTTCACCCCTTTACCTTTTCTGTTGCAAAGCACCATGGTTATGACTCAAGGCATACAGTAGATTGTTGGTGGGGACCCAGGATTGGTTAATTAAGGTAGGCTTTGCCTACACCAATCACTGTGGCTCATGTGGCTTTAAAAGAGGGCTGAGCCCCACTTTTGGGAAGATCTGAATAGTTCGCACATAGCAAGAACAACTCATCACTGGACCCTGGCTGAGGGTACAGTCTGCCTTACATCTTCCACCAGCGAAGGAAGGGCAGGCCCTCCAAGAGGGAAGCAAGATCCCTCCCCTAAACATCTCCCAGGGAACCGAGGGTGATACTGAATCCAGAGGACCCTCCAGCAGCACCAGAACAGATACTCTGCCAGCACACAATGTGCCCTGCCAGGCCCTGCAGCAAGCTTCCTGGGTGGGGAAGTGCCAGAGAGTCTCTGAACCAAACGTAGGACAAAGCAGCTGCCTGCAACACTCTTCTCAGCTTTGGGGCGTCAGCCTTAAAGGAGGACACAAGCCCAGTGAAGAAGCTAGGAGGAGTGCATCGACAAGCATCTGCCGATGTCCACCTTAAAGAACCTTTTTCGATCCAGTTGAGCCCCTCGAGCTGCAACCAACTGCACTGTTCTGCTGCAGTTGCTCACGCCACCTGAGATGCCTTGACCAGTGCTTCAGACCCACTGACAAGCACTGAAACGATTCCTGAGCCGCTGTGTAGATCAGCCTGCAGCCGTCCGTCCATCCTTACTCGCCGAACCGCATGCCGCCTGATACCCGCAGCTGTCTCCCATCTTGAACTCTGTTGCAGAAGCTGCAAAGCACCCTGAAACTGACTAGACTGTCGAGTAACAAGAACTTGTACAAGCACAAGGTACGTTGTGGTTCTGTCCCTCTGGTCCTTCTCCGAAGGCACCTAGTGACATTTTACGACCCACTAATTTGTGTTGAAACCAAGCATCTTTGAACAATTGCGATTTTAATTACTTTACCTACTACCTTCCTGTCAGTATCCAGAGTGCATCCCTTTTCCTTGAAACGGTCTGTCCTCTGCATTTCTTTACAGGGTGGGTTGTATTTTGTAGTGTGCTAGAACTGTGTTGTGATATTAAAGTAGATATTTTTTATACAACCTTGACTTGACTGAACAGTGCCTTTTTATCATTGGGTAATAATTGTATTTTCGCTCTGTTGCAACTAACCAAAGATCCACAACCTTTCTGGGGGAGATGAGCCTGCTTTTCTGTCCACGTTACCAAAATTGGAGAAGGGGGTTTATAATGTGCTTGTGTTAACGATCTTTTCGGATCCCTTCTGGTATACTATGGGGGGGTGGGGCTGATTGATGGTTTAGAAAGGGATATTCATCCCTCGACCAATGGTGCCCTGAAGTTGATTCGTCACATATGGCCCAGCTTTTCCTTCTGCTGGATAACCCACCAAGATTAACTGTCCCGCTAGGCAGGGGCGCTCCCCCTGCTTTGAACTTTAACAGTGCTGTCCTTAAGAATGCACAGATTGCAATAAATATGTATGCCCTAGTGTCTGATAGTTGGACACCATGTTGAGACATCCCCCTCACCCCAGAGCAGTCCATGTGGTGCGCTCCTCTATCTTCCCAGGGACAATCTAGACATTTCCCATGTCCGAAAGGTGGACCCATGTTGATGGAACGCTCGCTCACCCATAAGGAGTCCAGGTGGTGTGCTCCTTGGTCTTACTAGTGACGATCTGAACATTTACGTGCTTATGTTCCGTGCTCAGTTTCCTTGAAGAATGAATGGCCCTGACTTTCCTAGCCCTTGTCCAATGCGGTCTTGGCAACATGTGTGACCATCCAATAACTGCATCTCAGGAAAATGTATGCTGCCCAGTAGATTACCAATTAAAGCCTCTCTCGAGCACCCCAGCCGAGCTTGTCCAAGTAGGTACCGTGAATGTGGAAACCAGCGTGATGCCTTGGTCGGCCCGCAATGAAGAAATAGGCCAGTCGCGCTTACTATCCCACGACAAATATCGGGCATTCCTCTGAGATTCATGACTTCAAAAATGTCAATTTATATGTAGATAAACAGTCCAATATCAATAAACAATGATGTGCTATGTAAAACGAGGAAATGACTGGCAAACCCCAGTTCCGATCAGGTCGAGTTGCACATGGATCTCCAAATGCCCCTACTTCCATGACTCTTTTTTTATGACCTTATCATTGTTGCTCTCCATATAGGCAACCAATGTTGTCGCCTGTATCTTGAGCAAACAAGTCTTTTAGTGGCTGCCATTTACCGTCAATACATGCAATGCTTCCACCTAGACCTTTCTAAATTGATACTGTGACAATGGTACACATGACTCTTGGGTGAATGAGTTACACTTTCACCTGGGATCTACCTGCAAGAATTACACTGTAATCATTGGGAGGCCCATAGGAGAATTTGGTGGCCACTCTAAATGTCTTCAAGGAACACACCTGCGATGGGATCTGTATATGAGCCACCAAGTTTGCAAGATCTAAAGGTTTCCCTGAATCTGCCATTTACTCCAGAGCTCGCATTCCTGCAACACTTTCATTAAGAAACAATCAGATCTACTATTATGACGAATCAAATTCCGGGGTACTAGTGGTCCAGGGGTGAATATCTATTTCTAAACCATCATTCAGCCCCACATCTCTAATACACCAGCATGGATCCGAACAGATAGGAATAAACGAGCATACAATTAAAATGATAAACCTTGTGCAATTTTGGGAACGTGGATGAAGCAACAGAATTATCTCCTCTAAAGGTTTTGGATTGTTGGTTAGTTGCAGCAAAGCAAAAATACAATTATTACTCGATAAAAGGAGTACCCGGTCAATGTTGTATACAAATATATCTACTTTATTACACAACAGACAATCTAATGCTATGAAATAGAACCCACCCTGTAAAGGAATGCAGAGGACAGATCGTTCTAAGAAGGACAAGGTATGCACTCTGGATACTGACAGGAGGGTAGTTTAAGGTTTCTTGGCTTCAGCACAAAGGGAGCAATGGGTCTTAATATGTCTCTAGGGGCCCTCTGAGAAGGACCAGGGGGACAGAACCACAATGTACCTTGTGCTGTATGTGTTCTTTGTGCTTGACTGGGCCGGGTCGGCTTCAGGGTGCTTTGGAGTCTTCTGTGACGGTAGTCGGCTACGGGTATCAGACGGCAAGACAGTTCTGCAAATGAAGTTGGACGAAAGGCTGTAGGCTGGCCTGCACAGCGGCCCAGGGTCGGAAATCATTGTCTCAGTGCTGATCAGCCATTCTAAAACACTGGTCGAGACGTCTCGGATGTCTTTCAGCAATGACAGCTTGACAACAGACAGTGTTACCGTCGGTTGCGGATTGAGGAACTCGATGGCTCGACAATGTCCTTTAAGGAGGATGTCGGTAGATGCTCACAGAGGCACTTCTCTCAGCTTCTTAAGTGGGCTTGTGTCGTCCTTTTAGGTGGACTGCCCACGGCTGTGGAGTCTGTTACAGGCAGCTGCCTTGTCCTTCATTGTAGGTTCTGAAGTCTTCTGGCACTTCCTTTTGTGGAAGCTTGCTTCAGAGCCTAGCAGGGCAAGCTGTGTGCTGACTGGTTACCAGTTCGGGAGCTGCTGTAGAGTTTGTTTATTTACCTCTGTTCCCTGGCCGATGTTTAGTGGAGCGATCTTGCTTCCCTCTTTGATAGCCTCGCCTTCCTTCACTGGCAGAAGATGTTAAGCAGACTACCTTCTGCCAGAGTCCAAGGTTGAATTCTTTATTACTTCTGGTGAAGTCTTCACATCTGCCAAAATAGGAAGCCAGCCCTTTTAAATAAATAAAAAAAAAAAAGTCCAGTGGGCCACCATGATTGGTGTAGGCTAATCCTACCTTAGTGCCAATCCGGGGGTCCCTACCAACAATCTGCTATATGTGTGAGGTCTTAAACAAGAGTGTTTTGCAACATTAAAGGTAATGGTGTGAAAACAGGAACAAGGTGTGCCCCAGAACTAAAATGGCAGTACTCTTCTCTAACGGAGAGCTCTGGGCTCACCCCCTTGTGCTACTAAGTCCCACCCATCTTCTTGTCTGTTGTGTTCAAAGAGTCTCTGGTTAATGACCCTGCCTGTGCTGTCCCTGTTAAAGCTGGTCTCCTTTGAAGTTATGGTGAGACCAGACTCTGGCACCTACAAACCACATTCTCATACCTTCTCAATGGGATCCCCATAGAGGGGTGCCCTTCTGTTAACAGACCCAGACATGACAGTTCACTGCCATCGATACTGAGAGGTGGGAGTTAACGGCCGGTTGATAGTTGCATATGAAAGGTTGTTGGGTTTCCTGTCCCCTTTGTTAACCTCTTCAGCCAGGCCCTTTGTGGGCTGTTTTAAATACCCACTGTTGATATATCTGCCACCAGCTGCGGGGCCTAACAAAAGAGCACAGTGGATCCATGGAGCCTTTGTCAGTTAACCAGGCCGGCCATGGCAGGGGTGTGGGGGGGGGGGCTGGTTGGTCCTCTCCCCTTCCTGGGAATGACCTTGTGCACTCCTCAGCTGTCACGTTCCAACTAAATATGACTGGGGCGAATGGTACCTGTGGGCGTGGTCCAGCCCAGAGTACACTGGTCTATGCTTTTGTCGTGGTGGGACCATAGGGAAATGTGTGTATCAGCCCCACACATTTTCCTGAGGTTAGTCTACCATCATTCCTTTTAATTAAACAATTTGTGGAAAGTCCAGGTGATCGCACGGCGGGTGTGCAGATGGTTGAATTCCTCACAATGGTATTGTACTTGCATCATGTACTAGAATTTGGTGATTTTAATAGAGCTTCATGTAGATGGACTATTTCTAAGGTCTGTTTTAATGTGCATTATCATCCACGGATAGTACTCTATTTCTCGCCCTCAGAATGAAGACAGGCCTTGTCTGTGACCGCAGAGTTTCGCACTTGTTATATAGCATTGTCCCATTCCCAAAACCAGCACATTGCACATAAGTGATTTATCCGGCATGCAACTATTTGTCCGAAGGTAACATGTGGAGGAACTCGCCCCATTAGGTCGCTGTTGACATCACATGCCGAACTACTTATGCCTTTTTCTAGATGGTGCCCTCTTACACTTGGGTACTCATCATATTCCAGTTTTTGTCAAATTTTCATGCACTCACACCATTGTCTAAGTATTGTTATACTTTGTCTAGGTACGCAGATCATATGGCAACATGAGTGCTTCACCTTATAGCCTACCTATTTCTCTGGTCTTCCTCTAAAGTGCTTTGAAGTCGCTTCAAGGCATTTTAAATGACCTAACCTTAATATAGCTGGGAACGGCTTTTAAAAAATAAAAAAAAGGTTTAATGGAACTACAGACTCCTTCCCTTTATTTCACATCCATCTTCCATTCTTCTAGGAACACCTCCTGGGCGCTGTGTTCGTCAACTGAAGAGGGTCATCGGCTCTTGCGACAATTTCAAATGAGCAGAATTGTTGGCATAATAGATTGCATCAGTAGCGATAGGTGCGTTTGCATTGGCATCATCTGGGAGAGTGCCCTTCAATTAGACGACAAACAAAAAACATGATGGAAAATGATTTCCTATTAAAAAATGGTGTTGTATACATAGCCCACTTATCAATTTTAAGTACAAGGCAATCAAATAGCTTTTCAGTTGCAATGATTGCTGTTTTGGAGAGGGAGTGCAATGCGCGGTAGCAGCAGAGGAGCATATTCGGATGTTATGCCCTGGGCACAATCTTCTCCAAACTCTCCTGAACCTTCACCCTTGAAAGGTTGTGCCGTGTTCAAAGCCTGGATCACAGGTGCTTTGCTGTGGCAAATCTGTATCCAGTACTTTGGGAGGGGCTGCCCGTGCCTTGCTATGCTTGCGTTACATGCGTTTTGAAAGGAGCAAAGGCAGTGGTGTGCGCCCTGCGATGCCTACACCATGTGGGCTCTGGGATGGAAGGGACAACTGTACGCAGCATTCTAGAAGGCCGTCCCACACTGCCTACATCACGTGCACGCTGCAGTGGCATTTGTGTCCATTACTCTGGTACGGCTGGGCCAGTGCCTTGCCAGGCTTGACCCACATTCGCACTGGGAGGAACCACTCTAGGAAGCCTGTGCCGTGTGCCCAGCAGGGCCTAGATCATGTGGTGCGCACTACCATGGCACACGTCACGTGTATCCAGTACTCTGGTAGGCTGTGCCAGGTGACCGTGCCTTGCCAATGCCATGATCCGGGGCGGAGCCAACCTCAACATTTTGGGTGCGGGGGGGGGGGCTGGATGGCAGTTTTGAAAACTGTTAGACAGGGACATTAAACCTATTGTGCTACTGATTAACCCCCCTGACACCCCCAACCCTCCGTCCCACCACCCCCTCCCAAAGCCCAGGAGGCTAAGTAGATATTACGCCTTCCTTTTGCCCATTAAATGCATCTTTCACTCCAACTCACCAGAGGCGTAGCCATGATTCTGTACCAAGTGGGGCCTGGAGCTAATGTATCAGGGCCCACACTAAGAAGTGTCGGCAGAAGGAAGGGCACTTGTTCTACCCCAGCCAAATGCACAGGAGTGAGTGAGTGAGTGAGAGTAGTGAGGGAGTGTGACCCAATCAAGCGGGGGAGGTCCCCTTGAGAAAGGCTTTTAACTAATGGGTTAAAATGGTGAATTTTTCAGTACATTTTCTGTGATAAATTAGGTAAAAAGCTGAACAGTTTTCAGTCGGTTTAGCAAGGTAACACAAAGTCCATTAGATGCCAAGCCACCAACAATGCACAGGGGCATTTTCATAATGCCTTTGCCCACTATATGCCAGGACTCTGCAAGTGTAAAAGAACACTTTAATATCGATTGTGCCCACACGTCCATCCCGCTGCACCTATATATGCCATATTCCCACATAGGAAAATACTCATGTTTGCTTTGTCCATAATGCCAGTAAGGATACTGTAACACAAATCCCCCACACGCCATATAAGAACTCTCATCATGTTGTATTTTCTCCCAAACAGCAGTACTAAATGTCATGCAACAGTAAAAAATCATTGCCTTGCAGGCTGCACGAATGCCCCCACCCCATGTAAGAACACTTATGTTGCCACCAGTAATACACTGCAATGCCACAGTAAGAAAACATGCTCTTGCTGGCTAGCTGGTAAGAAAGCTCAGCCGGCTGAGCGCATGCTGTTGTAATCCGAGTGTGATTTGCAGGTTCAAATCCTGGAGAGGCCAACTGAGCCTTTCATACATCAGTGACATCCCTGATCTCTCCCCTCCTCTGCAAAACGTGTACTATTCTGTTGCTTTTTCACCTTGTTGCCTCTCTTACTCTGTACTGTTTTCCCTGTTCACCAGGTTCTACCAGCGCTGTGATACTTATGGGTTTGGGCGCTGTCAATAAATGCAGTGAATAAAGCTCATTAAATGAGTGCAAACTTCGGGTGGGTGATACGTTTTATGTAAATGTTCTCTGTACAGCACTTAGACAAAAGCGCTATATAAATAACATATTATCATTACAAAAATCCCCCCCCCCCCCGAATAAGAACACTTATGTTGCACTCATGTTATATTCCCCCCCATTTAAGAATATTTATGTTGCCTTTGTCCTTAACACCAGTAAAATAAAAAAGCGAAGTCAAACTAAGGAAGCATGCCCTCCCCATGTAAGATCACTCTTGTTGGCGTTGCCCTTAATGTGTTGCCCTTAATGTGAGTACAACATTCCATGCCACACGGAAGACTCAGCCAGGCCAGCCCCACTGGGGGTGTCTACTGATATCCCCATGGCAGGCTATTGTTCTCTGCCTCTACAGTCACTTGTGCCTGTTTTCTCGCCTCAGAAAGCTGTGTATTTGCTTAAGTAAATACACTGCTCTCCGAGGTGAGAAATGTGGCAGGTTCTCGAGGTCTGAGGCCCGGGCTGGGCGTCACAGCAGAGTGGTGGTGGGGGGCTTTAGTTAGCCCTCCCCTCCCCTCCCATCCCAAGCCCATGGCTGGCTCTGTGCGCCCTGGAAGGAGCCGCTGTACACACTGCGCCAGGAAGGCCTTGCTGCGTGCTCCGCAGCGCTTGCATGACGTGGCGCCCTCCGCCGTGGCGCGCACACCTGCACCCAGCGCTCTGGTAGGCTGCACGCAGCACCCCCGGGAAGGCCGTGCCGTGCGCCCGCTCTGGAATGGCCGTGCCATGTGCGAGCTGGGATATCTGCGTGGGATAAGTGCTTTCAGATGCTTGCCGCGGATATTTCTGCTCGATCTTTCGCCAGCTCACGTTTCCGTGCATTCCGCAGAGACTTCGTTTCCTGCGCGCCATCCGAAATGAGAACAGTGTGCTGACCTTAAACCGGCCGCGTGCAGCTTTCAGCGCCGCTTCTCCTGCTCCTGGAACCCTACTATCCCGTGCCATAGCTCTCCACCCGCCTATGCGCCCATCATGCGCGTCACTGGGGTCTCGCCCCTTCCCCCAATACAAAAGAGGATGCTTTCGCCCGCCTTGGCGCCATCGATGCTGTGCAACCCAGTCTTCCCCCACAAATGTTGCATTTGCTTATGTGTCAACAATATTGAAGCGCTAATCGGTAACCCTCCAGTGTGATCCAGCCTTCCCGTCACGTGTGATGGGGTCCCTTTGAAGCGTGGCCTTGGTGGCCGCAAACCAGCTTTAAATGTGGTGATTTCAGGCCAAGTCAATTTCCTAATGGGCTTGGGTCGATCAAAGGGTGGCACATGTGGCCTGTAGATTACATGGATCTCTGAAGCGGGTATTTAACCTCTCTGCTGTCTGACTCCCTGAAAGTGTGATGGATGAGTTGCAGATCCCTCTGCCCCGACTTCCTCTCTCCGAGGTCCCACATCGAGATGAAATGGATGAAAGAAGGCATAGGATGGCCCTTCAGCAAAACCCTACTCCTCTTCCTTGGCATACCCATCAATGCTCCCAATTTCATCGGGAGACTGCTGGTTTCACAGCATACAGTCTGGTTACTCCAATTCAAGTCTGGGTGGGGGGTATCCATCCCTCTTCCTGGTGCAGAATCTCACTCTTAAGTGCTCTCAAATGTTGGACTCATTGTTTCCTTGTTCAGCGCTTTGCTGCGAGCATCTGGAGTTCGTTAAGTGGTTAAGAAAAAAAGTGCAGTGTAATTTACTGGTGGGGGAAATAGTTTGAGGTAAACCTTGGAGCCCAGGAGGACTGGTCTGGTGTTGGTGGCTGCGCTTTGTTGTAGGGATGAGATGCACTGAGTCACCCCCGCACACGCATGCAGTGTTATTTCACCCAGACGTCCCCCACAAGGTTTCGAGTTTTTATAGAGCGCTGTGGAGCTGGCTGCATCCAGCCCGAGGAAACTTGAACCTGACTGCACATAAGGACCACCAGGCACATTCCCTTACACATCCTGTCCTAGGCTACCCCCTCCGCTCCCCCCCTCCCCCGGTTTACAGCAGATCGATTTTGGTGTTCTTATGTATCGCTAACCTGCTGCTTCACACCGCTTTAGGACACAGTCGTGTCCCCAGTGACCTGTGTTTTTGTAAACCCTGGCCTGCTGGCATTGGAAGCCTAAAAGTGTTTTGCTGTTAGTAGTGGAGGACTGCGTGTAGGCCTACAATCAAGAGCGATAGTTGTCCTTTCTATTCCGAGAGTCAACCTAGGTAGTGTAAGGAACTCATGGTGGCAACAATAAAGACGGACACAAGTGATCACAGTTCAAGGGTGTTTATTGAACTTTATAATGTGTGAGATAAACGCCTAATCTAAACCTAAATCTAAGGTGGGAGCAAGCTAGGATCATCAAATAATAAGGCGGCCCCAGTGGCGTCTTGCCAAATAAAAAGGGCCTATAAAAAAAAAAAAAAATTGCAAAGCCTTACTGCTAAATTACAAAAAGTGTGTGGGATAATTATCACCAGAAAAGAAAAGTGTTCAGGATGGTCAGGCTGGGTCTACCTTCCCCATGTTTTAAGCACGGGACACAGCGGGACTTCTGAGCACTGGGCCTTGTCAGCACGGGGTTCACAGTTCCACTTCAACGATATCAAAGACCTTCGGAGGCTAAGTTTCTTTCCTGCAAAAGTCTCTTGTCTTAGAAGGCCTGCTGATTCACGGCGACAAACAGTTCTCTGTGATCTTGCACCTTGGGCGATTGCTCTTCAACTCAGAGCCTCCCTCCGCCTGGCTCTGATCCTCCTTGCAGTTTGGACCTCCTCAAGTTGGGTTCACTACGACCTTTCATGAGCAGAATTCATGTATTTTTATCACAGTTCATGTATGGCTCATTTTCATTGGTGTTTTTTTCCTTCTAGCTTTCTTTTGGCATCACTCTGTCAATTTCACACTTGCCTTATTCCACAGTTCACAATCTTATCAGAAAGCAGTGTTCCCTTCCCCTAGCTTTCCTCTGGGAAGTCAGACACTTTCAATTGTACAAGGGATTTGACGTGGCCCTTGTAGGACCACTCTGACACCTCTCACCCCCCCCTTCCTAGGGCCTTCTGATTCTTGTCGTTTCAAAATTGGTCCCAGTCGGTCTTTCCAATGAGCACCCACTTGGCGCCGGACCCCTCTGCACCTGGACCTCAACTGGGCTTTCTTTAAAGTTCAAACATACACACAAGTTCCTTCTATTTCAAATTCCTTGCGTTTAAAATGTTGCTACTTGCAACCTTGGGCTCAACACAGTTCGGTTTGCTATCAGCTTCCTCCGACTCACTGGCTGTGATGAACCCATTGTCTACTCTGATCTCTGGAGTCAAGGATAGTACCACGGTCGCCAGCTTGCCTCTCCTCCTGCGTTATCAATGCAGGAGGCCCCCGTGTACCATTGAAATCTGCTGCTCTGCACACCAGTTGTAACTCTTGGTCTTATGATTTCCCTTTCAGATGCTTCGTGGGTAAAGGGCAAGGGTAATCCCACCCCCCCTCTCCCCAACAGCCTTTCATCGTCCTTCCAGGTCTCACCGCCTTTTTTCCTCAGTTTGAACTGCTGGTTTGGTGTAGCTGTCGCCTTGTGCGTTCGGCCATGCTCGAAGTGTGCTCTCATGCTCTGCCTTTTATCCCTGTGGGGAAGGTAAATGGCTGTCAGGGGTGCGTGATCACTGTCAGTTAGTTGCCCGACCCGTGTGTTGGGACATGCCAGGTTAAAGGCTCTTGTGTTAGTTTGTTGTCTGTTACCATGTCATAGTGTAGGATGGGGAAAATATGTTACAGGGAATGGGATACTGCGTCTCAACCGTTGGTGTCCCTATTCCACCCCCCAAAGACACCTCACCCAGGTGATCTCCCCCACTGGTCCACCCCCAGGAACTGAATCCAATGGTGATGGTTGTGTACTGGCCACCTGGACGACTGATCTCCGGGGACTAGAGGGTGAGACACTGTCCGGTTTCTCACAGTAGTAAGAGTTTGATGGTGAAGCTTTGAGAAGAGGAACGTTTGAGATAAAGTACCATGTGGTGGGATAGCAGATGTCCAGGTGTGGTTTTGGACATCTGATTATCTAGAGATGCTAGTTGATGGTTGGACTTTACAGTGAAGAGACACAATAACAGATCCAGTTTGGGTCTTGTAGTTTTAGTGCCCAGCTCGCTTCTTTAATCAAACTCAAGGTCTTAGTGCTGTAGAACCATGCTAGTTTGTTGGTTTCCCTCCGGGTTGGAAATGCCCTATTTGGCACAGTTCTTGCTGTGTGTCGCCTTAATGTTAAAGGACATTTGTACCGCGCACTGGCGGCTCTGAAAGAGGGAGGGAGGGTGAGTTAGTGGGAAGAAGCAGGAAAAGTGCATAAGAGCAGTGATGAGCTGTTGACGGCCACAGACCGGTGGGTCCGTTGGCTGGGCCTGGGGTGTTTGCAGCCGGTAGTCGTCGTGTACTGTTGTGGAGGTCTGTGTGAGTTTTTGTTTTGTTGCAGTGTAGTGAAGTTTGTGCGGTTTGTTGTGCTGTAGGTTTGTGGTTGTTTGGTTTGGAGTTTGAGAAGTGTGTGCAGAGACGGAAATTGTTAGTAGAATTGGTTAGTTGGCATCTCTATCCCGAATTGAGGGGTCGGGCTTGCAAAGTCTCTCCTGATGCGCCTCTGTCCTGATCTGGGCCCATCTTGCACTAAGCTCCCTTTCACATCTGGCCCCCATCACACCCAGCCTCCATCACAACCCCTCCTTTCCTCCTTACCTGCACTTGTGGCCAGTGCACCTGCCAATGTCCACCACTCAGCTAGTGTGGTGATTGCCAGTGTCTCTGCAATCCAATTGATATTTGGTACATGGTAGCAACTGGGGTGGAATGAAAAGGGGATTGGCTAGGATAGTTGACTGTCTCAATCGGTATCACCTGTGTTTTTGTCTATCCTGTGTCACCTGTCCAGCATTGCGGGAGCTTCCCGGTCATTTCTAGGGATGTTAGTGTCCATTCCAGTTCCGTCATCCTTTTCCCTGTTTTGATTTTCAGGTTGAGTCTGTGGTCTTGAAGAGCCAGGTTTTTAGTTATTTCCTTTAATTTGTGGTGATCTTCAGTGTTTCTGATCTCTTTTAGGATGTTGTTCCAGGTTTTTGCGGCTAGGTGGTAGAAGAGGGTGCCACCACGTTTTTTCTTAAGGTATGGTTTTAGTTCCAGGCAGATTTTGTTGCTGGATCAGAGGGGCCTCTTTGGTTTGTAGATTATTTTCTTTTGTAGGAAATCTGCTCCTTGTCCTCTGATTGCCCTGTGCGTTATGCACATGGTTTTGAAGGTAATGCCATGTTTTACTGGTAGCCAGTGTAGTGTTTCTAGGGCAAGAGTGATGTGGTCTCTTCTGGATAGTTTGAGGAGTAGTCTGGCTGCAGCATTTTGGATCCGTTGTAGTTTCTACAGGAGGTATTCTGGTATTCCGAGGTAGAGGCTGTTTGCATAGTCGATTCTTGACATGATGAGGGCGACAATAGTGATTTTCTTTGTGCATGAAGGAAAGGTAGGATTCTTCTTGCCATGCGGAGGAGGAAAAAGCATTTCTTCAATGTTGCATTCATTTGTGGTTGTAAAGTTAGGGTATTGTCCATCAGGACTCCCAGATATTTTACTACCTTAGATGGTGTTGGTGCGGTTCCTAATTCCGTTGGCCACGAGATGGCGGTTTTGTTCTCTTGGTCTTTGGATTTCTGTCTTTTCTGGGTTGATTTTCAGGTCGTTGGCATTCCTCCAGTTGAAGATTTCTTTCAGTCGATTAGAGCTGAATGATCCGCTTTTGAATCTTTTGATTTGGTAGATGATTGGAGTGTCTGCGTAGTTGTAGCAAGTAATGTTGTATTTTATGAAGCTTTTGATGACCAGAGTCTGGTAGATGTTGAAATATAGTGGTGACAGTGAAGATCCTTGTGGCACTCCAGTCGTTAGCTCGTGGAGTGAATTTGAAGGCTTTAATCCATACGGTTTCTGTTCTGTCTGCTAGGAATGGTTTAGTCCAGAGTAGTGCTGTCTGTTAAGCCCATGTCTTCTAGTCTTTTGGTCAGAGTGTCATGACTAACTGTGTCAAAGGCTGCAGAGAGGTTGAGCAGAATAAGGGCCGAGGTTGTGTTTGAGTCTGCGTTTGTTTTTAGGTCGTCCCAGATGGATAGTAGTGCTGTTTCCGTTCCTTTTGCTGGTCTGAAACCAACTTGAGGTTGGTCTAGCGGTTGGTGTTTTTCTATGTATTCTTGGCTACATTTATAAATGCGTAGGTTTCTAGGAGTTTTGCCGGGTAGGGTATGTTTGAGATCGGCCTGTAGTTTGAGAGGTCTTCTACATCTCCACTTGTGTTTTTTAGAAGTGGCTTGATATATGCCGATTTGAAGATCCTCGTTACGGTCCCTGTTGCTAGTGATACATTAAGAAGGTTTCTTTAGTATTCTGCTGGTGTTCCTTGTGCGAGGATTGATTAGTAGATGTCTGGGGGATAGGGATCCATGGGTGATCCAGCTTTCTTGCTGCGTTTTACCAGCATTGCGAATGCCTCTGCTAAAATTTCTGGAAAGTTTTTGAGTTTGTGCTGTGGTTCTGTGTTAGGTTCTTTTGGTTGGATCTCGTGGTTGGTTGTTCTTGAATGGTTTGTCGGATGTCATTTATTTCTTCCTTGAAGTGGTCTGCCAGGTCATTGCAAAGTTTCTCTGAGGGGGTTGGGGTATTATCGCAGCCTGGTGGGTTTCTCATCTCTTTAATGATGTTAAACATTTATTTGTGTGTTGGTGGCATTGGTGATTCCGTCATCATAATGCCTTCTCTTCGCCTTTTGAATTTCCTTGTATGCGCGGATTTGTTTTTGGAACAGTGTTTTTTGTCTGGGTTGTATTCTTTCCTCCATTCCAGTTACATCTTTGTGTTTTCCTTTTTCATGGTGCTTAATAGTGGGGTGAACCAATTTGCCATTGCTCTTTTTGTTGATGGGGTGAATGGTTTTTCCAGGGGTGATCTTATCTGTTGTCTGCAATCCATTTGTGTAGTAGTTCTGCTTTCCCGTCTAGGTCAGCTATCTCTAGTTCTGTAGTTGAGGCCTTGGTTAATTCCAGTTCTCCAGCATGGGGTCTGGCATGGATTCACATGCTCATGAATATTCCCCGTCGTCAGGCTGGGAATCCTCGGTAAAGAAAAAAACAGTATCCGTTTCGTTTCTGATCTGTCTTTCGTAGTAATAACCAATCACTGGTCTCTGCGTCATACTGACCACAGCCAATGACTGCCCTCTACCTAAGCCCCGCCTCTGGCAGCCATCTTCAGATTTTTACCGCACGTTCATGTGTTGGGATCCTCGTGCTATTGCTCTCGAGCGTTAGTGCTATTTTTTTCACGTTTTCTCTCAAAAACTTCGTTTTTTCCGGTCAAAAGAGCCTCAAGCTCCACCGTCTCTCCATCCGATCAACGGGGACCCGTGTCGGATTCGTCTGCGCCCCTCAAGGGTGAAGATTTCGGCAAGCTACGCTTTTGGAGGACTCCAGAAGTTTTCTCGGGCCCGTCCCGGACCTGGCCCAGGAGAAGGGAAGCTCGACGCCCGGAAAGCTGTTCAGGGTCTGCCCTGGATGCCAGCTGCAGAACGTCTTTAAGGAGGACGAACACTCCTTTTGTCTCTACTGCTTACATGAGGACAAGACGCACGTGGAGAAGGACTGTGCGTTTTGCGGCAACATGTCGGAGCGGACCATGAAGGACCGCCATCAACGTCTCGCCAACTGGCTGGAAGGGAAGAGCCCGTCCAGCGAGAAGAAGAGGAAGAAATCCGAGCGGCCTTCTAAGACCTTTGAGGACGCCCCGGCGACGGGGGTCCAACACAAGGCCAAGCACCGCGAGTCCGCTGGCACCGGGAGCGCCGAACGGTCGGGCTCTACGGGCGCCAGGCAGGGCGCACCCTCCCCGGTACCATCAACCACGAGCCAACGCTCTGGGTCGGGTAAGAGGAAGGCCGAGCACCCGGCGAAGCTCCTGGAGAGGCCCCGGTCGAGCTCGAAGGCCCCATCGGAGGGGGAGCGAGGCAGTGTCCCCCCCCCCCCCCCTCAAGGATAAGGCGGTGAGCGCACCTAAGGTGGTGAAGGCCTTAATCCATCCGGCCAAGGCCTGTATCGAGACTGTCGCGGCGGCCCTGGCTCAGACTGTGGAGGCTACGCCAGTGGTGGTGACCTCGGGGCTCAGAGTCTCCCTGCCACCTCGGAAGGAGTCCTCTTTTATGCCCATCGATAGGACCCCCGTGAAATCTCCGGCGGAGAAGAAAAAGGGGGGGCAGGGTGTCGTCGTAGACTCGGCTTCGACCTCGGAGGAAGAGCTGATCGAGGTCTTAAGGCACGGCCTCGGCGTGGAAGAAGACCGGCCCGTCGGGATGGATCCCGACGCGGGTGACGACGACATCGCCGAGGGCGCCGACGGGGCCCCTGATCGCCCGTCGGATTCCCCTCTGCCAGCGCCGCAAGACAACTCGGCGGCCATTTTGTTGGCTATACAGTCCTTATGCACGGAGATAAGGACGAGACTACCGTTGCCAGCGGAGGAACCACTCCCGTCGGGGGACCCAGAACCGGGACCTTCTGGCGTTCCTCCTCCCAAGAAAAGGATTCACCCTCCACCTCCTTTTCAGCCGTCGCGCCCCGTCCAGCCCTCCTCCCCGTCCACGACTCGAGGGGATGATACGGGGACTGACACGGCCGCGACAGGTACGGACGACTAGGTCTACGACGAGGATCTTCCGTCCTCACCTCCCACCAGGGCTTCTCCGCCCGACGAGATTGGATCGTTCCACTCCATGATCGCCAGGGCATCCGATCTTTTCCAACTCTGCCCTGAGGAGAAGAAAAAGGAAGGATTCCTTTATCAACGGCGCAAGGCCAAGAGGAAGACGGTCCTCGCGGTGCCTCTACTGGACGACATTTGGGATGAGGGCTTCGCCCTCCTCAAGAACCCTTCCACGACGCCAGCGAGAAGAGACCGGTACGAAAAGAAGTACCGGGTCCCGGACGTGGCCCCCCTGTGCCTCCGGGCGCAGCCTACCCCGGACTCCGTCGTCTCCGCGGCGGCCAGGAAGAAAGCGGGGGGGGGTGCGGCCTCCACATCGACTTCCCCGCCGGACGGCGAGGGAAAGAAATTGGACTCTATGGGACGCAGGGTCATCTCGTCTGCAGCGACGACGATTAAGGCGGCCAACGCCTTGGCTATCGTGGCCCGCTACGACAGGGAGCTATGGTACAAACTGGCTCCTCTGCTGGACTTCCTACCGGACGACAAGAGGGCGGATGCCCTGGAGATCCTACAGGAAGGTGAGGCGGCGTCGGACCACGCCATCACTATTGCGACGGACATCGCCGATACGGGATTTCGCCATTTGGGCAACGCAGTGTGCCTTAGGCGGCGTGGATGGCTCAAGGCTACGGACTTCCATCAAGACGTACAGACCAGAGTCCTGGACATGCCGTTCGATGGGAACAACCTGTTTGGGAAAACAGTGGACGATTCCCTTCAGGCCATTAAAGCGGACACGGAGACGGCCCGGGCCGTTGGGGTTCTGCAACAACGACTGCCGCCCTTTCGGAGCAGTGGAGGCAAGGGCGCCTCCAAAGGTTCCGGCGGCGGTTTCTCCACCTATCGTCAAGCGGCCCGCTCGTCGTCTCAGGAGGCCTATAGGGGACGAGGCAAGTCGGGCGGACCCCGCCGTCGTCGCCAAGGAGGTCAAGGCGGCAAAGCCTCGTCGAAACGGGATTGAACCGGCCGTGGGGTCGGGCCCCCACCGAAGCACCCCGGTGGGAGGCCGGCTGGCAAGCTTCGTCAGCATGTGGGAGTCCATCTCCACCGACCGTTGGGTGTTGGACGCCTTAGCCCGGGGCCACGCGCTCGAGTTTCAAAGAAGGTGCCCGCGCGTCCCCCCCGTGGCCAGGAAAGAGCTTCACGTCCCGCAGCGTCTCCTGGAGGTAAAGGCGATGCTCGGGAAGGGCGCCATCGAACTCGTCCCAAAGAGGCTTCGGGGCTCCGGAGTCTACTCGAGATACTTCCTCGTGAAGAAGAAGACGGGAGGATGGCGCCCCATCCTAGACCTGCGACGTCTGAACAAGTTCATCAAGGCTCAGAAGTTCCGGATGGTCACCCTCCAGCACGTCCTGGGTCAGCTGGAGGAAGGAGACTTCCTGTCGTCGTTGGATTTGGAGGATGCCTACTTCCATATTCCCATCCTAAGGGGGCACCGAAAATTTCTCAGGTTTGTGGTCCAAGGGCGTCACTACCAGTTCAAAGCCCTCCCCTTCGGACTACGGTCGGCACCCAGGGTTTTCACCAAGTGCCTTGCACCGGTGGCGGCGCAGCTGCGCCGAGAGGGGATCCACGTCTACCCCTACCTGGACGACTGGCTCATCCGAGCCAAGACGAGGGAGCTCGCCGTGGACCACACGGCAAGGACCGTCCAGCTTCTCACGGACCTGGGATTCTCCGTGAACTACGCCAAATCCCACCTGGTACCCGCGCAAGACGCACTGTTTCTGGGAGCGAGGCTCGACACAGTGTCCCGTCGGAGGAGAGGACCAGGGCCATCCTGGGCAAGGTACAACGGATGTTGGTGGCCGACGCGGCCAAGGTGAAGTCCATCAAGTCCCTCCTCGGAATGATGTCTTCCTGCATCTACCTCATTCCCCTGTGCAGGCTCCGGATGCGCCCGTTGCAAGAGTTCCTGGACGCGCGCTGGATCCAAACGACGGGCAGCTTCGAGGAAAGGATCACACTCGACGAGAGTTTCCGACGAGCGATCCGGTGGTGGGGCACCCGCGCGCAATTTACGGCGGGCATGGACTTCCAGACCCCAGCCCACCAGGAGACAGTGACCACAGATGCCTCCCTGGAAGGGTGGGGAGCGCACACCAAAAATCTGCACGCAAGAGGCCTTTGGCTCCCGACGGAGAAATCACTACATATCAACGTCCTGGAGCTCCGTGCAGTGTTTTGGGCCCTCAGGTCCTTCCTTCCGTCCCTCGAGGGCAAGGTGGTGAGGATCTTCACCCACAACACCACCACCATGTTTTACATCGGGAAACAGGGCGGAACCAGGTCCCCAGCACTGTCCAAGGAGGCGCAGGACCTGTGGCATTGGGCCGTCGCCCAAAGGATATTTCTGGTGTTGTTTCATCTGGCAGGGATAAAAAACACCATCGCCGACTCACTCAGCAGGGAGCTGCGCTCGTGCCACGAGTGGGAGCTACGGCAGGATCTAGTGGATCGCCTCTTCCGACGGTGGGGCACACCCCAGATCGACCTGTTCGCGACGGCGACGAACTCCAAGTGCCGGAGGTTCGCCAGCAGGTTTCCCCAGGCGAGGAGCATGGGCGATGCTTTCTCGTTCCCCTGGGAGGGCCTGTTCCTCTACGCGTTCCCTCCTTTGCCACTGCTAATCCGGCTCGTCAACCAGCTCAAGAGGTCACGGTGCAGGATGATCCTCGTCGCACCTGCGTGGCCGAGGCAGATATGGTTCCCGGACCTTCTGGACTTGTCAGCGTCCCCGCCAATCAAGCTGCCGGTGGACGCGGATCTACTCTCCAGGGAAGGAGGCGCCATCCTCCACCACGACCCGAAATCGCTGAACTTGCAGGCCTGGCTCCTGCAGCGCTAGAGTTTGGAGGATACGACATACCGGCCGACTGCAGAGAGGTTCTTGCAAAGGCCAGGGCGCCCTCGACTCTTAATGCTACGGACACAAATGGAAGAGGTTCTCTGTCTGGTGCCACGCACAGAAGATTAACCCTCTACGGATTACGGCTCCCCAAGTACTGCCGTACCTGCTGACGCTGGCCAAAGCTGGACTGGCACACGCGTCCATCAAGATTCATTAGCTGCGATCTCCCGATACACCAGAACCACGGGGCGGACGTCCTTGTGGTCTCATCGTCTAGTGAAAGAGTTCATGAAGGGACTGTTCAGATCGTTCCCGCCGGTGAAGGCTCCGGCCCCGGCGTGGGAGCTCAACGTGGTGCTGACCAAGCTCATGGGACCTCCGTTCGAGCCTCTGCACTCGGCTCCGTTGAAATTTCTGTCGTGGAAAACAGCGTTTCTTGTGGCCATCACCTCCGCACGACGAGTGGGAGAGATCCAGGCCCTTTCCTGCAAGGCCCCGTACTTGACTTTTCACGACACGAGGGTAGTGCTCAGGACGCACCCCTCCTTCATGCCCAAGGTACCGTCGGACTTCCATCTCAACGAACCCTTGGTGTTGCCTGTGTTCTTCCCGTCGCCTTCGTCGCCGGCTGAGAGGACTTTGCACTCGCTGGATGTGGCTAGAGCGCTGAAGTTCTACGCACAAAGTGTTTTCGGAAGACGTCACAACTCTTTGTGAACTTTGGACCTGTCAATCGGGGGAAGGCTCTCTCGAAGGCTTCCATTTCCAGATGGCTCTCCGGCTGTATCATGTACTGTCACCGGTTGGCAAACCGACCGCTGCCTGGCCGTCCGAGAGCCCATTCCACCAGAGCGATCGCAGCTACCACGGGGTTCCTATCTGGTGTGCCCCTGCTGGACATATGCAGGGCTGCTACGTGGAGGTCGACGCACACCTTCACGAAATTCTACTGCGTCGACCGGGATTCCAGGGAGGAGTCCAGGGTCGGCCAAGCAGTGCTGCGCAACCTGTTCGCCTGAGGTGAGCCTGGTGAGGAGGTAAGATGCTTAATGTTGAGTTTGATGTAATGCTTAATGTTGAGCCTTTGCCACCTCCCGTGGTTGTGCATGTGTGTACTGCTATGTATTCTTTATTCATGAGCATGTGAATCCATGCCAGACCCCATGCTGGAGAAGGAACAAGTTACTTACCTGTAACTGTTGTTCTCCAGCATGGGTCTGGCATGGATTCACATGCGAACCCTCCCGCCTACCCCTCTGCGGCTCTTCACTTGGTCATACTGCCACTTCACGTGCTTCCAAATCTGAAGATGGCTGCCAGAGGCGGGGCTTAGGTAGAGGGCAGTCATTGGCTGTGGTCAGTATGACGCAGAGATCAGTGATTGGTTATTACTACGAAAAACAGATCAGAAACGAAACTGATACTGGTTTTTTCTTTACCGAGGATTCCCAGCCTGACGACGGGTAATATTCATGAGCATGTGAATCCATGCCAGACCCATGCTGGAGAACAACAGTTACAGGTAAGTAACTTGTTCCATATAAATCTTTCAGTAAGGTGTATCAACGTAGACAATAAGGAAGGAAGGAAGGCAGGTGAAAGTTAAAAATTGGCAGAATGCGTTCTTTGGATATAGATGCACAATTCTGAATGTGGATTCCACCCCCCCCCTGATCACTCCCCTCCCAACCTGGGCAACCTGTAATAGCTAACATGCCCAGTCCATGTGTGTTCGATAAGCCTTGCTTCTTGGTTAAAAAGTTCAACCGCTCCAATGTACCTGAAGTGGAAGAGTTTCTTCGAAGGTTCGTTGACTGGATCCTTCTAGGGACTCCCTTTCAAGCGTAGCCACGGGCGTCAAGAACCTTGAGATAAAGTGGAACACTTGTGACAGTGCTGATGTTTCGATCTTCGCAGTGCTCTTCGACGATTGATCGTGAAAGTCCTGGTAAGATGAGTCTTGTGCAGCAAGGCTCGGCAGTGGATGCAGGTCCGGGAGTTATGTTCGGCGGTCCCCTGGCCTGTCGGTGCTGTATCTGCAGCACGTACCTCAGGATAGCTTTGGCGATTGGGTCTCTACCACAGGCTGGACCTCGGATCTTCTCTGTGTCCCCGGGACATCTTTGTCGGCTTTTGGTGGTAGGAAACCCACCGGTGGAATTTCCTCAGTAGCCGGTGACCTAGATTTTCTCCAGCGGGACAAAGTGGTGGACAGTAATGCCAAGGGAGCCCTCTGTCAAATGTTCTTAGGCAAAGGTGGAGCTTTTGCAGTGCTGGCCTTAAAGGTGTCCCTGCTTCTGGGCAACACGATTCGACTTGGCTTGCAGCGGCTGCAGAAATCTTCCGAACCTCGTCTACGGCAATGGACATCGATGGCCTCGATGTCTAGGTGCTGTCTTCAGGATTCTCGGTGGACACCTTCTCCAGTTGTCAGAGTTGCAGAACTGGCTTCCAGGGTGCCTCGATGAAGAACAGCAGTTTTTGCACAATGGTCCTCGTAGCTCGGGGAGAGGTCTCCTATCCAGGTCCTTTCTTGGATTAGTCCTCAACAGCTTTTAGATTACGTCAAAGGAATGCAGCAGCAGTCTTCTTCCAGCTAGGCTTCAGGGATGAGCTTCAAGTTTCGACTTCAGCTTCTGAACAAATTGGTAAGTGAGAGGTCCCCAGATAGACCACTGTCTCATTCACTCTGGCTGAGCCAGGCTCAGTCAGCCAATCACACAGAAGGGCATCGATGCAGGCAGGCATCCAATCGGGCACACAGTCATTCAGATCATTCACCCACACCCAGACACCCATAACAAGGAATGTGGATGGGGGCTAGCACCCATCGTTTCAGCATGCCACACTGCATTCATGTCAGTTTCAGGCAGGGCTGTCTCATTCATTGTGTCACACACACAGAGAAACCAGACACCAATAACAAGAATGCATATTGGTCACACTCTCTTCACATAGGTCCCACACCAAGGGTGTACCCACAACATACAGTCATTAGGAAGGCTCCAGCCAGTCTGGCCTGGACTTCACCACAATACCATATATGGTTCTTCCATCCAAAATCCAGTGGGGGCAGGCACAGAGCCAGGGCTTCCTAGGACTTTGGGAAAACACGGTAACGGGCAATAGAAACCAAGAGGCCCCAGGGGCCACCTTGTCTTCTATCAGGAATCCACTGATTCCTATGGCAGGGCCTGGGTATCCCAAAATGGAGGATACTCAGAGCTCCTGTCACTTCAGCATGAAGTGGCCACCAGCTCTGTGGACAACACACAGGTGCCCAAAAACGAGCACTAGGAGTACAGGGTTGTACCCCCACCCATGGGTGCCATAAGGGTATCCCAAGTGTCTGTTCCCCATGACCAAAAAGAGGAAGAGCTGCACTGCCAGGGGTCCCAACTGGACTCCTGTGTAGAAAATGACACCGAACACACGTAAGGGAGTACAGGAGAAGGACAAGGAGGCCCTGTCCCTCCAATGCATTTCCAGCATCACACTGGGCTGCCAACATTTTGCTCGGGGGGGGGGGGAGGAGTGGGGGGATCTGGCATGGCCAAAAAGGTTTGAATACTTAGTGTTTGAGCTTTTGCTATTGACTGTTGGAGTTGCACACACAACTTCTTGTTGGCCAAAGATGACTATGGTGCAGAGCAGGGACACTTTTATATATTTTTTTTTGTAGAATGTTTTGAAGAAAATAGTTAATGCCAAAAGACCAACCCATTTCTCCAAAAAACACAATCTGGAAATAGTATATAGATTTCCTATCATTTGGCAAGGCAACAGACCTGCGGCAGAAGCATTCTCAACACCATCAATACCCATCTAACAATTAGAAACGTAACTATTTGGGTTTGACCATATGTGTTGGGCAGGCAGTCTGAAGGTTGCTTTGTACACTGAGTAAAGACTGCAATTCTCCAGTTACGTGTTCAAGCTTTCATCCAGAACATTTATGATAAATTACAATGGCACACTAAGGATACTGCCAGGGTCAAAACGTGCACTCTCCACTAGCCATTGGCAAGTGGTATGACTCTTGGCGAGCAAGAAATGGTGTGCTGTTTAGATGTGGAGAATTGAGGTGCTCAGTGACTTGGTCTAGCTGGTGAATTGCAACTACAAGCGTATGCCCCTGGATCCAACATGATGGCGATGATGCACAAGACCAGCTCTGATGATACCATTTGAAACTGGTGCACTGGGCTCAGAAAAAGGGAGCGAACTGCACTGCCCTACCATGCTAGAAGACTGTATAATATAACCCATATAATTTCCAGCGTCGCAACCTCCTCACCCTTCTCATTCATAATAAAGGTCTTTCAAGAACACTGGCTAATATTAAACTGTGACCCGCATCCTTTTCCTCAACTTCTTCACCTTCCGTTGAAGCAAGAGGAACAGAGAATCTATTATACAGAATGGCATACACCTGAAAAAAACAGCTTTACCAGCACGTGCTTGGGCCCACTAATACTCCATCCCCATCATTGTGTAGTGCATGTCCCCATTCGACTGAAGTGGATTTTGGTTTTAGCTACACTCTGCAAAAAATAATCTGCAAAAAACATGCTTCCGAACAACTAATATGTCCATGTGCACTATAGTCTATTGGCCAAACTCCCTATAGTGTTTTTGGCATTTATGGAAAACGGGGTGATGTTTTGATCAGAAATGACTTGCAAAGTAGGCAATAAGTGTGGAGTTCCTTTACACTAGAGCGTTGTTGGATTTAATTTATATATCAGCTGGAGTGAGGGGGAAGAGTGGGAGCATATACCAGAGAGAGGAACTGGTGGACATAATACGTTGAGAGTCAGGGGCTAGTCCTGGGGGCAGAATTATGGAGCAGGCGGTTAGTTTGAATTGGATGGTGGGTGGGGGTTTGTTGCATAGCTAGCTGGTGAAGTTTGAGCCTTGTTCTCCATCATTGGAACTTATATAGATTCACATGCTGTGAATATTTTCCATCGTCCGGCTGGGCATCCTCTGTAACATAGAGCACTTTAAATGTAAACTGAAATTCCCAGTCGCTTTTGTGCTCCATTACAGTCCTTTTTTTGGTCATACTGCCCACAGCCAACAGGAACTGACTCCTTCGCTGCTACCTCCCTTAGCTCCTCCCCTGTCAGCCTTCTTCAGATTTGTTTACTGCACTTTAGTGTTGGGAGTCCTCAAAAATAATCTTTGAATTTTCTCTCTATATATAATCGTCTACTCGACAACCGGCAACAGTGCTACTTTCCGTGGACTGTTTCCCACCGCTGATAGGCTTCAAAGCTTCGTCTGCGCAGTTGGGCCTTCCTCATGGCACCGGAATCCATGAGGAAGAGCCTGTTCAAGGCCTGTGCCTGCTACGGTCTGAAGAATGTCGATCTACGTGGAGGATTATCACGACGACTGTCTCTACTGCCGCCACTCTCCCCACGTTATCCAGGACTGTGAAATCTGCCAGTCGTTCTCCAACAAGATGCTGAGGGATTGTCGCGTGGCTCGAGGACGTCAGTGGGTCCTCCACTTTGCTTCCGCATGGAGGCATCATGCCTCGTTGGGGCGGGGCAGGACGGCCCCGCAAACCACCTCTAATAAGAGGTCAAGATTGCACAAAGTCCAGGCCACTAGCAGGAGGAGGCATAAGGAAACCTCCTGTGATGAGCCCAGATTATCGCACAAAGACCGGTCTTCATCAAAGGTCAGTACCCAAGAGAGGTAGACAGGGGGTGGTGGGGGGTAGGGAAAGGGGAGCCAAGGCCTTTTCCACTGCCCTGAGGAGGCAATGTCTTCCAAGTCCATGTCGAAGTCAGGTAGCCACTCTTGGCCTTCAAGGTAAAAAAAAAGCTTGTTTTCCAAATCTGCTACGAAGCTGTCATCGTCTGACCAAATCTCACTCCAGGTAGTCTACTCCAAGACCATATACACCATGAAACAGGACACAGTCATTGACTACGTCATTGGCAAAGCCGACAACGCACATGACTACCTCGTCCTCGGCAAAAAAGACTTTGACTTTCCTACCCTCGTCGACCCCATTGACAACCTCTTCGACGGGCAAGTGATTCTTGACATGCTGTTGTCACCACTGCCAATGTCACTGGTGTCGGACACCCACACCAGTGCAGTGTCTGCAATAGTAGCCAGTCCACGGGCAACATTCCCTAACCTGGGGGTGACCTTGCTACCAGGTGGTATTGTGGTACCAAAGCCCAAGTGTATCCAAGTCAGACGTGGAGGAGGAGGAGGAGACCATTATCTCACCATCGTCGTCTCCGGCCAGAACATTGCTTCCCAGATGTTCACCACAGGGTGAACAGAGTCTGTTCAGGCTTCCAGCCTTGACCCCTCTGCATTCAGCACAAACCATCCATTCAGATCCATCACTGCCTCCACAAAGAGACATGTCACTGGACATTTTGACAACTCTGACCACTCTGGTGGCAACCTTGAAATAACTGCTACCTTTACCAGACCCAGCTACTGAATCGATCGGGCGTCCTTGCACAGATGTCCCCAGGGGAATGGGTGAAATCCCTTGCCCCACCAGGAAGGAAAAACACCATTCAGTACCAGTGAGGCTAGCAGATACTGGAACAGACACAGATCCCAACGACGGGACCTACACACACCCCCCAAACTGATGGGGAACCAGGTGATGGCCCATTCAGAGACTCAACCCATGATGAAGTTGGTGACTTGCACACTCATGTCCAGGGTGGTCACAATGTTTGGCCTTGCACTGGAGGAGCAGCAAAATGAGTTTCCTGTACCAATGCAAGCAACAGTGTAGGAAATGGATCATGTTTATACCATTGCTAGATGACATCTGGGAGGATGGCCTAGTCACCCTGATGCATCCCACAACTTCCCCGGCTAAACGACTGGTTCGACAAAAAGTACAGAGTCACAGAGCACTGCTGCCTGCCTCTGCACTCAACCTACGCCAGATTCCGTGGTCTCAGCATTTGCCAAGAAAAGGCCGGCTAACCCATCTTCATCCTGTTCTACCAGACAGTGGGCAAACGTCTCAATGCCTTTCGTAAATTGATCATTACCACTGATGCCACGACTATCAAAGCGGCTAATGCAATGGCCATACTCACATTACAACCACGAGTTATGATACAAGTTGGGCACCTTGCTGGAGTTCCTTCCAGATGATGAGAAGCCTTGACATCTTCCACGTAGGTAAGTTGACATCAGACCATGCCATTAATGTGTGTAGAGATCCCCGACACTGTTTTTTTCTCCAGCTTGGCAATGGAGCGGTTTTACGTAGGAAGGGTTGGGATGAAGCCACATTTCTGACCCAGTGTCCAGTTCATGGTCTTGGACATGCCTTTTGGCAGCTCCTCCCTAGTTGGGAAGAAAGTGGATGAAACCTTACAATCCATGAAGACGGATACGTAAACTGCCTGCTCCCTGGGCACACTACAGTGGAGGCGTCAATCCTTTAGTTCAGGAATAGGGCGCTATGGCAGGACTTCGTGGGATAACCGCACTACATACCAGTCCTCCTCCTACAAGACCCAGTAGTCATCAGGTGACTTGTACAGGAAAAGGTCCCAGTCGTACAGGGGTTCTCGGCAACGCAGTAGCTTTTCCCAATCTAAGTGCCAGTCCAGCAAACCAGCATGACCATTCCAGGTCTAGGTCCTCCCACTTCAGTGGGAGGACGACTGTCAAGGTTCGTTGAAGAATGGTCACACATCACCACCGACGAATTGGTGTTCCCCCACCTCCAGCAGGGTACCTCGCTGGAGTTCATGGACTATCCACCGGCCGTTCCTCCTGTGCACAAACCAGAGAAGGTGCAACAACTTGATTCCGGAAGTGCAAGCATTGCTGCAGAAGGGAGCAGTGGAGATTGTTCACAGGGAAAAGCTTGGCACAGGAGTATACTCCTATTTCCTGGTAAGGAAATAATCGCTGTACAACAAGTAAGGGGGTTGAAGACCTATATTAGATCCGAGGGTGCTCAGCAAGTTCCTAAAGGCAGAAACTTTCCGCATGATCATGCTACAGCAGGTATTGTCTCAGCTGCAGCAAGGACACTTCCTAGCTTCCTTCGACCTCACACACATACTTTTACATCCCTATTCACATCTCGCACCAGCGCTACCTTTGCTTCATGGTGGCAGGGGTGCATTATATCCCCCTCGCTACCCCCCTTTCATTAATTTCCCTCCCACTAATCTCCCTATCTCTCTACGCCCGTAACTTAGGCGTCCACTTTGACTCCTCACTCTTTCTCCCACCATATCTCACTTCTCGTGCCTGTCGCTACCACCTCTTCAATATTCACAAAATCTGCCCTTCTCTCACCTTTCATGCTACTAAACTTCTAATCTCCTCCCTCATCTTCTCTCGCCTCTTCTGCTCCTCCTTACTCTTTGGCCTCCCTACTTCTCATCTAGATCCTCTCAAGTCCATCTATCACTCTGCTGTCCGTACCCTCTGTCTCCTTACCTCCTGCGACTCGATCTCAGCTTCCCTCTCCTCCCTTGGATGGCTTCCATTTCACTCAACTTAAATGCACTTCCTCTGCCTTGTCTTCAAATCTCGCCAAGGACTCGCTCCTCCTACCTCTCCTCCCTCCTCTCCTCCCTCCTCTTTCTACACTCCTCCCCCCGCTCCTTTTGTCCTTTTGTTCAGCTGATCAGTTCCTTCTGATTGTTCCTCCGTCCCCTTGTGCCCCCTCCCGTTTCCGCTCCTTCCAACTCCTAGCTGCCTTGCACTGGAACTCCCTACCTCTCTCTCAATTCGTTCTACTCCTACTTTCTCCTCATTTCGCACCTCCCTTAAATCTCTCCTTCTCCACCCCTCACCTTGAAACACCCTCCCCTCCCTGCTCCCCCTCCTTTCTTTTTCCTTTCCCTTAATTCCCTCCTTGCACTCCCTACCACTCCTATCTCACCCTCCCCCCTCTCCTCCAGCTCCCGCCCTCCTCTCCCCCATATTACCACTACTTTCTCTCCCTATTCCCTCCAGTCTTATTGCTCTTCTTAATGATTTGTTATTTGATTCATATTGTAATCTGCTTCTACTGTTATATTATGTTATGTTCTTTGTATCAAGTTGTTCAATTGTGCAGCGCTTTGGCGTAAAGCGCTATATAAAGTAATAAGTACAAATACAAATTATCAGTTCAAGGCCCTTCCGTTCAGCATGAGGTCTGCTCTGCGGGCATTCACCAATTGCCTTGCGCCAGTGGTGGCTCGCCTGCGGCGCAGTGGCATTCACATCTACCCATATCTAGACTGGTTGGTAAGAGTGCCCTCCTATCCGCTAGCAGAAACCAACACTGCCACCACCATCCAGTGCCTACAGTAACTGGGGCCCTCCATCGGCTTCCCTAAGTCGTGCCTGGTTCCATCTCAACAGCTACTCTACCTCTGAGTAAGGCTAGACACCGAGACCTGCACCGCCAGCCAGACCCTCGGACGAGAGGATAGCAGCCCTTCTGCACAAGTTGCACTGCCTCAACCGCACCTAGACAACGACTGTTCGCAACTACAAGTACCTGCTAGGATGTTATAATGTGTCCCATTGATCACCAACTTCCGGTTACACATGAGATCGGTACAAGAATTCCTGGATCCAAGCCTCAGGGTCACGAGACAACCGCACTGCTCTGACTCCAGTTTTCAGACGGAGCCTTCGCTGGTGGTCTGTGAGGGAGCATCTACTGTAGGGCGCCCCCTTCAGGTTACCGGACCGTTGGGCCACAGTCAAGACGGTTGCTTCACTGGAGGGCTGGGGCGGCATCTGTCAAGACCAACATACAAGAGGGCCTGCTGGAGCTACGGGCAATATTTTGGGCCCTGAAATCCTTTCTACCCCTCCTGACAGGGAAGGTGGTTTGGATTTATACCAATAACACGACATCTGTTTTACGTCCAAGCAAGAAGGAACAAGGTCCCCACAGCTTTTCAAGGAGGCCCAATCCCTATGGCATTGGGCTTTACAGCACATGTTTCTTACTCCCCTCCACCGGCCAGGGATTCAGAACACTCTGGCAGACTCCTTCAGCAGGGAGTTGCGCTATTTTCACGAGTGGGAATTGCATGACGACCAGCTTCACCTGTTTCAGGTGTGGGCACTCCCTTTTGCCACCTACGACCACAATCGTTGCAAGACCTTTGCCAGTCGCTTTCCTCACCCGGAAAGCTTGGGGGCGGGGGCTGTCAGCACCTTTGCATTTTCGTGGGAGGGGGGACAATTTCTGTATGCATTTCCCCCAATTGCTCTGGTGCCTCGTGTCCTAAACACTTTCAGACTGCATTGTTGCAACCTGATATTAGTGGCCCCTGCGTGGCCGAGACAGATTGGTACTCTGACCTCCTTGTTCTTTTGTCAGCGGCGCCCATCAAGCGGCGTCCACGCCAATTGCTACTGTCCAGGAAGGAAACGGGGGGCAGTTCTGCACCACGACCGGGTCTACCTCAATCTGATGGCCTGGCTCCTGTGTTCTTAGAGTTTGGGGCTCTGACCCACCTGCAAGCTTGCCAGGAGGTTCTGGCCAGGGCAAGAGCTCTGTCCACCTTGAAGTGCTACAAGAGCAAGTGGAAACGTTTTCAGGTATGGTACAGGACCCATCAACTGGAACCTCGCACCATCCAGCCGAGGAGCTGTTGCCTTATCTGTTGTCCCTGGCTGAATCTGGCTTGACACATTCCTCGTTTTTTTTTTTTTTTTTTAAGGTGCACCTAGCAGCAATCTCCAGGTACAACCACTCCACAGGGGTGACGTCCCTATAGTCTGACCGGCTGGTGAAGGAAATCACGTGGGCTATTCTGGTCTTTTCCATCTATTTGTCGCTCTTCGCCAGCTTGGGAGCTAAATGTGCTACTCGCAAGGCTCATGAGACCACCCTTCGATCCCATGTATCGGGCATCCCTCAAACATCTTTCATGGAAAACAGCGTTTTTGGTGACCATAACATCAGCCAGACGAGTGGATGAGATCCACGCCTTCTCTTCAAAACCACCCTACTTGACGTTTCATAAGGACCAGGCCATTCTGCGTACTGACCCAACCTTTATGCCGGAGGTGCCATCCTCTCTCCACCTCATTCAGTGGGTGGTTTTGCCAGTATTCTTTGGCACACCAATGTCACCAGCAGTGCACAAGCTGGATGTGGTGTGCACCCTCTAGTACTATGCATCACGCACTAAATCATTCCGTACGACAGATCAACTTTTAGTTGCATTTGGACATTGTGGGGCCAGGAAGGCTCACTCGGAGTCCTCCATTTTAAGATGGATTGCAGCCTGCATTTCATTCTGCCACCAGCAGGCCTCTCCCGGGCAGACACTGGGTGCATTCCACCAGAGCAGTTGCTGCAACTACTGCATTTCTCTCTGGGATCCTGCTGCCTGACATCTGCCTTGCAGCCTGGTGCACACATTCGCCAGGTTCTTCTGTGTCGACAGAGATTCTGCAGAAGAGTCTGGAGTCGGCCAATCTGTTCTGTGGAGCCTTCTTGCGTGAGTTTAGTAAGTGTCCGGTGGGAAGTTATACTGGGAGCTTGCCTCTGCTCATATTTTATAATGTTGCTTTGTAATCTATTCATACAGCATGTGAATCTATGAAAGATCCAATGCTAGAGAAGGAATAAGTTACTTACCTGTAACTCTGGTTCGCCAGCATTCGTATCTTTCATAGGTTCATATGTGGCCCTCCCTACCCCGCATGGCTCGTCTTGTGGCTCTTACTGCCACTCCCGTCCGCTTGCCAAATCTGAAGATGGCTGACCGGGGAGGAGCGAAGGAGGGAGTTCCTGTTGGCTGTGGGCAGTATGACCAAAAAAGGACTATAATGGAGCACAAAAGTGACTGAGAATTTCAGTTTAAATTTAAGCTGCTCTTTTACCAAGGATTCCCAGTCTGGTGGGGAATATTCGCAGCATGTGAATCTATGAAAGATACAAATGCTGGAGAACCCAAGTTACAGGTAAGGAACATATTCCTTTTGAAGAATTCCACTGAAGACACAGCTTTGGTTGCCTTGGGAGAGCATTCCAATAGTGTTGGGCAAGTAGGGAAAAGTTGCAAGTGGGAGGAGGCATAGGGAAGCAGGTGATTGGGCACTTGTGAAGAGATAATTGGAGAGGTTTAGTGGGAAGAGTACAACGAGTTGCATTCAGCAAGGTAGCAGCGGCAAGTCTATTATTTATAGAAACGTAAGGTAGTTGTGCATGGAGAGCAAACTGGCCTTGTGATGAAAGGGTAGAGGTGGGGCAGGATCTGGGTAGTTTGAAAGGGGCGCAAGTTAGAACTATTTTGAGGGGGGCAAAAACGCTGAGGTAGACCAAGAAGCAGGCTCATGCTGTAGCCCAGTTGTTTGAAGAATAGGGATATGACTTTTAGTTGAGCGTGATGTGTGGGTAGACAGGTCTAATGATTAGGATTTTAATCTGGCTGTCTTTGCAGAGTCCATGGTGAACTAGAAATGTTTTGGTTCTTTTCAGAGAAACCTAAGGTTGTGGGCCAGTGGTGAGGGAGGGAGGCAGCAGGTTGGGGTGCTTGGATGGTAGAAGGGAAGATTTGGCTGTTGGAGGCAGGAAGCAAGGTGACTCTCTTCTTTGAAGAGTTTAGCACGGGGAAGTATAGACACATGAATTGGTGCATGGTTATTTGATGGTTGGTTGTGCTGGGAGCCAAAGGAGAAAATTAGTTTGCCAAGCGAGGTGGTGTATGGCCTCTTGAGTGGCCCGATGACTAATCCTTCTGGAATGCTTGCTGGGTATAGGGGTCAGATGTAGGTGTCTGAGCCCCATGAGATCGAGATGGCGTGGTCTGAGCAATATTGTACACAGTCAAGTATGCTAGGCTTGAAGCCAATGTTGGAGAGTTTAAAAGGGGGATGATAGACTGTGACAAAGGTAGCAGCAAGGTCAGGAAGGATGTGAATGGAGGACAGGTGAATAGTGGGCAATGGTAAGAGCACAGGGCGAAAATTCAAGTTGTAAGCTAGCCATAAAAGCCACTTGCTACCTCAATTTTATACATACACACGGCACACCATTTCTTACTCATCAAGAATCAAATATCCCTGGACAATGGCTAGTACACATTTTGTGCCCAGGTAAGAAAATGGTTTGTGAATGAGAACAGTCTGTCAGCAAGTGAATGTACCTCATGATAGGAAACTATGGTTGAAGACAACCCACCAAGGATTTAACAGTGGTACAGAATCAGACAGTTATTTGTTTATGGTTCGCTTTTGGTCGCTTTAATAGAGGCAGGACTGGCTGTTTTGTACCAGTCTTGAGGTTGAGAGAGGCGTTAATATGGAGAGGTGACAGATGCAAATTCCTGGACAATTTGTGGTGCAAAAGGGTCAACGGAAGCGAAGGATGGGTAGAATTTCAGTGGAGACGTGGTAGAAATGGGATCGAGTAGAGGGGTGGCTGGAGAGACTGAACGGTGAACAGTGTTGTGTATTTTGCTGAGGAAGTAGGAGGCAACGTCATCAGCAGAGAGAGGAGGAAATGGGTTGACTCATTTGTCAGTGGCCCGTGGCAATTCTTAACACGTGTTGGAATGTCTGAGGAGAGCGGTACATCCTTAAACTATTTACGAAGATTATTATTTGAAAGCCTTATTTCGAAGGGATTGGGTCCTCTGACGTATTCTACATCTTTGACAGTAATTACCACAGCTGTGCTGCTTTGGAAAACTTTCGGCGTAGGCGTCCTGCGTCAATTACATCGATACGCTGTCCCTCGAGGGCCTCTGTCAATGGTCGATGTCACCGGATGTTCTAACTAGGACTCAAGACGCTCATAGCCTCAGTTCTGTTTTTTCCGCGTCGCTTCGGAATCTCGGCGAGCCTTGGTTCTTCTACTTTGTTTCCTAATAAATTGAGAAAATGTCTTCGTCTTCTCCTACCCCGAAGTCGGGCTTCAAAAAGTGTCAGGACTGCAGTTCCAAAATGACCATTATGGACCTGCACAAAGTTTGTCTGTGGTGCCTCGGTGAAAGCCACGCCACCGACAATTGCGATGCATGCCAGTCCCTAACTTCGAAGGCCTTGCAGGAGCGGAAGAAGTTATTGATAGGTAGGGTTGCTAAACCCCGTAAGTCGAAATCTACTTGTCTTTCGACCGACGATTCGAGGGGTGACTCTCCACGTCAGCGTAAGTCCAGGGGGGGGTCTCGTTCTAGGAGTGGGTCCCGCCATTCCTCTGCCTCTTTGAGACATTCACGGAAGCCCTGTCACCAGTCGCCTTCCCTGTCCTGGTCAGAGGACTCTGCCAGACGGCAGGTGGCTTGTCCCACGAAACACTCGTCGCCGGCCGAATGGGATGAATTCTGCCGGCAAATGATGAAGATTTTGTGAATCGCAGGGCACCGTTCCATCCCCCAGTGGGGGTTTCCCATAAAGTCCTGGGAAAAAAATGTTTAAAACTAGAAATTTCTAGGACTGCTGATTTTCTCCATAATTTGAATAGATGGAACTGTGACCATATTATGGTTATATTTTATTTCTATTTTTTCTCTTCCTATAAGAGGTTATCCTCTACTGCTCTTGCCCCTTTTTAAGCACTGGGTTGTGGTTTCCCACATTTCCACCTTTTACATTTCTCCAGCATTGGATCTTTCATGGATTCACATGCTTATAATATTCCCCGTCGACAGACTGGGAACCCTCGGTAAGCTTATAAAGCCTTTTCCCGTAGGAAAACGTTTGACACTTTTGTGTCCTATCTACGTCGTTTTGGGCCGCGCACGCACACCCCACTAGGACGTAGTGGTATAAATGCCCCGCCCCCGCGGCTCCCTTCAGATTTCAACCGTCTCCAAAGTGGGAACGCCTTGTGTATTTTTCTACTTGGTTAGGTTGTGCTGTTTCGCTTTTTTCTCCTAATGTCGGGGAAAGCACTGTTCCGCCCGTGCGCTACGTGCGGACTAAAGGTCTACGAGGAGGACGGACATATGGACTGCATTTACTGTCTGCACCCTCATCACTCGGCTGACAAGTGCGACATATGTAAGGGCTTGTCTATGTGAAAATATGTGATTGAAAAATGATGAAGGAAAAGATTTTTTTGTATCTTTCTCCATATATGTTCATGATGTATTTGATTTTTTTGAGTTACAATCCAATACTGAATATACTGTCTTTTTTGTTAATTGTTGTTTTATTATTCAGAGCACTAAAAAATAATATATATAAAAATGTTATAATTCACACACTGAAATTGTTGTGGTAGATGTGATTATTTCATATATGAACCATGCATGAATATGGTCCAACGATGGGTTAGATTGGGTACAAGTAAACCCCAGTTAATGTTGAGTACTCCACCTACTTAGCACATTAGGCGAGGTGTTGAGTGCATTTTTCTTTTTGCAGCAAGGTTTTTAATGTTAGTCACCGTTCCATCCGCGCCTTCGAGAGAAGCTGACAAGGAATGCGCTAGAGCCACCGCTCGCACGCCTTCGCGGCTTGGGTGGTCGGCGCGATCATCGGGAACCGTTGCGGTCCCGATCGGACAAGGATGAACGCAACCGTGCCCAGCCCAGGTTCTGGTCCTCAACAACGTCGAGACTGTTGGAGCCTGTGAGGCCTTTTAAGAAGGCATCGGCGCCATGTCCGTCGAGGGACTCTCTCGAAGGCTCCGGCTCCGAGGAAGTCGTCGACGCCATTGGCGCCTAGGCTGTCGAAGGACATGCTGGGGGCTCCAGCCTCAAAGCCATTGTCGAAGTCGTCGGCGCCTCAGTCGATGCCACTTCCATCGGTGCCCTCACCGCCTTTTTTGAGGAGAATTTACCGGAGGTGCCCCGCAGAGCTGTGGAAGCTCAGAGAAAGGCTCTCAGCAAGTCTGTGCGGCCTATGTTTGACCCATAGTCCATACTCTGTTCCTCCTCCCAGGGTGGAATTGTTACAACCCTTAGAGTAAATTTCAGAGGTGGAGGAAGGGTCTGATGAGGAGGGGGTTGTGCCTCCTGAGGTTCCTGATGACCTGTTGTCTGGTCATAGCCAACTGGAAGACTTTGTCAATCTTTACATGACGCCAGTGGTCTTGATACCTCTCCGGAGGTTGCTTGGCAGGCCTGAGCCTGGTACTCATGCCGACTCCTCGTACAGGCACCTCATGTCGAGGGTGACTGAGTATTTGGAGTGGTCGGCTCCATCTGCTGATTTTCTGCAGGATGATCTTAGACATCCTGGATCAAGGTCCACCCACTGACACTGTGTTGCCATTTCATATGGCAATATAAAAAAGGGTGGCAGGGGCTTGGACTTCTCCGGAGAGTCTCCCGGCAGTGAATAATTTGTTGCTGAAAAAATACCACCCAGCCAGTGGTGACCCATGCTACTTGTCTATGCACCCTACTCCGGAGAGTTTGGTGGTGCAGGTGGCTACGGCCCCAGCAAAGCAGGCTGCGTACCCTACTATCCCCCTGGATAGGGACAACAAGCACTTTGATGGTTGGGCAAAGAAGGTGTTTTCTTCTGGGGGTATGGCTTTAAAGGCAGCCAACCCCGTTTGTGCCCTGGCAAGATTCACTCGCACTCTGGAATTTTGTGTCGTTGGCGGCTGAGCATATTCCCGAAGGGGAGGAACGGGATGGTTTTCTAGCCCTCGTGCAAGATGGCAAGGATGCCATTTGTGAATCCATTCAGTCCGGTCTGGACGTGGCAGACTGTGTCAGCCGGCCCATGGTGGCGAGCACTGTGATGCGCAGGTTTGTGTGGTTGCGGAAGTCGGGGTTTGCTCCTGATGTACAGTCCCGGCTTCTCAACATCCCCTTTGATGGTGTCCAGCTTTTTGGCAGCAAGGTTGACGAGAGCCTTGAGAGGTTGCAGACCTCCAAAGCTGCAGCAAAGTCCTTGAGCGCTGCAGTATGTCAACCTCCGCCTTTTCGTCCTGGGGGACAGCAATGGAGGGGAGGTTCCTTTCGATACTACTCTTCCTTGATAAATCGAGAGGGGCTGCCAGTCAAAGGGGTCAACATAGGAGTATCAGAGGTGGAAAACAAGGTACTTGAGGTGCCAAAGCCGCTCGGGCAGTTGCCTCTTTGCCCTCAGGCACTGCCGCAGCCGCTTCCGCTCAGTCATGAGGCCATGGCCCATGGATCGCCGGTCGGGAGAAGGCTGGTGCAGCATCTTGTAGAATGGAGTGCCACTAGTTCAGATGTGTGGGTTCTGGAGATCATAGCCCACGGCTACTGTCTTCTTTTTCGGCAGAGGCCTCATGACAATCCACCGGATCCGCTCCTTGCACAGGAAATCCTATCCCTGCTGGAGAAAGGCGCCATAGAACTGGTGCCTGTAGCGGAGAGGAACAAGGGCTGGTATTCCTCTTATTTTCTCAGCCCGAAAAAAGACGGAGGATTGAGACCCATCATGGACTTGCATGGTTTGAACAAGCTCCTCAGGAAGGGCAAGTTCAAGATGGTGTCATGATGCCTACCCCCGGGCATCCGGATCGTGTCCATCAGCTCCGGGAGCAGGCATCCAGATACTCATTAAAACCCCAACAGCCTGGGGGCTGTCTGTATTCAGTCCTGGCGCCTTAGGCGCCAGGCTCATCCTAGAAAACAGTCCTGGCCCAATAGGCGCCAGGCTCATAGACTTTACTTACCTTATGCAGACCATGCTGCAAATGAGTCCAAGCCAACGTGAGGCCTGGATGGGACTATTTTATTACAGGGACTATTTTTCACTCTGGTGTGGTTCTGGGGAACTTCTTACCTGGGACTACTTTGCAGGCTATTTAAACCACGCCCGAACAGCAGCCCATGCTTCGCGTTCTTCTGCATCCAGCAGCGTGACGCTCACCGTGTTTGCAAGTCAGCATCCAGTCTTCTGCCACACCCGCCTCGAATCCGGAGCTCCTAGACAAAAGGAAAAGAAAGGAGAAGAGGTTAGATCACGGACATTATTTGATTCCTTACCTGATTCCGGACCCAGCACATCTCCGAGCCTGGAAAGGACATTATTTCAGCATGCATCGCTTCGCCAGCAGCAGCGCCGCGTTATACTCACCAGTCTACCGCATCTTTCGACTCGGCGCTGCCTCCATCATTTTCTTCGTCGAAATCCAGCACCTGGAGGGGAAACAAAAGGAATAACAAGGTGAGCCGAGAAAACCGACAAAGACAATCTCTTAGCCACCATAGGCTTACCTGCTTTACCTCCGGAAGTAGTATTCTTTATTTCGCCGCATCTTCCTATGCCGCACCTATAAAGGGAGAGAAAACAGCAAGTTAAACTCGTGCAACTTTTACCGGACAGTGTTTGGTAATACAGACTCTTACCTGAACACCATCAGCTGCCTCCAGGCAATATTCTTTTGGACCCAGCTGCAACCTAATGAGGGAATGGAACAAGAGTGAACATCGGACATATTGAACTCTTTGAACTTTATAGACACTGGAGTTAATATTCCTCCGAACTCCTCCAGTACCTTCAACCCAGTGAAGTAACTGGTATCTACGCGCCCCTGCATGCCATGCAGGATGGAGAGCTCATCATTTAAAAACATAAGGTGAGATTACCAAAAGGGGATATCGGAGGTGATTAGTGGGGAGAACGAGAACTGTTGGGGGGGGTGGGGGGCATCACTAAAGTCCACGGGTGGCTAAATCCCCTTTCTCCACTTGCAGGAGAATACTTCTACGAGTCCAGCAGACAAGATTAGGCTGGCCAGTCCAGACTGTCATCTCTTCACTACGCATCACGTTGGTGGAGACCGCAGCTGTCTGGGTCCGATCGACGCCCCTGTGGGAACCAGGTGAGCGTAACAGATGGTTACTATTTCTCAAGTCCTCCAGGCCCTTCAACTTCAGGATTGGTTGATGTGTCTCGTCCTCAAGGATGCTTACTTTCATGTGCCGATTCATCCCAAGCACAGGAAGTACCTGAGGTTCGCGGTTGGCGACTCGCATTTTCAGTTTCGGGGCCTGCCGGTCGGATTGACCTCCGCCCCGAGGGTCTTCACCAAGCTGATGATGATGATGGTGGTGGCAGCGCATCTCAGGGAAGTGGGGATTCACGTATACCCCTACCTGGATGATTGGTTAATCAGGGCGCGCTCTCCCGAGCAAGTCCTGGATCATTTGTACGTCACCTGCCACTCCCTTCACAAGCTGGGCTTCTCCCTCAACTTAAAGAAGTCTCATGTGACACCTACCCAGCGGCTCCAGTACATCAGAGCAGTGCTCGACACATGCCTGGGGCAGTGTTCGACCTCCCCAGGTGAGGGCTCATCACATTCTGCAGATGGTGGACAAGTTTCAACGTGCCCAGAGTCTCCCGGCACCAGAGGCCAGGCTGCGGATGAGATCTCTGCAGTGGGCTCTCAAGATGCAGTGGTCGCAGTTCTCCGGCAGGATGTCGGATCCTGTTCAGATTCTACCCTGTGTCGCACAGGATCTTCTGTGGTGGGCTGTCAAAGGCAATCTGATGAAGGGTGCTCCGTTTTGGCAACCCTGGGATCGTGATGGACACATCCCTCACGGGTTGGGGAGCTCATGCCAACGAGTTGACGGCCAGCGGCCATTGGTCTCTGTCGGAGTCCAGACTCCACATCAATCTGTTAGAGCTGCGGGCTGTCAGGCTAGCCCTGAAGGCTTTTCTGCCATCTGTGCGGAGGAAGCATGTCCTGATTAAGACAGACAATATAGTGGCCATGCACTACCTCAACAAAAGGGGTGGGGGCAGGGTTACTCCCGTTGTGCAGGGAGGCGATGCAGCTCTGGGTCTGGGCCATTCAGCAGGACAGACGAAAACGCGGCGGCAGACGCTCTGAGCAGGCAGAGCATGGTCTCACGAGTGGGAGCTGGCTCAGGAAGTTCTGTTGGAGATCTTCGCCCTTTGGTGAACCCCGCAAGTGGATCTCTTCGCCACCAGTGTCAACCGAAGTGCGAAAGATTCTGCTCGCGCGAATTTCCTCTAAGAGGAGCCTTAGGGGACGCGTTCGTAGTGGAGTGGTCCTTCCCACTGCTGTACGCGTTTCCTCAAGTCCCCATCATTCCACAGGTGTTGAGGAGGTTACAGAGGTTCGGTTCCCGGAAGATCCTCATTGCTTTGGCATAGGCCAGGAGAGAAAGGTACCCGGACCTTCTCGACGTGTCCATCTGCCCTCCATGCCGTCTTCCCTACCGAGACGATCTGCTCTCATGGGGGGGGGGGTGAGTTCTCCATCCAGAGGTCAAGTCCCTCAACCTTCACGCTTGGTATCTGAAAGGTTGTGGTATAAGGATTGGGATCTCCCCGAAGACGTGATGGAGGTGTTGCTTTCGGCCAGAAGGCCAGCAACGAAATCTCTGTACCATTGCCGTTGGAGAAAGGTCTGCGACTGGTGCAGAGTACAGAATGTGGATCCTTTCCAATCTTCCATTCCTTTTTTTTTTTTTTTTAGCTTTCTTTAGCCCACAAGGGCCTGCAGGTGGGTACCATTAAAGGTTACCTGGCGGCGCTGTCCATATTTAAGCGCTTGTCTGAGGAATGTTCTTATTTTAAAATCCCTTTTGATATCTCAGTTTCTAAAAGGGATAACTAATGTGTTTCCACTGTCGCCTTTCCATTCAAGGTGCCGGGAATGGATTTGAATTTGGTTTTAAAGTTCCTAATGGGAGCTCCATTTGAGCCCTTACATTCTTGTCCGTTGCGACTATTGTCCTTTAAAACTGTATTTTTAGTTGCGGTTACTTCCGCACGCAGAGTGAGTGAGTTGCAGGCACTTTCCGCCAAACCACCCTTCACTGTGTTCCATAAGGACAGGGTTGTCCTTAGGGTGCGGCCTTCCTGTCTTCCGAAGGTTGTGTAGGAATTCCATCTGAGCCAGAAGGTAATTAATCCGGCATTCTATCCTTCTCCACATCCTGGTAAGGAAGATGAGAGGCTCCATAGGTTGGAACCCTAGGAGAGCTTTGAGTTTCTATCTCTAACAGATGTCCCGGATTAGAGTGCACGATCAGCGCTTTATTGGTTATGCTGGAAGGCGTTTAGGTCAGGCTGTTTCCAAGCAGACCTTACCTAGATGGATCATTTTGACGATCTGATTGTTATCATTTGGCGGGAAAGGACCCTCCAGTAGGCTTACGGGTTCATTCTAGTATGGGTATGGCATCCTCCACTACCCTATAGAGGGGTGTTCTGCTTCGCAATATTTGCAAAGCAGCCACATGGGCCTCTGTCCATACTTTTGTGAAACATTATTCACTGGACTATCCATGGGTAGGATTTGGCCTTTGGTAAGGCAGGCCTCTATTCTGCAATTTGATTGGGCATTCTAAATTGATGCATTTGTAAATTCTTTTCCCACCTCCATACGTTGGTACTGCTTTGGGAGTCTGTCAAAGATGTGGAATACGTCTGAGGACACAATCCCTTCGAAGAACAAGTTACTTATCTTACCTGGTAACGTTCTTTCGATGGGATGTTCCTCCGAGGTATTCCACATCGTACCCTTCCTACCTGCCCCGCTACAAAATGTCTTATGCGATTGCAGCTTACGTTTCCGCAAGGATTTCTGTAGTCCTAGTGGCAGAAGATTGGTGCCACACGTTCTGGGGGGGAAAAAACTACAACTGAGGCTACGAGTGTCGTGCGTCCTAGGTATAACATCCGGTGACGTCGACCATCGACTGAGGCCCTCGAGGGATCGCATATCGACGTCATCGATGCAGGATGCCTACAATGAAAATTTTACGAAGCAGCACAGCTGTGGTAATTACTGTCAAAGATGTGGAATGCGTCGGAGGAACATCCCATCGAAAGAACGTTACCAGGTAAGATAAGTAACTTGTTCTTCTAAATGTTAACTTTTTAGGGTTAAGGGTGTCCTGTTAGCCCACCTCTTTGTTGTCTACCTTGATTCTCTGGCATAAGCCATTTATGTGGTTTGGCACTTACATGGGCAAAAGTGGTGTTTTCCTTGGTCTGCAAAAGTTTTTATTATCTGGGAGTCTGGGGTGGCCTCTGATCTAAATTTAAAGGCAGAGTATACAAAATAAATTTGGAAATTGCTTGGCCTCATGTAAACATTTTAAACTGGCAATCCTAGGGAAGGTGAACCTTCTGAAGTTAGTAGTTAATGAATTGATCCTCTGTGCTAACACCCTTCCTTGCTTTTATCCATAAACATTTTTCCGGGTCCCAGGAGTCTGTGTAACGGCTTTATTTGGGGTGGAAATAACATCTGACTTCACTGGAACAAAGTGAGGCAAAGAAAGGGTAGGGGAGACTAGGCACCTCCAGAGCTCAAATTCTCCTACTGGCCAGCACATGTTAAAATGACTACTTTTATTTAGCTCAGGGTCTTTGGCAAAGTATCCTTTACCCCTTTCGGCAACTACTGGCTCATGGAGGTTAGATGTTCCTCTTGGAATGTGCATAGCTGCATATTTTCAAACAATCTTCTTCCTGAAACCCATGGGCACGAGGGGTCCGAGGTTACCGGGGCCATGACAGTATCTGCAAATAGTGCTCACAGGTTTGTACCCCTTGAACAGAAGGGGCATATATGGCTCACAGGCCGCCACCAATGCAAATCTGCAAGCAGTTAGATACCTACCCCGTCCCCCCCCCCCCCCTTTTATGATCCACCATATTCTCCTCTGCCACAACAGCGTTCTTGGGGTGGCATACATCCTAGAAATAAGGCTAGGAATGGGAGAGATGACATGAAGGGACCCCCGCCCTCATCAGTATACCCCCAGGGCCAGCATCACAGAGTGGGTGCATGCCCCCCGAGCGCCCAGGGCCACCCTGCTCCCATCCCATACCCTCCCAAGGCACCTTTACACTCCAACACTACACAACCATTCACCTATCTCTTCTTGGCTGTTTTTTACTACATTTACTACATTGACTTGCACCCTCACAACCCCCAAATCTTTCACACGTTCTCATCACTCGTCTAGCCTGCTTGTAATCCTCGATCATCTCCTTCAATATCTTTCCAACTATGCTCCTATTATACTATTCCTCTGCGGTATCCATATTCTGGTCATATCTCTCAACCCCTGGAGTTTCCCACATGAGTGAAATCATATTATATTTTAAATAAGTGGAATACTTTTCAGATTTATATGGTGCAAACATAGCGCTTTTGGTAGCAATGGAGAACTGTACAACAATATATACCATGTTTTTTTACGTAAAACATTCCAATATCAACATCACCTAAAGATAACAATATGTATCTAGCAAAGGTACATCAATAGCTATTTTTCCTTAAAGCATTAATTTTCAAATATTGTCCTATTATCTTCAGTTATTTACGGAACCGTAGTAATGAAGCACTCGTTCATAGAAGGGACGGGACAAAATCCAGACCACTCTGACATAATGAGAAACAGTTGAACGAACGCAATTGGTGTAATGCCAGAAATGTTCAATGTTTCTACCAGACTGATATGTATGCCTGTACTTTGTGCTTTGGCGAGGAGGCCTCTTATTTTAATGATAATACAGGCTTCCAAAGGTAGCCAATATAAGGCTTTTTACAGTATAACTTTTCAGATGCATAGAAAGATTAAAAAGGTTAAACGGAGTAGGCTTTGGAACATCCATCAATAGGGCAGTCCACATGAGCTGTATGAAATAAAGCCTGAAAGTGTCACAAAACGTTGTTTCTGTAAGAAAAGGCTTCTTTTTCAAACTTGTAATTGTGAAAAGTATGTTCAGTTTCTGCCCCCTACTCAACCAGAGTCTTTAAATCGAGAGATGTATCTAAAAATAAAAACCTCTTTAGACTTTGCAACTCTGATAGTGTTTGGCATAAAGAGTTCTGAACCACCTTTTCATTCTTCCCAGTTGCTACAAGAATTAACTCTGCCTTCTAGTGACCTATTTTCAAGGAGGCTGGAAGCCATCCAGCTTCATTATGAGCAAGACAGTCCTCCAGGCAGAGTTTGTTGGCAACAGACTACATATTCACATAGAATTGCTTGCATCGGCATACTGAATAGTGACTTCTACTCCTCTAAAAGACCCTCTACCCAAGTGGCTTCATGCACATTAAAAAACAATGGACTAAGTATAGACTTTTGGGGCACGTCACAGGGAGTTGGGTGGGGGCCTGGATGATTTCATCTGGACACATTAACTGCCTCTAGAGTGAAAAGATGTCAACCAAACTAGGACCCTAACCTCTGTCAGAATGCCGTGGGGTGGGAGAGCATACACTTTTTTTTATTTTTAGCAACAAAATCAAGCGATTCGGCTTCTGAACGGGGATGCCTGCTAATCAAAGCGCTCCCCCGCCACCTTTCATAATGATCCATGCCAAAAACTTGTGCCCCCTGACATCCACAACCATGCAGTGGCAGCACGGCAAGTTCAAAGGTCACATGTCCATTCCTGAATATCTGTTGGAACACAAAGTTCCAACAGGTGGTAGAGATGACAGTTTAAAAGTCTGCACCGACGGTTCAAATTCTCAGAATTGGGTTCCCCGTCAGCTTGGTGGCACGTTAATATATAAGCTATGACTAGTTATGACATGGTGGCTAGTAGGATCACACTATAATAAATCCATAGCGTGTCAATGTCATACTAGTGTCTACTTGGTGGTGTGATTCTACTGTGTCTTCTTGGATATCACGCAGACCTTTGACCGCGTGAATAGGGTCCTACTTTGGGCAAGATTAACCAAATTAGGATGCCCCTGTGGTATTATCAGTATGTTGATTGCATGTCACTCAAATACTGAAGTTAAGGTTTGGTTAGATCAAAATGGTAACTCAACCAGGTGGATTAAAACCTATTGTGGTTTAAGCCAAGGTTGTGTTTTAACATCTTTTTTTTATTTAATAGATGTATTAATGTCTGTGGCGATATTTTTAGTAAAATTTTCAATCCACTTAAACTGGTTAACCTACAAATTACTCATTTGGCCTAGGCAGATGATGTTTTGTTCGACCTGATCGCTATAGGCCTACAAAGAGCCTTGGCTCCTACTAATGCCTATTTTTTATCTTTGGATATTCTTTTAAATGTAAACAAATCAAAGATTTTAATGATAAACTATACCAAAAGTAAGGAAGTCAAAATTGATTTGTTTTTTTGGATCATGCATGTTTGCAAGTGGTCCAAAATTTCAAATATTTGGGAGTATTCATTTTTGCTAAGAAAACGAATAGCTTTGATTTAGATGGCATGAAAAAGAGAATTAGGCTAAATGCTTCTGAGTTAATGGTTCTTGATAGGAAGTTTGGTCGGTTCCCTGGGATCCCCATGGTCAAGATCCATCACCAAAAGACTGTGCCTCATCTGCTCGATGGTGTGGAAGCAGGTCTTCTGTCAAATTTTTGGGAAACATTTGAATCACTTTTGTGGAAAAGGATCTTAATTTTACCACAAGGGACCCCAATAGCCATGCTAAGGCCTGAGGTGGGCTTCATTTCACCTTGTGCCCTTGCAGATTGGAAAAGATTTCAATTATTGAAATCCCTGCTATTGCCTCCTGAAGATGGTGTATTCGCTTTAAGATGTCAATTGGTTCAGAAGTCCTGTAAGGTACTGACTGGAATTTTTCAACAATGGGACTGTTAGACACTTACAATATTGTGATTTGAGGATCTCATTACATTTCCAAATAGTTAATAAAACAATATTTGAATCCGATTGGATTAAAAATCTGCAATTAATTACCATCATATTAGCATCTTAAATATGAATTGAAAGCCTTTAATGTCTTGCATTTTCACTTACAAAAGCATCCCCTGAGAAATCATGGACATATGTTTTTAATTAAATGTACTTCCTAGTAGAGGGGTAATAGCTGCTGGGGAGAATATCCAGAGGAATCATCGAACCTGTAGGTTTTGTGCGGAGGATGTAGAGGCACTTTTTTTTAACCTTTTGTAATTGTTTGTAATGCCTTATTGAGTTGAGTTATGCATTTGTTTATAGGTTTGTCTATGATTACTTTTTTTAAATACAGAATTGTTCTGGTTTAGTGTTTTAAATGGTAATGTCTGAATACCCACATTTTTAAAAACGTGGAATTGATTTTAAAACAAATGATTAAATGGGGGGGGAGATGTGTATTTCTCTGTGTATCTGTTTTAAGTGTTTTTTCTCGCATTTTACCTTCCTGTATTGAAATTATTTCTTGTCATTGCAAAGGTTTGTTTTAAACCATAAGCAATGAAATAGTGATGCAACTTATTGGTAGGGCTGATGTGTATTTGCTGTCTGACGTGTGTGGGATGTTTCAACCCACTAGTCCAGGCCCTGCAACATTATTGTGCATTGCTTGCAGCAGAAACATCAGAATGGCCCCCGGAAAGCATGCTGCTCGCTAAAAATCACCAGAAAAAAAATACAGTGCAAATCTGAAAAGTAGGCCGCCATCCACTTTTGCGTATGACAGTGGAAACCCAGGAGACCTCTGCCAAAGCCCATAACTTGGCTACCCACAGAGCAAAATCATTGCAAGAGAAACACAGGGCTGTTTTAAAAATCTGTTTTTATTGGTTGTCAAAATTGCAAAAATCATGGCTCACAAACCACCCAAAAAAATCCAACCTCCTTGTTGGGTGTTGAACATCATTCTACTCAAAGAATCCACATAAATACAATGTCCACAGAAGTACACTGATCAGAGGAAAATACACATTGAAGATTGCTTGCTGAAAGAAATCTGTCAAAAATGGGTGTAGTACCGTTACTCACTTCTGTCAGAAGCGGGCGATTTAAAAACTGTCAGGTGTAAAGTTTAACTCAAACTATTCCAAAGGGATTTCCATCAAAATGCTATATAGAGTGCCACACATGGATTTCATGTTGAAAGACTGGAATTAAAATATATGTTTGCTGATTTTTAAATGTATAAATGTAATGTTTTCACAAGGAACTGTTACAATTGACCATAAGGTAACCTGATTTAGCTAAAACTTCCAAAAGGCTTTCTTTCCCTGAGAATCTCACACCTTGTTCATTCCCACCAAAAGGAGAGGATTTCCTACTGGCGTGGTAATCGGAAGGGGAGGAGATTTCCCCTGCTGCCCTCAGCAAAAAAACAATGGGTTCCTTGAACTGAATAGAAAATGCTAATTCGGGTGTGACTGACAACAGCATCTCTGGCAGGAAGGCAAGCCATGCGACCCTCTGACTCAGCCCAGCTTTGGAGGCGGGCCAGACTGGAAATGTGGGTTGAAGATTCAAGTAAATGTATGTTTTTAGAAAAATGCTTATAGTAAAGTGTACTGAACTGACAAAAATATGAAACTTATAGGTTGTTGAAATGAAAAATTCGCTCACAGTTTAAGACTAATTTAGAATCTGTGCGATGTTCTCAGACTGAACCCTGGAAATTATTCATATTGTAGCCTTTGCGTGTGTTAGGAACATGAAAAATTACAGGAATATGCCCAGAACGGATGTGTATGCATGTATAAAAATTGGTGCAGACTTAACATTGAGAAACCCACCAAAAGTGTGAAAATGTTGTCATTTATTAAATAAAGCTCGCAGGAAGAGAAGTTGCACAGCAATATACCTTAAGCAATCTGTCATGTAATTATGTATGATCAATAAGTTGTGCATATGGGAAATATGTTTTATGGGAAAATAGATTTTCTAAATAAAAACAAAGGGGACGTTCGTCCCTAGGTTGTAAATGTCAGCATCACTCTGACACGTGATGACACACTGTTCCTTTCTCAAATCAGGGGACAGGGAATTCTCTGACCTATCGGATCCTTAGAGGGTTGGGCATAGATAATCAGCCTCCCCGCCCACTTTGGAAATGGATAAATAGGGACTGCTGAGGACAGATAAGACACACACTTTTTCCACTCATCAACTGATTCCTTGGCGAAGCACCCTGCAGGAAGATCCAGGCTCCAGACATAGATCCAGAAACCAGACTCTAGAACTTTCTAGCAGAGAGGCCTAACCCAAAAAGCTGAACTCTTCTCAGCTGGCCTTCAAAATCTTTTGCAACCTGATTCTAACCCCTAAACTTCCAAGGGGCACCACAAAATCCAACAGCCTGGCTGAACTGTTTTGCTATTCTAGCTAAGAACCTCATGCTAGAACCAAGATCCAGACCATAGAGCAGAGCTGTACCCAGAACCAACCCGTCGGATGCAGTCCAAGAGGCCGCGCAGACCAGAGGGCCTTGCTGAGAGCAGAACCCAGTGCCTGAGACCTGTCCGGTGGCGAGTGAAGTCCAAACCTTTGACCAGATCTTTGACGGGCCCACTCCATTCCAAAGCCATAGCAGTGAGTATTTAGTATAGATCTGTCTATAGTAATCTCTTAGTTTAAAGTAATCCTATTCAATCTATTTTAACCTATCCAGAACTGCATTGTAGAATCTTGTGTCCACCCTGAATTCTTCTCATTATATAGTCTGCAATAATTGTAGCGATAATCATCTGTGCGCTGATATTTTCTGAAGAAAGTCAAGTGTCCTGGCGCACAGCAATCAGAGTGCAAGGCGCCCTGTTCTGGTGGTTGTCCCGTTGGGTATCTTGTACTTTTATAGCCCCTTAGTATAAGTCCATATCGATTCCTAATCTTTAAAGTGTATCTTTCATTTTTGAAACTCGACTCTTTTTCTGAAAAATCTACCTTCATACAAACCTCTAACTTTCGAACCGCACGTCCTAGAAACGAAATGTAAATATAATTCTGAAGCTAACATTCTCAGCTTTCCAATGTACCCCAAACGACATTCCAATACCTGATAGTTTTGCCATAATTGCGTTTCCCGCACGCAGAAAAGTTGCTGCAATTTGCAATTTGGCTCAATTTCCTTCCATGTAAAATAGCTATTGTTTTGCTTTCAACTCCTGAATTCTGTTTTCCATCTGCTAATCATTCTATAATCATTTCTAGTGTTGACCTGAACCTATCCCAAGCCACACTCACTAGTTCTGTATCTCATTTAGCAAATTAAAATCATTTTTAGCATTTTTCCCATTCAATTCAAACTACATTTAAAAGCTTTTTGACCTGTTTAAAAATCAGCCCTGTTTCTCTAAGCTTGCTGGGGGAATTGGGATTGAACTGCATTCTTTCATATCGGTTATTCCTGAAACCTGTGTGCCCTCTTCCACCTCTTCATATTGCATACTGGGGGAGTGAGTAATAACAGGGGGAAAGAGTGATTATATTGTCTTTTGATTGAAGTCATATCAAGTTTTATTTCTGTTGCATTCTTTCCTACCATTGCATTTCCTTGAACCATACAAAGTATTCTGCTACATTATTCTTCCTATTTCTACTCCTAACTGATTAAAGAGATTGTTGCTTTTGTAATATTACCCATTGCTTATCATTGTTCATATTCATAAGTGTGATATTCAGATATTATTCATATTCATAAAAGTGTAATCTATATATTGTTCAATTCGTCAAATCTTTTAATTTACAAAACAAACCTAGTTCTTGGTTCAGTGAGACAAGGGGGATTCAAAGAGAGGGGCGTTATATAAGGGTACATCATCCAGAATTAAACGAACTTTGACAAAAATATATAAATAAGGGTTTCCATTGGGATCATCCCATACTAGGCGCTGACTTGTGCATACCCAAAATAACCAGATGCAACCCTGTCCAGCTTCTTTTTATCCCCCTGAGAAAGGTTTTCACTTTCCTCCAGGACACAGGAATCCTCCCTGGGTGATAGTGCTCCTGATGTGACAATGGCTCTTGCAACCACAGTGCTGATTACTGCAGACTTATTTAAGTAGGTGGACAGCGGAAGGGGATACAGTTAAGAGTATCCCAGAGGAGAGGGTTATCCCAAAGAGAGGTTCAGCCATCTTGGATTCTACTAAGACTCCTTAAACATCCTGCCCCTCCTCGCTTCCTGGAGTAAAGCACTTTGGGTATGACACCAGAACGCAAAGGACAGTTGTTATAATAGCCTGCATTGGACCAGTGACAACAGGCTTGCTTTGGATGAATCCGCTGTAACATTTTGCCTCTATATGGGGAGCCTTCCCCTTTAATTCCTCTTCGGACTCCAGGATCAGAAGGAATCCACTGGAACTCTTTTGGGGATAGTTATTCCAAAGTCATCTGCAATAGAGGTGAAGATGGAAGGCTGAAAGGGTGAGGAAAGCTATTCTCAAGGGCACATTTTGGGTGAAATTGCTGTGGGACAAGCCCTCTGCTGCTTGTGTAATGGAACCAGTATCCTCCTCACTGGAGGAGAAGGAACCCCTGTAGGTGCTGGACAAGCTTCCTGGAGTGCAAGTATGGAGCAAAGGACTTGCATCGTATGTGGTATGTGGTCTGTGGGCTGGGTCTCCCAGCAACTCTGAACCCAGTTATCCATCTCAACGCTGTTCAACTCACTTGAAGCCACTACAGGACCTGCACTACTGCTTTTGGCACCCAAACCTCTAACTGCGTACCTGCTCTTTTGAGACGTCTCTAGCCAGTGAAGGGCGCTGCGTTTCGACTTGACTCTGCGGAAGCACCCAACTCTCCACATCCCAAGCACCAACTCAGCCCAACGGAAGCTTAGACTCAATCATCGACTCAATCTAATGGGAGCTATTAACTCTACCCATTCCTAACATAGACTCAATCCACAGAGAGCCCTGTCTCAACTCCACCCAGCCACTGGAGCAGTGCGTTACAACCACCTGTATACCGGCTCACCTGCAGAAAAGTGCAGTGATGAGCTTTGAGGCAAGGGAGGGGAGCCTGCTCTGCAAGATCCTCAACAGGTGTTTGGGCAAGTAGGACCACACTGGGAGTGACTCCCCTTTAGGGGACAAGGACTCTCCAGACCAAGCACCATATCCGCATATATGGGACTACCTGCTATGTAGAATGTGTCCTCCTTACTTTTGGCTGGAGGCAACGCTGAAGCGAATCCATCATCAAAATCAAAAGATGTCTCTTTAAGAAGAGATGTGTATTTAACTGGGACGAGCTGATTACGAGAAGCGTGTATGGGGCCCAGGGAAAGCATGCCTTGGAGAGGTGCAGCAGAAGCAAGCTGTGTGGAGCTGGTGACCTTCGGCAAAGCGAAGAATGCCAACTTGACACCAGAGAGCCAGCCAGTCGAACAAACGGGAAAGCCGTTGGCAGAAGAGGTATCTGTTAAGACGGATTTCTGAACTCTGTCCTGGTGGCGCAGAAGTTCAGAAGGCCAACCTAATTACTTGGAACAGGGTAACCTCTGGACGAGCCAGACCAATCAAGGTAGCGATCGCGGCGGTCAAGACTAGGTCTCAAGAGGGGTGAGGGTGACTGAAAGCCCGCAATGAGCACACAAAGCAAGATCACTTACAAACTACTCCAAACAGTTGTTATATTAAAAATATATACACATTTATTCCAAGGCCTTTATAACAATGAACGTAGCGAGAAAATCACAATGTAACGATAGTAAACCAACACATACCATATCAACACAATATATATACAAATACGTCAGTCTCAAGCGTTAGATGCACGAAATGTGTAGTCCACCTAAAAGGGAGGGAAAACAGGCAGTGCGAAATAATGCTTAGACCCAGTTCACCTTCAGAGGCACCTAACTAGATGGAAGTCCGAGCCCTGCGAAGAGTGGAGCCTTGTGCTCAAAAGTAGCTGCACGCGCTGGTGCCAATGGGCAAAAGGAGAAGCTCTTCGAGGGAAATCAAGCAGTTCAGTTTAGTGCACAAAAGAAGAACAAGTTCCGCGACTCAAGCGCAGCCTCCACAGTGGGCAGAAGCAGAGCGCGAGTACGGAAAAGGGTGCTGTTTGACACCGCGGGGAAAAGCAATGGGCTCCTGCAGGAGGGCGACCAGATCCTAGCTATGCTACTCACCGGTCCCCGATGCAAGCAGACCCAGGCTTCTCCGCGTCCGTTTCAGTAGCTGGCAGGTTCAGAAGAGCAGGGAACGCCTCGTCGTCGTGTTGAGTAAAAAGACGTCCCAATCGAAGAAACCCGCACAGTTTGTTACCACAGCAGGGCAACGGAGCGGCCGTGTGTATCTGAGCCAAATGTACACTACTCGCTTCAGACCTGGGAACACCAAGTGTACGAAGCGTGTGAGAGTGACAAGGACTCGAAATACTACACAACCTGGTGGCGGTTACAGAGCAAGACTCCCGTGTAAGCTGGTCAGTCAGCTGGATGGCCCAGAGACGCTTCCGAAGGCTTACTGGCAGGAGATGGTGAAGATGCCGAGAATAGCTGTTCCCGCTATTCCAAGGGACGAACTACCAGTACAGGCCTTCTGGTTCGATCAAAGGTGAAAAGGGTTTCACAAGGCGACAGCAGTGCAGAGGAGAAGTCCTTCAGCGGGTCACCAGCGATTCCTCGGTTCAGCCTCTTGGTTGCAGGATACTTGGCTCCTGTATTCCTTCGTTCGTGAGAACTCAGGAGATCGACATGGTAGTGGTGTTTCCAGCCCCCTCTTATCCATGGTTCCCTTCGCGCCAAAACGGAGGGGACCCAATGGGAGATACGCTCATCAACACTCACACCATTCGTGGACCAATCACGGACCACGGTGGTCCCAGGCATTCACACCACCCTAGACTCTCTGGCACCCAGGATGTGTATTGGGACCAGACATCCCAGCCCACATCCTGGAGGCACACAAAAGACATGTAGAAGCCCGCGAAAGCATCCGTGTTTTGCGGGAAAGTACATGCCCAAATAAGGAAGGCCCCGGGTCGGCTCGACCTGGGAAGGTGAAGGGAGCAAGACGGTCAGCGGACAGGACAAAGGAGCCTCGTGGTCTGGCCATTTTGGGAGCCAGGCCACCATTTTGGGTTAAGCGCGAGAAACGCGCTTAGAACGCCAAAAGGAGCTCAAAACACAAGAAACGATTGCTGCCACCATTCCCGTCCCATAATCACTTGCACCGATCAGATACAATCCTAAACGAGTATCTAGGGTCTGTAGAAGGCTAGAGACCCAAGAGAGCTGTAACTTAGCTTACAGTGCCCTCTTGTGTCATGTTGCACGAAAGCCGCAACATGATAAAAGAAACTACGGGAAACCGCGTTCCCCGCTACTGACTGTCTTAAGGGCATGCCAGTTTCCCCGTGAGAAAGGAGCGAAAGCCCAGAGGAGTGCGGCAGAAGGCTGCACTTCTCTGGCAAAGTCAAGAACAAGGTGAAAAACAACAGCAAAAAGTTTAGGGGTTGCCACATGGAAGGAAAATTACCTACAATTATGAAATCTTTCCTAACACTCGCCCCTCCCAGACTATGGACAGGGGGAACTAATCCACTCCTGGATGAGTCTCTTGTTCAGGTCGGTTAAACATTCTGGACAACCCATCAGCATTGCTATGTTGGACACCTGGCCTATGCTCAATAGTGAAGTCGAAGCCTTGTAGACTTATGGACCACCTAAGCAACTTTGGATTCTCCCCCTTCATGTTCATTAGCCACTTTAAGGGCTTATGCTCAGTTTGCACAGTGAAGTGGGTCCCATAGAGTTAGGGCCTCAGCTTCCTTAGGGCCCACACAACAGAGAAACATTCTTTCTCTACCGTGGACCATCTGAGCTCTCTGTCCTTAAGCTGGCGGCTAATAAAACCAATAGGGTGTTCCTTACCCTTCTCATCTACTTGTGATAGTACAGCTCCTATCCCAGTGTCAGAGGCGTCCGTCTGCACGATAAAGGTCTTTGATAATCAGGGGCCCTGAGGACAGGGGCCTGGCACAAGGAGTCTTTTAAGCCATTGAAGTCCTTCTCACACTCGTCGGTCCAAGTTACCATCTTGGGTTTCTTCGGAGTTGTGAGGGCAGTCAGAGGGGCAGCTATGGTGCCATAGTCTGCCACAAAATTGCGGTAATACCCCGTGAGTCCTAAGAAGGCTCTCACTTGGGTTTGCGTAATGGGGGTAGGCCAGTCTTGTACTGCTTGTACTTTACTGGGAAGAGGCTGTATCCTCCCTCCACCTACTTCATGTCCAAGGTAAACCACTGAGCCTTGTCCAATCTGGCATTTACTAGCCTTTATGGTCAAGTGTGCTTTCTGAAGAGCCTGGAGCACAATCCCGAGGTGTTTCACATGGTCTTCCCAGGTGGCACTGAAAACTGCTATATCGTCCAGATATGCAAGACAGAATTCGTCCAACCCATTCAACACATGATTCACAAACCTCTGGAAAGTGGCAGGTGCATTCTTCAACCCGAACGGCATTACCCGGAATTGGTAAAGGCCGTCTGGAGTAGAAAATGCTGTCTTCTCCTTGGCATGTTCTGCTAAAGCTATTTGCCAATAGCCAGCAGTGAGGTCAAACGTGCTGAGGTACTTGGAGGCACCCAAAGTATCCACCAGCTCATCTGTTCGAGGCAAGGGGTGTGCATCTGTCTTGGTGACAGCATTCAGAGCCCTCTAATCCATGCAGAACCTCAATTCAGAAGTGCCTGACTTTGGAACCAAAACCACTGGGCTGGACCAAGGACTACTAGAGGGTTCAATCACCCCAAGGTCTAACATCTTGTTGACCTCGGTCTTAATATAAGACCGTACTTTGTCTGACATCCTGTATCACCTACTTTTGGTAGGTACACTGTCTCCTGTGTCAATGTTATGTTTGCACCAAGGTGTCAAACCAGGCGACTGTGAAAACCGGGGGGAAAACTGCCTAAGCAAACTTTTCACCTCAGCCTGCTGATCAGAAGTCAGGTGAGGGGCCACTCGGACACCCTCAAAGGAACTATCTGAAGGACCGCTTTGGAACAGGTCGGGGAGAGGTTCATACTCCTCTTCCTCAACGTCTGAAGCCAGTAGCAGTGCTGCGATTTCGACTCTTGGGACAAAAGCCTTCAGCCTATTCACGTGAAACACTTTTGGAGCCTGTCCAGGCCTTCCAAGGTCCACTAAATAGTTAACCTCACCCAGGGGCTCCACCACTGTGTAAGGGCCTGACCATTTGTCCTGTAAAGCTTGAGGCCTTATGGGATTCATGATCAGGACTTGCTGACCAGGTGTAAAGTTGATGAGGGAAGCTTTCTGGTCGTACCAATGTTTCACCAGCGCTTGTCCTGCCTTCAATTTATCACTAGCCAAGCCCATCAGAAGTACCATCTGTTTTCTGAGCCCTAGCACATAATCAGCTATGTTGGTAGTAACAGGGGGAGTGGGCATCTCCCATCCCTCTTTGACGATGGCTAAGGGTCCCCGTACGGGATGACCGAACAGGTTCGAAGGGGCTGAAGCCAACACCCTCCTGTGGTACCTCTCGGTAGACAAACAGTAAGCATGGTAAAAGAAGATCCCATTTTCTTCTGAGGTTCCTCCAGAGCCCCAATCATGCTCTTTAACGTTCTGTTGAAACGTTCCACCAGACCATTGGTCTGGGGGTGGTATGCAGAAGAGAACTTGTAGGTGACCCCACATTCTTTCCACATAGCCTGCATATACTTCGACATAAAGTTGCTGCCACGATCCGACACAACTTCTTTAGGGAGGCCAACCCTAGTAAATATGCCAAGTAAAGCTTTTGCAACTGACTTGGCAGTTACAGTTTTCAATGGGATGGCCTCAGGATATCTGGTTGCATGGTCGACCAGCACCAGGATAAACCTATTGCTTGAGGATGTTTGCAGGTCAAGGGGACCAACAATGTCGATCCCTAACCTTTCAAATGGTACCCCCACAACTGGGAGCGGTACCAACGGAGCTTGGATTGTCGCGCCAACCTTACCAGGCAACTGGCAGGAGGCACAACTCCTGCAGTGACTTTCTACTTGCACCCCCATCTTGGGCCAGTAGAAGTGCATGGATAACCTTTGCTTGGTCCTCTTCATACCAAGGTGACCAGCAAGGGGAACTTCATGCGCCAACTGCAGGAGGAAGGGCCTAAGAGCAAGGGGAACCACCAACCTCCTATGGTCTCCTTCTGTAGACTCTGTGGGGTCACTATACAGGAGTCCACCTTCCCAATAAATCCTATGCGTCCCAGGAGGTTCACCCTCAAGCTGGGAGCAGGCCTGTCTCCTTAGGCCTTCCAGAGATGGGCACTTACGTTGGCCTTTACTGAATTCGTCCTTTTCAGGACCTCCTTCAACTAACAAGTCTTTTAGTTCAGGATGATCGTTGGGGTCAAATACTTCAGGCATCGCCACCTCCTCGTCAGGCCCGGGCGATTGACCAACTTCCTCCACCGCAATGGTAGGCGAGCTCGGGGGAATATTCTCTTTCCCTTGTCTTGACTTGTCGACTCCTTTCGCCTTGGGTTTCCCCTTTGGCTGGGGCAGCGTATTGGTCTTGGCCAATGCTGCCCGTGCTTGAGACCGTGTGTAGGGTCTTTCGGCAGTGTCTCCTATGAGCCCTAAAGCTCTGAGATCATTACCTAACAAGACCTTTCCCGGGGCGTTTCTCTGAATGCTCACTGGAATCCTGACTGCTGTACCATTTAAAGTAAGATTTACAGGTATTACTGGGAACATACGGAGTGGGCCGTCAGCCAACTTAGTGGGCATCAGAGTAGCTCTGGCAACTTCCTCTGAGTCTACCAAGGTAGAATCCACTACAGTGCGACTGCACCCACTATCCCTAAGAGCTGGAGTATCTACTCCATTGATCAGTACACTGTCTTTAAAGTAGTGCTTGGTATTATCCGGAATCCTAGCATAAGCCTCTGCAACTTTAGGCTCCCAGGAACCCAGGGAAACTAAAACTACCTCAGCCTCTATCCCGCTGGGAAATGAGTCTGAGGAGAAGGATGCTCCTGTAATCTCTTCTTCCTCGTAGGAGGAGAAGGCCAGATTAGCGGAGTGGATCCCCAAAGGTCTAACCTTACACCGGGGATCCCACTTCACGTGGTCAGTTGCTCCACAAGCAAAACAAGATCCATTGGGTCTGTTTACATAGGGAGGCTTATTGTAATCAGAGTTCTGTTTGGGAGGCTGACCTCCACTACCCTGTGAGTTCTCTTGTGTCTTACCATTATTTTTCTTTTTGTGGCCCTTATGAGAAGAAGATTTATCAGATTCTCCACCCTCCATATCTTTGGACTTTTTTCCCTTCCTCCTGCTTACCAGGATGAGTTTTGTCCTTATGGGACACTCGATGTGACACCCATAATTCGGCTGCAATGGCCAGCTTCTTAGGATCTATCTCCTTCGAATCGGCCAAATGCTGCTTAAGCTCCGGGGAAGAACATGCAAAAATGTGTTACAGCATGACAAGATTTATCATGCCTTCGAAGGTAGAAACCTTAACCTTCGACCCAGCCAGTTAAGTTTTTCAAGGATTCAGTGACATAAGATACCCAAGTACCACCTTCCTTTTTCTTATACTCTCTGAAACGTTTCAAATATTGGGCCGGAGTCTTCCCAAACTTTAAAATGAGAGTTTGCTTTAACATTGCGAAATCAGCTCGCTCAGCCTTCGACATTTCCATAATGGCACTACAGCCAGAATGGGGCAGTCTGCTGAGTAACCAGGCAATCTTATCAGCATTGTCAACTTGTTGAACTTCGCATGCATACTCAAACGCATTCAGCCAGTCCATAATGTCATTCCTTTCTTCATACACACTGAGCAGATCTTTCGGAAACCGTGGATGAGAGGAAGCCCCAGACCCATGTCCAGGACCCTTGGACCCATTTGCAACCTGAAGCTTGGCCAGTTCCAACTGGTGATCCCTGTCTTTTTGTTTTTCTGCCTGTTCGATTTTTAGTTTGGCTATGCTGAATTCAAGCTCTTGCTGCCTAAACCGCAGCTCTTGCTTCTTGAATTCAAGCATAGCCTCCCCATCAGCACTGGCAGAGGAAACATTAGACATCTCGTCCTCCCTGTCCTCGTGGTCGCGATGGATCAGTGCTGCGGCAGAACCGTCGGTTCTACCAGTGAGAGCAGCCCCACCACCTTCCGCACTGTCCTCGGAAGTTATAGCGTCAAGCTGTGCTTCTTGCCACGCCACGATTCTTTGGATCATTTCCAATTTCGTGCCTTGAGAGGAAACGCCTCTCTCCGCACACATCTTTTTCAATGTTTCTGATTTGGAAGCATTTAAAGTTAACAAGGTATTTGTTTCCATACTGTTAGATAGGACTATGACCTTTTTAAAGTTATACTACAACAATTCACTACGTGTCCTGGTTGGAATAACCTGAAATGCCTTAGTTTGTGCGCAACACTGGATACCTTCAGTCGTATCCCACTGCTGTACACCAATTTGTTAAGACGGATTTCTGAACTCTGTCCTGGTGGCGCAGAAGTTCAGAAGGCCAACCTAATTACTTGGAACAGGGTAACCTCTGGACGAGCCTGACCAATCAAGGTAGCGATCGCGGCGGTCAAGACTAGGTCTCAAGAGGGGTGAGGGTGACTGAAAGCCCGCAATGAGCACACAAAGCAAGATCACTTACAAACTACTCCAAACAGGTGTTATAATAAAAATATATATGCATTTATTCCAAGGCCTTTAAAACAATGACCGTAGCGAGAAAATCACAATGTAACGATAGTAAACCAACACATACCATATCAACACAATATATATACAAATACGACAGTCTCAAGCGTTAGATGCACGAAATGTGTAGCCCACCTAAAAGGGAGGGAAAACAGGCAGTGCAAAATAATGCTTAGACCCAGTTCACCTTCAGAGGCACCTAACTAGATGGAAGTCCGAGCCCTGCGAAGAGTGGAGCCTTGTGCTCAAAAGAACCTGCACGCGCTGGTGCCAATGTGCAAAAGGAGAAGCTCTTTGAGGGAAATCAGGCAGTTCAGTTTAGTGCACAAAAGAAGAACTAGTTCTGCCTCCACAGTGGGCAGAAGCAGAGCGCGAGCACGGAAAAGGGTGCTGTTTGACACAGCGGGGAAAAGCAATGGGCTCCTGCAGGAGGGCGACCAGATCCTAGCTATGCTACTCACCGGTCCCCGATGCAAGCAGACCCAGGCTTCTCCGCGTCCGTTTCAGTAGCTGGCAGGTTCAGAACAGCAGGGAACACCTCGTCGTCGTGTTGAGTAAAAAGTCGTCCCAATCGAAGAAACCCGCACAGTTTGTTACCACAGCAGGGCAACGGAGCGGCTGTGTGTATCTGAGCCAAATGTACACTACTCACTTCAGACCTGGGAACGCCAAGTGTACGAAGCGTGTGAGAGTGACAAGGACTCGAAATACTACACAACCTGGTGGCGGTTACAGAGCAAGACTCCCGTGTAAGCTGGTCAGTCAGCTGGATGGCCCAGAGACGCTTCCGAAGGCTTACTGGCAGGAGATGGTGAAGATGCCGAGAATAGCTGTTCCCGCTATTCCAAGGGACGAAGTACCAGTACAGGCCTTCTGGTTCGATCAAAGGTGAAAAGGGTTTCACAAGGCGACAGCAGTGCAGAGGAGAAGTCCTTCAGCGGGTCACCAGCGATTCCTCGGTCCAGCCTCTTGGTTGCAGGATACTTGGCTCCTGTATTCCTTCGTTCGTGAGAACTCAGGAGATCGACATGGTAGTGGTGTTTCCAGCCCCCTCTTAACCACGGTTCCCTTCGCGCCAAAACGGAGGGAACCCAATGGGAGATCCGCTCATCAACACTCACACCATTCGTGGACCAATCACAGACCATGGTGGTCCCAGGCATTCACACCACCCTAGACTCTCTGCCACCCAGGATGTGTATTGGGACCAGACATCCCAGCCCACATCCTGGAGGCACACAAGACATGTAGAAGCCCGCGAAAGCATCCGTGTTTCGCGGGAAAGTACATGCCCAAATAAGGAAGGCCCCGGGTCGGCTCGACCTGGGCAAGGTGAAGGGAGCAAGACGGTCAGCGGACAGGACAAAGGAGCCTCGTGGTCTGGCCATTTTGGGAGCCAGGCCACCATTTTGGGTTAAGCGCGAGAAACGCGCTTAGAACGCCAAAAGGAGCTCAAAACACAAACTATCGCTGCCACCATTCCCGTCCCTGAATCACTTGCACCGATCAGATACAATCCTAAACGAGTATCTAGGGCCTGTAGAAGGCTAGAGACCCAAGAGAGCTGTAACTTAGCTTACAGTGCCCTCTTGTGTCATGTTGCACGAAAGCCGCAACATGATAAAAGAAACTACGGGAAACAGCGTTCCCCGGTACTGACTGTCTTAAGGGCATGTCAGTTTCCCCGTAAGAAAGGAGCGAAAGCCCAGAGGAGTGCGGCAGAAGGCTGCACTTCTCTGGCAAAGTCAAGAACAAGGTGAAAAACAACATCAAAAAGTTTAGGGGTTGCCACATGGAAGGAAAATTACCTACAATTACGAAATCTTTCCTAACAGTATCCCAGTGCAAGGTGGTGGCATGACAAACGTATTGTGGTTGGTGAGACGCCCAGCTAGAGACCGTCATAACCAGGAGCATTAGCAGCTCTCTACCACCAGTGTCTGTGGGCGGCGGCAGCAGCAGCCTGCAGGGAAGCTGAGAACAGAACGCTGATGAAACCAAAGTCAGAGAATATAGAAGTTGATGCTGAGTCCTGCAAGGTTTCCCTGATACACAAAGGAAACAGGGAGAAGCCGGTGGCGCCAGGGCAACAGTGGGAGTGGAGAAACTCACCCCAGTCAGAATGACGATATACGAATGATAAACCTGTCTAAGTGGATTTGTGAGAAGCCAATGGGGAGGAAGGATAGCTCGTGGTCAACGCGTTTGTCTTGGAAGCAAGAAAACGCAGCGCAACACGGGTTTGAATCCAGATATAGCGCTTAGAAACCACTCGGTGGTATTAAGCGTGTTATGAAAGAACAATTATAAATCAAAAATGTAGCTAATAACCCTGAAAGTGAAGTAAAGAGACTGGAAATAAATACCCTGGGAAGCAGGGAAAGGCCCATGATTACAGGGTGAACGAATGCAGAGAACACGCCGCAAAACCATGTAACAAAGATGACTGTCAAGTGAACAGAATAAGAGGAGTAATACTCCCATACAGAGAACCCAGGAGAGGGGGGGGAGACTAAAATTGGATAGTCTTATCAAACCTAGGAGAGGTTGAATTTAAAGACTGTGAGATAAATGGCCAAAGACACGAATGTGAGTGTCACAAGGAAAGCTGTCATAAGCTTATCACTGAAGAGAGTACAAGATCCAGGAATGTTTTGGAAGAGCTACAAGGGCTCATGAAGGAGATATCCAGAGAATATCAAGCAGATTGTGTAAAGAATCGTATGTTTGAAAGAGAAACATTTCTATAAAGAGAATAAGAGGAGACCAGAAAAGAACAGAAGAGACATTATTTTGGCCTACTTTGAGTTCTTTATATTAATGGTAAGGGTCCGGTAGAGTTGAGTTTGGACTAAGGACATTTAATTTGGACTTCCTTTTATGACAGACGAGCACCTTTTAGTTATTTAGTTTGGCAGGGAAATTCCTTTAGCGATATTGAAAAATTGGCCTTTTTCCTATATTTTTAAATAAGAGGGCCCTTAAAGTGTCTGACTCCTCCTTCTGACCCCCACAGTGCCAGGAAGCTGACTCTAAGCTATCGAGCACCAAAGATGAGCATAAAGATATTTGCATTGTTCCTATCCCCTTGGGCTACCTTTAAGAGCTCTAGTCACTTATGAAACCCCACTCTTTGACTTTAAAAAAAAAAAGTTGCTGTTCAAATCAATTTCCTGCACCCTGCGTTTTCACATAGTGCCACTTTTGCTCTCAGTGGCCACATTCCCTGCTTTCTTAAAAAGGGTGGGTCTTAAGTTAGTTGTGCGCATTGTTAGTTTCATTAAATATCCTATTTTTATAGAACCTTCGTTAGCAATTCTTTTAATTTGGTACCTCTATTGTTTGTTTCATCTGTACCAGCTTACACCCCTCCTTAAGAGGATAGCCTTCTCTGCCCGTTACCAAGAGAGTCGAAAGGAGATATACCGGTTTCACCTTTGATTGGTGTCTGTGCTATTTTAGTGGTATTGTGGGGCCGAGTAGATGCTTTAGCCACTACACATCTCTGTACACCTGCAGAGCAGTAGTCCGTTTATCGCACCCCCATTAACAAAAGGAGTTATGAGCTTCCCATCAATGACCAAACCAAAAGCTGCATAAACGTCTACACACACCAGCAGGCAGGCTCCACCCTTATCCAGTATTCACAACCCATCACCTGCCTCTAGAGTGCTCGTCTCAGTACCGCACTGATTCTTGAAACTACAATAGTCTGGTCAAGATGATTATGAAGCTGATTGGCTATGAGCTGTTCATTTAGATTTCCCAATAAACGGGAGATGTGCAATAGAACGAAAATAACCCAATCTGATGTATCTAGTTCTGACCTCTTCAATAAGGGTAGAATGTGGCCAGGCATTAGGCTGGTTGGAAAACTGCCTTGCTGTAAGGACTCATTAAACTACATCACCTTTTATCTCTTCAATGCTTGATGACTTTGTACATGCGAGGTAGAGTTGAAGGATTTAATCATTACGATCGAATGCCTCAAATATGTCCTTCGTTATTCTACTTCTAGACCGCTCTTGGCGCTATTCCAGATACGTATAATTTTGCGTTTAAACTCTATTTCCTTTATAATAATTGGATCGATAAAAAAATGCATGAAAACTTAGATTTTTGGATTGAGGGGTACATTTAAAATGGAACTGGTCTAACGCAGCACCAGCCTTATTTCAAAGGAGCTAAATGATTACTCCGATGTTTAAATCCTCATCATTAGGGCTAGATGACCCATATGACGGGAATAAGTTATCCCAAGATGGGCAATATATCAAAGTACCCGCGCCTACTCACCCGGTCTTCACCTGGCCGTATTTGGGGAGTAGCAAGTTTGTTTCCCCGGGAATGACTGCCACGTTCCCTCTCAGAGCACAACCCAGATGTGCCTGCTTGGTTTTCGCAGGCTGCCCCTCCCCAACCCAGCGCATCCTTTGTCTTCCCCCTGGAAGTCCGGCAGCCAGCCGACACACTGCCCTCGGTCTGGGCCATCCATCCATCCATCGGTTCCTTGACGCCCCCTCCTCACACACACCATACCCGTGTCAATAAAAGCAGTACAGCCCTAGGGAAGGGGGAGGCTTATCAGGGCCCGTGGGCTTCGGTGTCCTCCCCCGGGAGCTTGGCCTCCTGTGACATTTTCATAGCCCTGTTTTAGGAGCCATAGGACACGTCTTTCATCAGCCCCACTTGAAAGCATACCACGCTGAGGAGTTGTTTATTTTGAGGCCCCGCGTCAGGGGAGCGGGCCTCAGACGGTGGAGGCTCGTTACCCCTCATGTGAGCAGTGGGAGGGAGTACATTCATAAACTCCGTGGGTGCATTAACAGGCTGTAAACGCAGCTTCTCTCCTGGGAAAGCCGCAGGCCTTGGGTTACCAGTGGAGCCCTGAGCTTCTGTGTGCTAATGACTAATAAACATGGTCATAAGACCCTCGCCGCACCGAGGGAATATGGGGGGGGGCGCTAATCGTCTCCTCTGGACTCATGGCCACTAACATGCCCCCCTCCCAGCCAGCCATTCTGCCTTCAGGACAGGGGGACACATGACGACTTTCAAAAACCCTCCTGCGTAGGAAGCGCGGGATGCCGCAAAGCAACGCGCCTCGCGCCCTGTCTTGAACGTGACGCACGACGACGTCGCAAGAATTGGGAATCTAGAAACTGCTGTGCTCGGAAACTTCCCGAAGCGTGGAAATCCACCATAATCGCAGGCGATGCAAAATGCGGCGGCCAATTAAAGACAAAGGTTCTATATGGTCGTGGGACGAATTATGGCCGTAGGCTTTATTTTTACTACATTACGATAAACCACTCGCTGTTCTTTTGGGCATCGCATTGTCAGAAAGAGTAGTCTCACTTTTCACCAGCCCGTCTCCATAAATCCACCTTTTATCTGGTGATTCCTCAACTGGTGGTGAGCTCTGTGCCCAGGTCCCCGTTAGCGCAGAGCAAGCCAGACAACTACGAATCATTTTTTCCCATGTGGACCTCCTCTGCTCTGAGCTGTACCAGCAACTCGCCTACGACTGCTGAAGCAACGTGTTGCTGCCTTTCTTCTGACGTGTGGCTCTCTGTATTACCAAATGCTTTCTTCCAGGCCTTACTTTTTGTTATCCATAGCAACTTCTTCCCAATTCTTATGGATGCGCCACCATCTAGTGTGTCCGCTACCAGTTTGTTACTGTAGTTTTCCCATGATCCCTCCCATTCTGTTGGGTGGTTATGATATGATTAGGTTATGTATAATGCACTTAATACCCAGAGGTTTCTAAGCGTTGACCCTGGCATCAAACCTGTGGTGCTCCATGTCGTCTTGCTTCCAAGGCAAGCACGTTGCCCCTGAGCTATCCCCCTGTGACAGGGTTACAGTGGTATCTGAAGCTGCTGCTAACCACAATCTGCCTGGTGGTCCCAGCGTTTTCCTGCTTTTATACCAAAAGGTTCGCCTGAGGCGAACCTCTCGGGTGCCTGGTGTCGCTTTGGACCTGACCTCCACCCTGTCCTCTTGCTGCCTCTCTGGCTGTCCCCCATTCTACCAATTGTGTGTGCCTTCTCCTTTGGAGCTCTTGGGTGTTGCTGTTCTCTTGGGCCTTGCACCAGACCAGCTAGTTGTTGGCTACTGACCCCACCTCACTCTCTTAATGCCTTGCCCGTTTACTTCATGGCCTGGTGCCACTCTGGGCACCAAGGGTAGTCGCTGGCGCCCTGGCGGACATCGAAGTTTGCTGAAGCTGTCCTGCACTTCAGGAAAAATGAATCGTTCTCTCCTTAATCCCCCTGCTCTAGTACCCAGGATGCGGATACTCTGATACCCCCCACAAAGCTTATTACCGCCTACCCTGCCTGCGTTAAATGTTTATTTCCCGACCCCCCCCTTCACCCCCCTCTCCCTCAACACTTTTTTTGCTGGCAACTGGACCTTCTGGGCTTTGCCCCTTGCTTACACTTCTAGAGCCAGAGTATCTAACATTTGTACTTGTGCTAAAAAAATGGACTGAATACATTTAGCACCGGATTTGGTGCTTGGATAATGTGGAATGGCTCAAATTGCTTTTGTTCTAATGTGTTATCTAAAAACGTTTGCACTCTGGTCAAAGTGCAGCAGACTGTGTTTGTACGATTTTTATTTTTTATTTTTGGTATAGCATTAAAAAAATATAATTTCCTTAAGTTATGCAACGAATTTAGGAAAAAAGTGCTTGATTTTTGCATTAGTGCAAACATTTTTAGATAGATTTGGGCAAAACCGGTTTGCTCCAATCCATATTACCTAAGCACCATAACTGTTTATGAAGTCCTGAATATAAGAGCAGAAGTCCCACAATATTTCCAGCATTGCTCATGTATGTACATTGTGCGGTTTGCACTGATATAAGCATGTTGATATAAAAATGAGCTTTTGCTGTTATTGATATTACAGGCTTTGCTGTTTCCCAACCAGTCACTGTGGCACAGTCAGTTATTACATATGTCTGGTACTCGAAAGGTTGGCAGTTCAAGCCCATCCTGCGTGGCACAATTCTTTAAGTATTATGATGTTAAATGACTTAAACATTTTTGCCGGTTGCGTTTTCACCCTCCCTTTCCCCAAAACCCAGAAACTCTCAGGCGGGTTGTGGGCGGCGAGGGGAGGGGGGGTACAGGGCCGAAGATGTGCCTTGTGTACTGCTGTGCCCATAACAATTCCCTTTTTAATTATTCAGGAAAGGTTTCAACTTAGTCTTCAAATTAAATATCTCTACTTTATTATTTGGGAATATCATCCTTTCTTTATCTCCCTTGGTTTCATGTTCCAAAGCATGTGCTTGAACCCTCTGGGTTCCCTTGGATTTTCTAAATGTCTTTGGGGTTAAATCATGGCCCCCTTGGTTGAATCCTCCAGATTCCCTTCTTTGGCGTTTCCTAATTGGCTCATCTCTCTTGGGCCTTCCAGACTTCTTTGGCTTTCTGTGCTTCTTCAGTGGTGTTAGTTTCAATATTTCGATCACATTCATCTCCGGCTCTCATAACCTTGTCTGTCCATGCAGCTCTGCTCACCTCCCTCTCCTCTGAGCAACCCTTGGACCTTCTGTATCTCTGGGTGCGCTCCAGTGAGTTGGCGTCCCAGCGGAACTGTGGCCGTTCAGCTCAATTCTTGGCCTGTTAGCACCAACTTCTTGAATGCTGCCGACACAACAGAAACTCATTGTTTCTTCATGGTTTCCCATCTCAGTAACCCATTCCATGGGGGTGGGGGTGAGAACAAGACACAGATTGGTCCAGGGAACCATACTAGGTAGAGGACCAATGGGAGAGATAGAAGGATGATAAAGGGGGACAGGAAGAGCAAGAGTGTGGGTTGTTTGGGTGAGCTCAGGGTAAAGGAGAAGGTCTACTGAGAGACCAGGTGCCAGACGATTGAGCAAAGTGTGAAAGATGATTAGAAAGAGCATGTGCAAGGTGAGGAATTGGTTGGTGTGAGAAAGTGGTGTGAGTGCATCTACGGTGAGTGAATGAAATTAAGTGCAAGAGAACTGGGACTAAGTGAGGGCTGAGTGAGAAAGGTGGATTGGAGAGTGAAAGGGGATGACTGATACAAGGATGAGTGTAGTGGTGTTTGGATATATGTATGTAAAATTAATGCAGGGAGTTCAGTCTCCCCACCCTCCACCCCAATGAAAAGCGCCACACTAATATACCTGGGATGTAATTCAATCTAGCCCTATCTGACTCCTATAGAAACATTTAGATCCCTCACCCATGTGCCATAGGTAAGCCAGGAATCAGGCTGGCGTGTAGAAAGAATATATATTTATTAATGAATAGGAAAATGTATATTTGTCCAAAATCACAAATTAAGCCACCTTACTCCGTGGCCCAAATGCTTTCCTAACCATTCCCTTTCACGCAAATTGAAAACACTACTTGGTTTAGGATAACTAGATCAAACTCTTTAACCCCACATGTTCAGTTTTCTTCGTTGGTTATTTCCACCATGGTTACTTAGAAATACTGTTCGAGTGGATTGTGTCGTCCAACGTATTCCTCATCTTAGATGTATTCCATCCAGCTCAGCTGCTCTTCGGAATTTTTTTCGGCAGAGGGTGCCTTGCGTCGATGTCGTCGAGTTGATGGTCCCTCGAAGGCCTCTGTCGAGGCTGATGTCATCGGGTGTATAAGTTGCACGCGCGGCGCCCGTTGGCCTCATTTCCGTTTTTCCGCAGTTACGTTGCTTCAGACATTCGGCGCACCTCGAGTTCTGTTAAGAAATATAATATAACGAGAAGTAATTATGTCCTCGTCATCGACGCCGACCACGACCGAGATCGGGGTTTAAGAAATGCAAGTCGTGCGGCTCAAAAATGTCGATCACGGACCACCACCGCGAGTGTTTGTGGTGTCTCGGGGAAGGCCACGACATGGAGGCCTGTTCGAAGTGTCAGGCGATGACGGGGAAGGCCTTGCGAGAAAGGAGAGGAAAGCTACAGGTAGGTCGGAATGATCGAAAAGCCTCTAGCGTCGAGTCGAGACCCCATGGGGAAAAATCTCAACGCGAAAGGCATCGATCTAGATCCCGAAGCGATTCTCATCGCTCGTCGTCTTCGTCGAAAAAGTCAAAGCAACGACGCCATAGGTCTCCCTCCACCTCGTCGTCAGATGAGTCTCCGAAAATGAAATGCCCCACAAAACATTAGTCTACCGAAGAGTGGGAAGCATTCAGGGTCAAAATGATGGAGGTGTTTGAAAAGGCGAAGCCTCAGTCCGCGCCTTCTTCGAAAGCCGGCCGGGAGCGTCATCGCTCCGACACTCGCACACCCTCGAGCCCGGGTGATCGTAAAAGGAAGGATAGGGAACCTTCCAGGACGCCGAGCGATAAACAGTCGAGTCGACCGCTCGAGGTCACCGACGCCGTCCGAGACATACCACACCTCGAAGGGGAAACTGTCGAAGGCCACCTTGACGCCCTCGAACCAGACCCCGTCGACGACCACTATGTCATCGACGCCTTTATCGATGTCGACGCCAAAGCCCTCCGCTCCAAAGGCTCCAACCAAGCCAGGGCAGCCAGAAAAAGAGAAGGAAAAGGTTAAAAAAACATGTAATTCCTTCAGAGCCTGGTACTACACCTCTTCCTCCTCCTCTCCCAGAGAAGGTTTTAAAGCCTCTCCCTAGAATAGAGTTTTTCAAATCCTTGACCTCAATTTTTGAGGAACAGGAGAGATCTGAGGAGGAAACTGTACCTTTTGGATTGTAGTATGGCACCCCAAATGTCCCAGAATGCTTGATCTCAGAGGAAAGCAGAATGAGGGATTTGTGGAGTCTTTGCACAATGCAAGTGGCATTGACGCCTCTCCTGAGAATGACTTTGGTAGACCAGATCCAGGAGAGCTTGTCAGTCCATCTTACCGTCAGTTAATGACCAAGGTGGTAAATTACTTGGGATGGGCTAGACCACCAGTCCAATTCGTCCAGGACGATTTAACAGACATATTGGACCATGGTCCCACTGAAGACCCAGTACTACCTTTTCATGTAGCCTTACAAAACAGGGTGGCCAAGAATTGGGAAACTCCGGATTCTATTCCTCCGGTAAATAAATCCCTCGCATCAAAATACCACCCAGCCAGTAGCAACCCCGGCTATCTGTCAAAACATCCAACTCCTGAGAGTTTAGTCATACAGGCCGCCGCAGCTTCCAACAAACTTGCGTACCCGTCTATCCCTCCAGACAGGGACGATAAGCGTGTGGATGGTTGGGCACAGAGTGTTTTCAGCCGGGAGCATGGCATTAAAATCTGCCAACTCCACATGTGCCTTGGCAACATTTTCGTACCCTCTATGGGAGTGCATTGCATTGGCGGCGGAGCGCATACCAGAAGGGGAAGAAAGGGAAGGTTTCCTAGCCATCGTTCGAGATGGAAAGGAGGCCATGTAGGAATCCCTTCAATCTGGATTGGACACTGCGGATAGTGTAAGCAGGTCCCTGGGCACTAGCACGGTAATGTGCAGGTTTGCGTAGTTACGGAAGTCGGGTTTTGCACCGGACGTACAGAACCGCCTCCTGAACATGCCTTTTGATGGGTCTCACCTTTTTGGCAACAAGGCTGACGAGAGCCTTGAGAGGTTGCAGACTTCAAAAGCAGCGGCAAAATCCTTAGGTGCTGCTATTAGGCAACCTCTGCCTTTTCCTGCGCAAGGGCAATCATGGAGGGGACGATCCTATCGTTATTACACCTCATACGGGAAGACGAGAGGAATGGCCAGTCAAAGGGGCCAAAGAAAGGCCACTCGTGGTGGACGAGGAAAACGTGCTAAGCTAGCTCCAGCTGCAGCCTCTTTGCCATCAGCGGCTGCAACATCCGCCACAAAACCACTTTGAGGACTTGCACCACAAAACACCTGTAGGAGGCAGGCTGTCGCAGCATCTGCAAGAATGGTGAGCCATTACTTCAGATGTTTGGGCCTTAGAAATGATAGCCCAAGGTTACTGCCTTCCTTTTCTAAAGCAACCTCAAAGCAATCCACCAGGAAAACACCTGTTGAAGTCTTTGAATCCGCTCCTACAGCAGAAAGTTCTAACCCTGCTGGAGAAAGATGCTATAGACCCAGTACCTGCAGCGGAAAGGAACAAGGGATGTTACTCCCTGTATTTTTTGACCCCCCCCCCAAAAAGGACGGAAGATTGAGACCCATCTTGGACTTAAACTTGAACAAGTTCCTCAGGAAGGACAAGTTCAAGATGGTTACCCTTTCTCAGATCCTTCAGGCCCTTCAACTTCAGGACTGGTTGGAGTCATTGGACCTCCAGGATGCTTATTTTCATGTGCCGATTCATCTCGAGCACAGAAAATACCTGAGGTTCGTGGTTGGCGACTCAGTTTCGAGTCCTGCCATTCGGATTGACCTCCGCCCAGAGGGTCTTCACCAAGTTAATGATAGTGGTGGCACCGCACCTCAGGAGAGGCGGGATTCATGTCTACCCCTACCTGGACGATTGGTTGATCAGGGCGCGTTCTGCCGAACAAGCATTGGATCATCTGAAAGTCGCCTGCCACTTCCTCCACAAACTGGGCTCCTCCCTCAATTTCAAGAAGTCAGATGACACCTTCCCAACAGCTTCAGTACATAAGAGCTGTATTAGACACGTCCTTGGGGAAAGAGCTTGCCTCCCAAGTCGAGGGCTCAAGACATTCTTCAGATGGTTTCCAAATTCCAAAATGCTCAAAATCTCCAGGCTTACGACTTTTTAAGGTTGCTCGGCCTCATGGCATCCTGCATTTTTCTAGTGCCAGAGGCACGCTTGAGGATGAGATCCCTTCAATGGGCCCTAAACACTCAGTGGTCCCAGTTCTCGGGTCAAATGACAGATCTTCTTCAGATTCTGAACAAGGTCAGACAAGACCTTTTATGGTGGACCTGTACAGAGATCATCCTAAAAGGAGAACCCTTTTGGCAACCATGGGCGGAGATCGCAGAAGTGACGGACGCCTCACTCCTGGGGTGGGGAGCTCATGCCAACCATTTGACAATCAGCGGTCGTTGGTCTCCATCGGAGTCCAAACTACATATCAACCTTTTAGAGCTGAGGGCAATCAGACTAGCGCTGAAGGCCTTCCTGCCATCTGTCAGGGGAAAGAATGTCCTGATAATGACGGACAACACAGTGGCCATGCACTATCTAAACAAAAGAGGAGGCATGGGGCACTACCCCTGTGCAGAGAGGCGATGCAGCTCTGGTATTGGGCGATTCAGGATGGAATTTCTTTAACGGCAATTCATCTAGCCGGGGAAGAGAATATGACGGCAGATGATCTGAGCAGGCAGAGCACGGTATCCCACAAATGGGAACTGGCTCAGGAAGTCATTCAAGAGATCTTTGCCCTTTGGGGAACCCCTCAAGTAGACCTGTTTGCAACCAGAATCAACCGAAAATGCAAAAGGTATTGGTCAAGGGAATTTCCCCCGAGAGGAGCCTTGGGGGACGGAGCGTGGTGGAGTGGAATTTCCCACTATTGTACGCGTTCCCTCCGATTCCCGTCATTGCTCAGGTCATTAGGAGGCTGAGAAGGTTTTGGAGCCGCATGATCCCAATTGCCCCGGATTGAGCTAGGAGAACGTGGTACCCGGACCTTCTAGACATGTCCATCTGTCCTCCAGTACGTCTTCCTCATAGAGAGAACCTTCTCTCTCAAATGGAAGGTCAGGTTCTCCATCCAGAGGTCAAAACGCTCAACCTTCATGCTAGGTATCTGAAAGGCTGAGATACAGGGATTGGAACCTTCCAGATGACGTTATGGAGGTGTTGCTTTCGGCAAGAAGGCCAGCAACAAAGTCTTTATACCGTTGCCGTTGGAAAATGTTTTGCAACTGGTGCTGAGAAAAGAATGTCAATCCTTTTCTATGTTCTATTCCGGAAATTCGCTTTCCTACTGACCCTAGCACATAGAGGTCTGAATATTGGAACAATAAAAGGTTACCTTGCGGCGCTTTCCATTTTCAAGCGCTCATCGGAAGAATGCTCCTACTTCAAAATTCCTTTGATAATACAATTCTTAAAAGGACTCACTAATGTGTTTCCTCCTCACCCATTTCAAGTACCGATCAGGGATCTAAATTTAATCCTAGAATTCTTAATGTTGGCTCTTTTTGAGCCTGTGCACACATGTCCATTAAGATTACTAACATGGAAAACCACCTTCTTGGTTGCTCTCACATCAGCAAGAAGAGTGAGCGAATTGCAGGCACTGTCTTCTGGGCCACCCTATACTGTGTTCCATAAGGACAGAGTTGTGTTGAGGGTAAAACCATCATTTTTACCGACAGTAATGTCTGATTTTCATTTAAGTCAGAACATTCTTACCCGCATTCTATCCTCCACCCCATCCTTTGAAGGAGGAGGAAAGATTACACAGGTTGGACCCGAAAAGTGTTTTAAGCTTTTACATCTCTAGACTTTCCAGACTTGGAGCGGACAACCAGCTGTTTATAGGTTACACAGGAAGGAAACTGGGTCAATCGGTGACAAAACAGACAATTTCACGCTGGATTGTGCTTTGCATTTCAGAATGCTACAGATTAGCTCAAAAAGACCCTCTGGAAGGGTTAAGGGCTCATTCCACCAGAGGCATCGCCTCCTCCACAGCCCTTCAAAGAGGTGTTCCAATAAAATCCATTTACGAAGCAGCAACTTGGTCTTCGCTACACACCTTCTCAAAATTCTATAACCTGGATGCTTCCCAGTCTAGGGAGCTAACTTTTGGAAAAGCAGTACTATACTCGGCTATCTAAGAGTATCAAAAAATCTACCCCCCCTCCTCCAGAGGAATTGTCCATACTGCTTTGGGAGTCTATCTAAGATGAGGAATACGTTGGAGGACACAATCCACTCAAAGAACAAGTTACTTAACAACTGGTAACGTTCTTTCGATTGGATGTTCCTCCAACATATTCCTCATCGACCGCCCAGCCTACCCCTCTGTAGATTTTACTGGGTTATTGCCACTTCAACTCTCGCAAGGCTGATACCTGTCTACCGGTACAATCTACACAGTGCAAAATCAATAGTGACGGGGAAAAACAGAACTCAGGCCAACAAGCGCCACGGTGCTACTTATACACCCGATGACGTCACCCTCGACGGTGGCCTTCGAGGGACCATCGACTCGACGACATCGACGCACGGCGCCCTCTGCCAAAAAAATTTCCGAAGAGCAGCTGAGCTGGATGGAATACATCTAAGATGAGGAATACGTTGGAGGACACAATCCACTCTAACAGTATTTCTAAGTAACCATGGTGGAAATAACCAACGAAGGAAACTGAACATGTGGGGTTAAAGAGTTTGATCTGTTATCCTAAACCAACTAGTGTTTTCAATTTGCGTTCAAAGGGAATTGTTAGGAAAGCATTTGGGCCACGGAGTAAGGTGGCTTAAATTGTGATTTTGGACAAATATACTTTTTCCTATTCATTAATAAATATATATTCTTTCTACACGCCAGCCTGATTCCTGGCTTACCTATGGCACATGGGTGAGGGATCTACATGTTTCTATCATCTTAGATGTATTCCATCCAGCTCAGCTGCTATTTGGAAATTTTTTCGGCAGAGGGCGCCGTGCCTCGATGTCGTCGAGTTGATGGTCCCTCGAAGGTCTCCGTCGAGGGCGATGTCATCGGGTGTATAAGTAGCACGCGTGGCGCCCATTGGCCTCAGTTCTGTTTTTCCCCCTTTTTATCTTTGATCTTGTACTGTGTAGATTGTGCCAGCAGACAGGTATGAGCCTTGCGAGATTTGAGATGGCAATAACCTGGAAAAATCTACAGAGGGGTAGGCTGGCAGGGCGATGAGGAATATGTTGGAAGAACATCCAATCGAAAGAACGTTACCAGTTGGTAAGTAACTTGTTCATCTATGGAGTACTTCAGATATTTAGTTTCTCACAAAATACTTTTAAAATACAGACTTGTACAGTACCCTGGACATGACAAGCAATTTAACGTCCCCATATACTGACTGTGCATAGGGTTTACTTTAACCTGCAACACTTTACTATTGGAAAAAAGAGTTACACATATGCATCGCTCTGTTTATTCTCCCTGTGCACTTGGCAATGCTAGCAGTGTTGGAGCACAACAGGCTTTTAAAAAGGAAATGCTTGTTTTATATATATATTTATCTCCCTTTTTCCTTCAACCTTATACGATGAAGAGTCTCTTCTATCAGGAGTCACTTTCTCGCTTTCTGCGGTGATGTGCTTAAAATTGGTGACTTCCCTCGGGTTAATTTTGGCAAAACACTTTTCCTATGCCACAAATCCAGATATTCAGTTATGATTTAGAAACCCTTCTGCTTTAAAGCACTGTCTGGAGATTAGGGACCAGTTGGGAATTTCGTCTTTATGCCCCTTAATTTTGAGGTTGGCAAAAAATAAATACACATTACTTTAACATACTATATTTTTATCCACAATGGAAGCAAGGTTGTTTTTGAATTTCAACAAAATCACCCTGTTCCAGTTGGTTATAGGGGAATTATTTAAATGTTATAGTAAGAAAATGCTACGCATCTACGGTTTATGTGAGGGGGTCATAAATGAAAGCCAAACACAAAGTTGTCATGTTATTGGGTATGGACTTCTATTCAAATTAAAAAGGGTTTGGAAAATGCCTCTCTGGCTCTATTTTAAAGGGCAGTTTCCCCTACCTAAAAACCCCAAACTAAGGATCTGCCATTGTCAGGATGTCATGAATCAAAAAGCCGTCCTTATGCCCAAAACATTCTACCCTGAACCTCACACTAAAACAATACAACAAAGTGACAAGGGAAATGTCTATAACCTGGTATTTGCAAAAAGGTGTTCCAACGTGGAAAATACCTTTTAGTTCCAGAGCGTGATTCCCTTCCCCTGGATTCTTCAGATGTATCACAAATGTCTCTAGGACTTCATGCCATCCTTGGCCCACAACAATCGTGTTAAATTAACGCAGTTCAGTCTTGTAGATTTTCTTGCAACAAAATTTCCTTTTTTAATACAAACTGAAAAATGTGACCATCTGCACAGAGAGAGTGCACTGGTCTGGGTTTAAAAAAAAAATATAATGTGAATGAATAATGGGAGATCAACCTCTGAGGACTGTGTGAGGCCATTCTGCATGCAGTCCCTTTGCTTCCCGCATAACAGTCACATGTACGCTGGGAAAAGACAGCCTACATGCGTTGTCTTCCCCGGTCACATTCAGCTGGAATGTGACAGCACCAGGTACATGAAAGCATCTCCAGAAGGGGTAAGGCACTCCTTCCTCCAGCCACGAGCAGCCTAATTTAAAGATCAATGGCTCTATGGATCTGCATTCCTTTGGCTCCTCCGGCTGATGGCAGTGCATGTTAACAAGATAATTGAAGCAAGCCTAGAGGAGAGGTTTGGTTGCCGGAAGAGACAACAGGAAGGCGGGCCTAACACCCCTTTGGTATGCAGTGTGTCAACTTGAAGCTAGTTCCTACCTCTCTGTATGAAAGTCAGTAAATGGCCTGCCTGGGTCCGGCAGTTACCACAGGTGTCCCTGCAGAGCAGTCCTCTTTCAGAGGGACAAAGGATGGGATTTGGGAGAGACAGGAAGTCTGCTTCCAGCACATACTTTAAGGGAAGCCTGTGCTTTAATTAAGAGTCTCAGAGGGGTCAGTTAACCAGGGAGACACTTGGATCTACAACAGACAGGAAGACGGGTATATGTTGTCACCCATTCTCTGTGCTGTTTCCGAGCACCGTGGCCCTGACCTCATGAATAACAGAAGATTGTTGCTGCGGACCCAGGATTGCTTCATTAAGGTAGGCTTAGCCTGCACCAATCACTGGGGACCATTTGGCTTTAAATGAGGGCTGAACCCCTCACTTGCCAGATCTGAAGACTTTGAAAGGAGTAAGTACTCATTTGGACCCGAGCTGAAGGTACAGTTTTCCTTACATCTTCTGCCAGGGGAGAAAGGCAGGTGTTTCAAGAGGGAATCGAGATCCTTCCCATAAACATCTCCCAGGGAACAGAGGGAGATTCCAGACTTGGAGGACCCGCCCAGCAGCTCCAGAACCGATACCCTCCCAGCACACAACGTGCCCTGCTAGGTTCTGCCAGCAAGCTTCCTAGGTGGGGGAAGTGCCACAGAGTCTCTGGACAAAGGACAAGGCTGTTGCCTGCAATCACACTCCTGAGCTTTGGGCCATCCACTTTAAAAGGGCACAAGACCTGCGAAGATGTTAGGAGGAGTGCCCTACAAGCATCACCCAAAGTCCATCTTATAAGGACAATTTCGAGACAGTAGAGCCCTCAAACCGCATCCGGCTGCACCGCTGATTGTTGTCACACCGCCGTCACCAGAGCCGTCTGAGCTGCCTCAACCAGCACAGAGAAGACTATTCTTTGCCCGAGCCGCCGTGCCAGACAACCTGCAGATGTCCGTCCAGCCTCGCTTGCCAAACTGCTGCCACCTTGTACCCGCAGCTGTCTCCCACCACTAACGCTGTCTCAAAGGCTCAAAGTGCCCAGGAACCGCTTTGACGCTGTAGAGCACAAAACTTCTTCAGCACTGTAAAGACTGGAGGGGATGTATGTACACCCACTCTGCCATATAGAAAGCAGAAGTACAGGGAACCCCAGCCAAGATTCTTTATTCAGTAGCTAGGGCGAGCAATCCAGCCTTAAGCTCTCCGGAGGTGATGCAGGCTGGGTCTTTAGTATAGTGGAGTACCCGAGGACCAACAAAGCAATGTCCACACACTGGTAGTGAAACAGAGTTCTTTAAGCTCAAGTTATGTACAAAATCACAATAACACACTTGGTGCTCAAGTTAATCTAAATGGTCAATCAGTTAATAATGTGAACCAACAATAGAAATGGGAGGAAAGCTGGTTGGTTAAATACTGGCCCCTACCACTAGGCACAGTTCTGAGTGTTTTACCTCCCCTCCCAACCTGGGCAACCAGTAAATAAAGATATAATACAAGCCCAGTCCTTATATTGTTTAAAAGTCTTGGTTCCCTCTTAAAAGGTTCTACTGCCCCAATGTACCTGGAATAGTAAATTTCTTCAATGGGTCATCGACAGATCCTTCTTGAGTGTCTCCCTTTAAGGCAGGAGCCATGGATCATTGATAGTCCTCGGGGGGGGGGGGATGGTGAACAAAGGCGTTGAGGCAGTAGCTTTGGTCCTGGCATTGCTCGGCTACTATCTGTCATGGACGTCCTGCGAGGAGGCTTGCAGTGCACCTCGACGACGGTAGTTCGTTGCCGCAAAGAGTTACTGAAGAACTTTGGCCCAGAAAGGGCATTGAGTCGTCATGGTCTTCGGGTGGCGCGAAACCCACCGGCGGATGCTCATCGGCGCGTCAGAGGCCTTGACTTTCTCTGGCGGGACAAAGCGGTTGGCGGTGCTGGCGAGAGCGTCCTTGAATTCAAAGTGTCTTAATCAATGGAGAGTTGCAGCCCCGGTCAACTATGATCGTCGACTCTGATGGACTTCAAAGTCTGGACGCTTCGCTTCGTGATTCCGCGGCGATCCCTGTCTCCGGTCGGCAGCCTTTCGAGGACTGACTTCCAGGGCGTTTCGGCGAATATTAGCTGGTGCACAATGGTCTATCGTAGGTCGTGGAGAGGTCTCATAGATGGGTCCTCTCTTGGATCAGTTCCTTGAAGGCACAGGAGCGTTCAGTTTGGCGAAGGACAGCAGCAGCAGTTCTTCCAGTGGGCTTCAAGGTTAATCATCAACTTCAACTTCTGAACGATTTCCAGCAGTGAGAGGTCCCCAGATTTATTATTTGGTCTATCATTCACTCTGCTGGGTCACCCTGAGGTAACCAATCATCCAGAAGGGCATTCAGCAGGCAGCCAATCGGGCTCACAATGCATTACCTGAAACGTATGAACCAAAATGTGACGTATACTGAACAGTTAAACCAACAAAGAGAGCGAGGGCTGTGTGCAGTACCCATAAGAACACCTAAGAGAATATGGGATGTAAAGTACCCATTGAAGAAACCATACTTGCCTCCAAGACAATATGATGGCCATTTGAACAAGATTCCTGATGAAACAAAGAAACTGACTGACCAGGATGAATGGTGACGTCATATAAAGTGAATCAAAGCCCAGCTAGAAAGATGACCAGTCCAGAGAGGCAGGCGATTTATAAAGAACACAGATGTACCAAGGATAAGTGACATCTTGGGATTAAGATGAAGAAACTTATGCCACAGACGTGATGAAGATATTTAGTTAAACGTGTACAGATGCAATGAGCCGCAAGCGGCAAAGCAATCGTGAAGCTAGCCACATGCTTAAATAGATTAGACTGCGACAAGCTCCACCATATACCTATATACCTCATAGATACATATGGATTAAGTGAAGAATTAATGTTTCCACTACGTATAAAGCAGTACTGAACAACGCGAGAAGACCTCATTTTCAGTGTTGTAGTTACAAAAAGCAATTGAATTAAACATTTTAGTTTAGGAGTTAACTGAGCCAAGAAAAGCCATGGTCTTATCAAACTAGGAGTTGGCTGACATTGGATACAATTAACGTGAAAGAACAGAAGCTCCTGTTCACGAAGGTCAAGCAAAAACAAGACGTCGGAGGACTATTGAATAATAAAATCAAATACACGAAAAAGCTCAATTCATGGTGTCCTGTCACGTGATGGAAGAAAGTTGGATGGACGAGATGATCCTACCTACGCACGGAAGCTGGATAGTAGCCATACTCCTTAAATATTCTTAGAGAACAGTACAAACTCAAGGCCAACTTCAAAGTACTAATTGACACTGGACCATTGAGGTGATGAGGAATCCGATTTTAATTGGTGGGAAGCTGGTATCAGGACGAGCTTATCACCTGGTTGTTCAGTCTGCGTGCTGCTCACCTAGGTAGAAATTACTGACAAGGGTTGGAAGCCAACCAATTGTAGGGGACCACTCAGTAAGGGGTTCTATATTTTGTGTAGCCAATGGGACGTTGTTCATTTAGTGACGTTCATAGTGGCCGTTTTGTAGGGAGGGCTTAGTTGCCCCACCTGATGTTGGCTATCCTATTACCTTTCTCAATTACTCTCTCCAGCTATATTACCTATGCTTAGTTATTCACTTAGAACCAATCTTGGATAAGTTTCTGTAATTTGCCATGTAGAATGACGTTGGTAATGATGCAGGTCCAATATGACCAATTATGGGTATAAGAACCCAACTTTTTTATGAAGTAGTTAGAGTCAGAGTATCGAGCGATTGCTGATGTTCGTTGTACTCCCTGTTTTAAGACTTGCCTTAAAACAGACCAACTTTGCCAAACTATTGTCTCGTCTTGATTATTGATGTATGAGTAGAATGTGCATCCCAAACCATCTCCAGGGTATTGCTACTCATCTTAAAAGGCTGGAAGCCTCCAGGTCAGGACAGGTACCCAGCCATTCAGCACTCCACACTGCATTCATACCAGTTTCGGGCAGGGCTGTCTCATTCTTTTTGTCACATACCAGAAACCAGACGTCCATAACAAGTACATATTGGTCATACATTCCATTCACCCAGGGCTCACCCCAAGGGTGTACCCACATCATACAGTCACTGGGAAGGCTCCAGCAAGTCTGGCCTGGACTTCCCCATAATACCATATATGGAACTTCCACCCAGCAGCCAGTCAGGGGGAAGGGACTGGGTCAGGGTTTACCAGGACTCTGGAAAAAACAAAGTAACTGGCAAAAGAAAGCAAGAGGCCGTAGGGGCCATCTTGTCTCCTATCGGGAATCAACTGATCCCAATGGCAGGGCCTGGGTATCCCAAAATGGAGGATACTTGGAGCACCTGTCAAATTTAGCATGGAGCTGCCACCAGGCCATACCCTGCTCTGTGGGTCACACACAGGTGCCCAAAAACATACTTCGAATGGATTGTGTCCTCCCACGTATTCCTTCCTCATCTTAGATATATCCTTACCTTTAGGTTTCGCCTCAGAATTTTTTTTTCTTTCTTCAGAAGAGGGCGCTCCACTTGAGGCCACGGCATCGATGTCCCTCGGCGGCATCATTCGAGCATCGATGCCATCCCTCGTATAAGAGCCTAGAGCGCGCCCGTTGGCTTCAGTTCCGTTTTTCCGTTAGCTTTGCTTTGGATCGAGTAAAACGGTGCTTCAGTACTTCGTGAAGAAAAAGCGATGTCTTCGAACCCTTCCACGCTGAAGACAGGCTTTGAAAAATGCCTAAAATGTGGAAAGAAAATGTCTGACGGATCCACATAAGAACTGTGTCTATGGTGCCTCGGCCACGACCATTGTACGGAAGACTGTGGTTCGTGCCAGTCGATGACCCACAAAGCCCTAAAAGAGCGTAGAGGTAAACTGGCGATGGGGGAGGGTATTTCGAAGGCCACTTTAAATGGGAAAGACTCGGTCGAGTCTTTGAAATCTCATCGTAAAAAACATTTGAGAAGTAGATTGAGGAAATCTTCTTCTTCTTCTTCTAAGAAGGCTAAGAAAAGATGGCATCAATCTCCCTAATCCTCTTCGACATCTTCGGAAGAGGTTATCGCATGCCCATCCAAGCATGACTCTCCAAGGAAACGGGAAGCCTTTCGAGTATCCATGTTAAAAATGTTTGAGAACGCGGCCCAGACCCCCTCAAAAATAGCTAATGAAGACCATGCTCCTGCTCACAAAAAGGTGACAGTGAAAGCTCCAAAACTAGAAAGGCTCATAAAAAGACGTCGAACGTCATCGAGAGATTCTTCTCGATCACCTCCTAAGACAGATCCTTCGGTGCATAAATTGAAGGCAGAGGGAAACAAAATGGCATCGAAAGATCATATGCCATCGAAGTCGACATCAACGCCGTCGAAGACTTCGAAGCTCCTTGAGTCGACAACTCACTCGAAGGAAGCTACATTGAGCTTGCACTCGAAGACCACAAAGGTTCCTTCGACAATTTCCACTACTTCCTCGACGATTACTTCGAGGTCGTCGTAGGTTCCTTCGACAATGTCGAAAGATAATTAAAACTTCGGCGCCTTCGACTCTTTTGTCGACGCCCAACCTTTAATAAAGGAAAGAACAGTAGTACCTGAAAAGATTTTTCATCCTGAGTATCGACATGAGTTTTTCAGGACCATGTCATCCATCTATGAAGGAGAATCATCAGACCAAGAGGATGTAACCCCTGCTGGTGTTAAATATAGCACAAGATCTGTTCCAGAGGAATTAATTGATCCTCAATGAAAAATTAAAGATTTGCAAGAATGTTTGCAAACAGCAAGTGGCCTGGATACTTTTCCAGAGTATGAATTTGACAAACCAGACCCATCGGAACAGGTGGATATGAGTTACAGAAGACTCATGAGCAGGGTTACAGAATTTATGGGGTGGGGTAGGAGTTCACCCGTCAGTCATGATGATGACATGGCAGATATATTATCTGGAACACCCCATCAAGATCCCATTTTACCCTTTCACATTGCATTACAAAGAAGGGTTAGTTCTGCATGGGAACATCCTGAAGCCATAGGTGCAGCAAATAGAAAGTTTGTGTCAAAATATAGACCTTGTACATCTGATCCGGAATATCTCAGCAAACATCCATCTCCGGAAAGCTTAGTAGTACAGGCAGCCACTTCCACAAAGAATGCGGCATACCCTACAATCCCTCCAGATAGGGACGATAAAAAGGTGGATGCATGGTCCAGGAAAATCTTTACATCTGATAGTATGGCTTTGAAGTCTACTAATGTAACCTATACCTTAGCAAGGTTCACATATACCCTGTGGGACTGTATGTCAGCGGCAGCTGAACACATCCTAGAAGGCGAAGAACGTGATGGCTTTTTAGCTATTATAAGGGATTGAAAGGAGGCGTCGGGAGAATGCCTATAATCATGACTGGACACAGCTGACGCTGACCGCATCAGCAGGTCCATGGCGACAAGCACAGTGCTACGCAGATTTGCCTGGTTAAGAAAATCTGGGTTTGCTCCTGATGTACAATCCAGATTTCTTAATATGCCCTTTGATGGCTCAAGGTTGTTCGGTAGCAAGGCAGATGAAAGTTTGGAGAAGCTACAGACCTCCAAAGCGGCAGCAAAATTTCTAAGTGCCGCTATAAGACAACCTCAGCAACGCCCCTACACAGGCTCATCTTCCTGGAGGGGTCGTCCTTTTCGCTATTATTCCTCAATTGGAAGGGGAAGAGGGCAGGTCAATCAAAGAGGTCAAAGAAAATTTCCTCGGAAGAGGAAAAGGTGCTAGATCAGCCCCAGCAACGGCATCTCTACCATCAGCCGCTGCTGCCGCAAAACCACTCAGAGGTTTTGACCCACAAGACCCCGGTGGGAGGCAGGATCTCACAGCATCTGAAAGAATGGCGGGGCATTACTTCAGATGCTTGGAAACTGTATCCCAAGGTTACTGCCTTCCTTTTCTAAAGAAAACGCAGAATCATCCTCCAGAATACAACTCTGCCATGCATCCGGATCCGCTCCTGTTGCAGGAAGTTTTAACCCTGCTACAGAAAGGTGCAATAGAACATGTACCTGTAGTGGAGAGGAACAAGGGTTGGTTTTCCCCATACTTCCTTATTCCAAAGAAAGACTGAGGACTGAGACCCATTTTGGACTTGAGAAACTTGAACAAGTTCCTAAGGAAGGACACATTCAAGATGGTCACACTTTCTCAGATCTTTCAGGCTCTCCAACTCCAGGACTGGTTGGTATCATTGGACCTTCAGGATGCTTACTTTCTATGCTTGAGATGGATTGGCACATGAAACTACCTGAGGTTTGCGATTGGCAGTTCTCACTATCAGTTTCAAGTTCTGCCATTCGGGTTGACCTCCGCCCCAAGAGTTGTCACCAAGTTGATGGCGGTGGTGACAGCAAGTCTCGGGAGAGGGGGGATTCATGTCTACCCCTATCTGGACGATTGGATTATCAGAGCACGCTCTCCAAAACAAGCCCTGGATCACCTGTCCAAGACTTGTCACTTCCTTCACAGACTAGGTTTTTCTCTGAATTTAAAGTCAAACATGATACCATCACAGAAGCTCCAGTTTATAGGAGCAGTCGCCTCCTGAAGAGAGAGCTCACCACATTCTGCAGATGGTGACAAAGTTTTAGAATGCCCAGCATCTTCCGGCCTTCGATTTTCTCAGGTTGCTCGGTCTGATGGCATCCTGCATTTTCCTAGTGCCAGAAGCCAGATTGAGAATGAGATCTCTTCAATGGGCTCTCAGAACTCAATGGTCCCAATTCTCAGGGGAAATGTCAGATCTACTGCAGGTCCCAACCCAAGTAGCACAGGATCTAAAATGGGAGGCTTGCAGACGACATATCCTCAGAGGAGAATCTTTTTGGCAGCAATGGCCGGAGATGACGGTACGCCTCACTCACGGGGTGGGGAGCCCACATCAACGATCTGACAATCGACGGACGTTGTTCTCCATCGGAGTCCAAACTACACATCAATCTTCTGGAGTTGAGGGCAATCAGACTAGCGCTGAAGGCCTTTCTGCCCTCTGTACGAGGAAAGAATGTTCTGATAATGACGGACAACACAGTGGCCATACACTACCTCAACAAGAGAGGAGTAGGGTCACTACCGTTGTGCAGAGAGGCGATGCAACTCTGGTTCTGGGCAATACAAGAAGGGATCTTTCTATTGGCATTTCATCTAGCCGGAGAGCAGAACACAACAGCGGACGCTCTGAGCAGGCAGAGCACAGTCTCTCACGAGTGGGAGATAGCTCGGGAAGTCATTCAAGAGATCTTCGCCCTTTGGGGAACCCCTAAAGTAGATCTGTTCGCGACCAGGGTCAACTGGAAGTGCGAACTGTACTGCTCAAGGGAAGTTCCCCCAAGAGGAGCTCTAGGGGACGGGTTCGTGGTGGAATGGGAGTTCCCACTGCTGTATGCGTTTCCGACAATCCCTGTGATCCCTCAAGTAATCAGGAGGTTGAGAAAGTTTGGGAAAACCATGATCCTAATTGCCCCGGATTGGGCCAGGAGAACGTGGTACCCAGACTTTCTCGACATGTCCATCTGCCCTCCAATACGTCTTCCAAGAAGAGAGGATCTTCTCTCGTGACAGGAAGGTCATGTTCTCCATCCGTAGGTCAACACACTCCACCTTCACGCATGGCTTCTGAAAGGCTGAGATACAAGGATTGGGATCTTCCGGATGACGTGATGCAGATTTTGCTTTCGGCCAGAAGGCCAGCAACTAAGTCTCTGTACCGTGTAGTTGGAACAAGTCCAGTAGCTGGTGCAGAGAAAAGAATGTGGACTCATTTCAATGTAATATCCCCACAATTTTATCTTTTCTGTTATATTTAGCCAATCTGGGGCTCCAGGTAGGGACAATAAAGGGATATTTAGCAGCGCTATCCATCTTTAAGCGCTCTTCTGAGGAAGAATCTTACTTTAAAATACCCTTAATTCAATTTCTAAAAGGTTTAAATGTTTTTCCCCCAATACCTTTCCAGGTTCCAGTGTGGGATCTAAATCTAGTTTTAAAATTTCTCACATGTATTCCATTTGAGCATTTACAGTCTTGCCCATTAAGGCTCCTTACGTTGAAAACAATACTTCTTGTAGCATTGACATCAGCCCACCGGGGTAAGTGAGTTGCAGGCGCTTTTGAGCGGACCGCCTCACACCATCTTTTATCAGGACAAAGTAGTTCTTAGGGTTAAACCTTCTTTTTTGTCAAAGTTTGTTTCAGATTTTCATCTGTCACAGAAAATAACTTTACCTACGTTTTATCCTCCTCATCATACAAGCAAGGAAGAGGAAAGACTTCATAGACTAGATCCCAGGAGAGCTTAGTTTTTACATCTCAAGGTTGGCAAAGATTTGTCAGTGTGATCAACTTTTCGTGGGATACACTGGACGTAAGCTGGGCCTTCCGGTAACAAAACAAACTTTATCCAGATGGATAATTTTAGCCATAACAGAATGTTATAGATTGGCGGGAAAAGAACCACCTCATGGTCTAAGGGCTCATTTGACTAGGGGCATGGCAACTTCTACAGCATTAAAAAGGGGTGTCCCTGTGCAAGATATTTGTGCAGCAGCCACATGGTCATCTATGCACACCTTTATATAACATTATGCATTGGACTCGACTTCTTCTCAAGGAGGTCTGTTTGCAAAATCTGTACTACATTCTGTACATGATTAGAAAAAGATACTGTACTCCCACCTACGAGACAAAAACTGCTTTGGGAGTCTATCTAAGATGAGGAATACGTGGGAGGACACAATCCATTTGAAGAACAAGTTACTTACCAACTGTAACGTTCTTTCGATTGGATGTTCCTCCCACGTATTCCTCATCGACCCTCCCATACTAACCCCACAGTACAGTTTACGTGAATTACACTCAAAACTCTTTTAGGGCTTGGGTCAAAAGAGGCATACCTTTAACAAATTAAGATCCATGGACTACATTATATGAAAAAATAGAACTGAAGCCAACGGGCGCGCTCGAGGCTCTTACACGAGGGATGACGTCGATGCTCGACGGATGCCGCCGAGGGACATTGACGCCTCGAGTGGAGCGCCCTCTGCTGGAGGAAGAGAAAAACATTTCCGGGGTGAAACCTAAAGTTAAGGATATGTCTAAGATGAGGAATACGTGGGAGGAACATCCAATCGAAAGAATGTTACAGTTGGTAAGTAACTTGTTCATTAGGGGTACAGGTTTGTACCCCCACCTAGGGGTGCAATAAGGGTATCCCAAGGGTCTGTACACCAAACCAAAAAGAGGAAGAGCTGCACTGCTAGGAGTCCCACACGGACTCCTGGGCGGAAAATAACATAACCTGTACGGAAAAAGGACTACAGAACAAGGACAGGGAGGCCAGGTCCCTCCAATGCATTTCCAGCATGACCAGCACCAGGTACATTGTGGTTCTGCCCCCCTGGTCCTTCTGTGAAGGCCCCTAGAGACAGTTATGACCCTTTGCACCTCTTGGTGTTGAAACCAAATAACCTTGAACAGTAAGACTGATTGCTTTACCAACTACCCACCTGTCAGTATCAAGAGTGCATCCCTTTCCTTTGTGAAACTGTCCTCTGTGTTCCTTTACAGTGTGTGTTGTAATTGTAGTGTGCTAGAACTGTCTGTTGTAGTAATAATAAAGTAAATATTTTTTATACAGCCTTAACTGGACAGTCCCTTTTATCATTGGATAATTGTTTTTTCGCTGTGTTGCAACTAACCAACGATCCACGACCTTGCAGAGATAAGCCTGCCGTTCCGTCCACGTTACCAAAATTGGACAAGCAGGTCTTGTAATTCACCTGTATTCCAATCGGATCCCTTCTACTGTACTAGAGGTGGGGTTGATTGGTTTAGAAACCGATATTCATCCCTGGACCACTGGTGCCCCGGATGTTGATTCGTAACACAAACATCGTTTCTGCTTTGCATTCCTTGTGGGTTTGTGATTTGGCTGGTATACCCTCCTGCCAGGACTTATCTGTGCACTCTCAAATGCCTTACAGTTCCTCTTTATTACTCGAGTAGCGTATACCCTTCTTGCTTTGGAATATCTACTTGATAAACAATTTTCACTTTGCTTTCTGCAATCTCGCGTTCAAAAATCATTGCCATTTTTATTTTCACACAATCTTCTTGCAGTTTCACTTTTGTAACTTCCCAATATTCGAATTATCTTCAGTGCGGTTGCAGAAACGCCCCAGGGTCCCCACTCTGCTTTAGCAGACTCACTGGCTTGTTGTAGTGCTCCCGGCTTCCTGGTTCTCTAGCAGTGTACTTTTGCCACTGGTTCTCCACTCTGCACATCTGTCTCTCCAGGCTCTCTTGCGGCTCTTGTCCTGCACACTGGCTTCACTCTGGCTTCTTGCAACGATGTTGCTGCTTCTCTCGGCTGCCTGTTGCCCCGGAACCCTCTGCCGGTTCATGGTGTCGCCACAGCCCTCCTCTCTTACACCATGTTTCTTTTCTGCGGTGAGTCCCTTCACCTCACCAGTTTGTGCCTCCTGCTTCTGTGCACCATCCCATGCATTCAACCCCTGACGGTCTTCCCTGGAGAGATTTCGTCTTTTCCCAAGCTCCTTCACTCAGCACAATGACCATTTTTAAAGATTGTGCGCACGGGTGTTTCCCTCCAATGATTTGTACGTTAATCGGGTTCGCTGTTCAGTGTCAATTCCTTCCTCTTCCTCATCTCAGTATTTGATTTGAGTGGTTATGTGAATTGAAGTCCAATGGTTGTAACTGAGGATTTAGATGGTTGGGGGGAATAAGTCTATTGAGGGTTTCTGGTGCAGATTTCTTGAAAGGTCTTTCTAATAAGGTCACTTGGAAGATCTGCTCCACCTGACAGAAAATTATAATTGAAAGGGAGGTTTTTGGACCTTTTACTCTTTAGGTCAAGTGTGGAAGTTTGTCCCAAAGGGTACTAGAAAAAGGTTTCCTTACTTTTCCTATAGGGGGAAATGGATGCACGGCAACAGGCTATCAGGGTATTGGGCAACAGGGAGTCTTCCTCATGGAGAAATGGGGAATACTACTGCTTATCCAATGGAGCCATGAAACTTCCCCTGTGGCTACCTCGTCCTATGTGATATTCCCTCATAAAGTCGCCCCCAAGGTCAGGATCAGGTAGCTGCTGTCGTCCCCTGGCAACATGGGAGAAGACTACCGCCGGGGAATCCGCAATTACATCATTGGATTCATCACAGTACCCCACCCACCAAATAAGGAGAAGGGATTGGTTCAAACAGATCCCCGCAATACTTGGTTTAGTTGGGCAGGTTTACTTGCATTGAGCCTTTCTGGGTTTTGCTCAGGAAAAGACATTGGGCCTGGATCATCTCATAGGGGAAGGACGGGTATTGCGCGTATCAAACAAAAAAATGTGGTAGATTTTTACACCGTATTGAAGATTATCTCCTCTGCTTGGCTTTGAATTCCAAATGTTAATGAGATCTCCTTGACTATCGCTCTGATTTTTTAAAAGAAATTGTTGTTTGTTTGATTTGATTAAAATGTCTTGTGTGATTTTAAGCTTTTGTTTCGTTAAAAGGTTTTATATTTAACTACATTGCACAATAAATGAAAAAGAAAGGATAGCCATCTGGTCATATGGCCTCTCTGGATTCAGTCATGGATACCTCCAGCATCAATCACCTTTGATTTGCTTCTCCTTGTATGGGTCTCGGCTTCTGTCTATCCATGCTTTCCATATCCCTGGGCAATCTTGGTTCTTAAACAATTTTTCAATAGTCCCACTCTGATTATATCAGACAGCTCCCCCCCTATTTTCATTTTTGCAGCTCTTTATGAATCTTTTACTACTATAACAAAAATGTCTAAATTATGAGATGCCAGCTCATTGGCTCTTAATTGAGATTGGACAACAATGTTCCATCCCCTTAACCCAGACCTAGCCCCCAGTGCTCCAGATAAGATTTGGAAGTGGGAGTATTTTACTTCCTATTTTTTTAAAGTTGGGAGTAAAATGATTTTTCAGGGAGGACAAATGTAAGCCCAATTCCCAATGGGAGTATTTTATAAGCGAGTAAAAATGTTTTTGTGATTATAATTTGTACCAAGTCATTCATACACCTCAAAAGATACAGGTTTACTTATTCCAATCAGGCAGCAATAACAGTAGTTTCCTCCTGTGGTATTATGTGCACTATTGGTCCAAACCTATCAATGGAGCTGTGTAGGTGAAAGCAGGAGCCCAAGGTTTTTTTTGTCTGTTTCCTAATTTTTGTTGGGAGTATTTTTACTATTATTTTTTTGGGAGTATCTGCCTATTTTTAGGGAGTAAAAGCTGCTGGTACTCCCCTCATCTGTAGTGTTGCTAGCCCCTCTTCTTTGATCAGTCCCTTCAGTTACCAAGCTCAAATTGTGGGAGGGATCGGTCCACCCGCTTGAATTAACATTTCCACACAGTTTAGTTTTGCACTTAAAAACGACAAGTCGTCAACATTCTCTCTCTCTCTCTCTCTCTCTCTCTCTCTCTCTCTCTCTCTCTCTCTCTATATATATATATATATATATATATATATATATATATATATATATATATATATATTTTCTTATGCCGGACTTAATGAAATGAGTGCTGTGTCGGCACAAGGTTTCGTGGTTTGAACTACTTTTTTGTGAATTACTCAATTCAGTGTCACAAAACTTTACATAGTTAAAAAATTCACTAACCAAAATCTCTGCTTCATGACATTTTCTGGGGAGCTAGAAACACATTTTAGGTTGGGTTCCCAAGGTCAGATCTTTATTGGAGTGGTGTCAACAGAAAGGTCTTCTCATAAGCTTTCCAGTGATCATCATCGTACAGATTATGTTTCCTGAGAAAATTAACAAAGTCTGATCCTCCATGTAAACCTATGGCAATTTCTAGGCCTTTATGCATATTTTTACTTCAATTGTACATCGTGTTTCTCTTCTGCAAACTTAAAATGTGGTGAGGGCCATCTGCTTCTTTGTTCTGTCTGCCCCTAATCCATTATTATTCTTTCTCACTGTGCTAATGCCCATTTCGGTCCTTATCTTTGAGAGCAGTAAGGTAAGCTCTTACCTCATTGCTCATGGGCAATTCCCCTGGGACGGGTCTGCTATCGTCTCTGACCAGAAACCCCTTTAAGGGCTGCCTGTCTTTGCACAGTTGAGGGCACCAACTACCATAGTGTCTCTCACGTACTGCCACAGCTTCAAAGAAATGTGCAAATAGGGGGAAGGTACCTGTTTGGGCAAAGTCTTCAGAACAAACTGGTGGTTTTAAAGGCATGTTTCCATTTTATGGTGCCTTTCAATCTGTTACATTTTCCTTGCATGTGAAAATCATGCTTGCAAATCATTGCATTATATCGTCCTAGTCCATTTTTAGATTACGACTTGTATTAAAATGCACAGGGTCACATGGAAGCTTCCCTGTTAAACAGTTCCTTTCAATCACAGATGCAATAGTCTTCATTTCTCTGGCAGCTGGCTTAGCAAAGCTGCCCCTTAGGCATCAGTAATATGTATTGGAAAGTAGTTTCAGGCCCTTGGCCTAGTCACTCGAACAAGGCCCATTTAAGGTTTTGTATTTCTGTTTCTCTGAAGACCGCATTTTGTTTGGCAGTTGTGAGTAAAATGTGGCCTTTCTGTCTGTCAAGCAACAGTGTGCTTTCAAACTCCAAGACAATATTTCTGCATTTTTTAGGCCCCAGTCAGCCAAACGCAGTTTCCTTTTTGTCTTGGGGCTGCCTTTAAATACCACACTGTAGAAGGGGAAGTGAGAGTAGTGGAGGCAGTGAGGTTAGTAGAGGTAAGTTGGAGTACAGGGGGAGTAGAGTTGGCGAAGAGGAGGAAGGAAAGAACATCAGGCGGAGTTGCGTGAGATAGGTTGGTCTCGACATACAAAACCCCAGTGAGAGGGAGGGAGAAATAAAGCAGGTGCCTTTCACCCCTGGCAACTAGCTGGCCAGCTACTAGACGCTAAGGAATGCTGATCTCTAGTGACCACCTTGAGATTTAGGGAACTTTGAGCTGGGGTGGCGGGGAGCCTGGAAAAGATGAGTGGCCCTTTTCTGAACTCTATTCAAATACTTAGTAATAACCCTGTAACTGTCTTCGAGAGTCGTTTTTGAGGCCATCTGTGTCCCGCCATGAATATCTGTAATACATGTAATGTTTAATTGGAGTATATATACTCACACACTCACGAGTCCTGTAGACGGCTTGTTTTATTGGGCTCAACGCCCCTATTCCCCCTCCCCACACCATCCCCACTATTGGTGCTCTTCAAAGTGCTATTAATCGATTAATCGAGGCCTAACAAAAGAGCAGCAGAACAGTATTTTGAGGCATTAACATGTCTTCCCATGTGGGTTTTTAAAAGTAGTACATTGTTTTATGGAAGTGTTTAATCCAAAAGCAAATACATTTTTATACAGGGCACTTTTTTTATTAAATAGTCTGTTGTACAGCACAAAAGGGCTGACTGCTCTTAGGCCTAGCCCAATTTACCAGTGGTCCTCCATATTGGGTTGAAGGATCATGATTCATTCCGCAGAAACACATGGAGAGATCCCAGCCTTGGCATGCACTGAAGGTTCATAAGCAGGGCGGGGACATCAAAATGTTGAGTGCTTTGCATAAAGGCATATGAGGGGGGGACCGTATATTGCATGTTTAGACAGTTTGTTTAAATGCCTATACACATTTCTAGATATTAAGTAGTGTTATTGTAAGGAGTTAATCATCGCAATGTAGTTCACAGAAAGTTTATTGTGGTCGTGTTTCAAACTCTTTAACTGCTAACCAAATCAGTGAAACCACAGCAGTATTGCAACTTGGGTCTAACCGTTACATGTAGATACTTTTGTGTCTTACATAAATGACTGCTACCTTGCCCCCCTGCACAGACTGAACCTTCTCCTCGGCCATGTCTCTTGGCTGATTTTGCTCCTTTACTGCCAATTGGAAGATCGGATTGTTCTGTGCCTTCTGATTGGCTGGATTTCGAGGTGTTTCAGCCAAACGTGGGTGCACAGCAAATTCCGGTCTTCAGATTTACCAACGAGCTCGGCTCCAGGACTACATCCCTCTTCGATTGGATAAATATTGCCAAAACAGAAATGGAGTAGGAACTCCACTGGGAATCCCATATCATGGATGATGGCCTATTGCCCACCCCTTCTGCCATTCCATAAAGCTGGCCTGCCTAGTTGCTTGTCGCCACGTGTCCCTGTGCACTTGCAGCCAGTATGCTACCTGGAATGCAATCGTGCACCCCAAACTCCTGTCCATATGCATTCTGGTGGGAGAAAAGGACTAATGGTTTAAAGAGTTTTTTTTTGTTGTGGGAAATTAGACCTATTATCAGCAGAGTTCCGTTCCTTTTAGTTTAATTCAGATGTTGGAACTAACCTCTGATGGGAGCCCTACTTGAATCGGGACAGTACTATTTTACTTACATATCTAGCTCAAATAAAAAAGCGCTACACGCGTTTACTGTCCATCCCTCGTGCCTCCTTTTTCGTAATATCCCGTTGGTCGCACCTACTACGGAACAGCATAAATCGGTTGTTTTTTCTTTCAGATTATTTTTAAGCTTTTCTTTTTTTATTCTTTGAAGACATGCACTGAAATTCCTGTTTTGTTTCATTTCTGTTTAAAATTGTCTTGGCACTTACCATGCTTCATGATTTATGTATTATTCAGTGCTGGAATTTTGCTGGATTACCCCAGATGCGGAAAGAGGCAAGTTTTGTCTCTCTAGTTCTCAAATCTGGGCAAACAAAAAGCCCAATCCTGAGACGCCACATAGTGCACCCGCAGTAAACCGCTTTCCCCAGTGCTCCGAGTCCAGAAGAGCTCTGCTATGGTTTATTTCTGTTTTGCATTTAAAAACAATGGAGTGCAAATGATAAACTGCATGCTCTGTCACAGGACTACAAGCAGGTGATGCTGTTGTTGATTTAGATGGTAACACTTGCTAGTACCGTTGTGAAACCAGGGCGTAGGACATGTTTTAGGCCTACTATATGTTACGCTGCTAATCTTTAGACTTTCATTCAGGATCCGGAAAATAAAGCTACAAGCATACTGTCTTGGCTCAACATTTTACTATCACCGGTTTATTGTTGGGTTGGATTATGATGGTCTGTGTGCCCTTTGCATGTCATCTCTTCAAAATGGAGTGGTGGTTTATTGTAACCCTGGTTTGTACACTTGTTGCTAGCCTATCAATTGCTGGCTATGAATCCACCCCACGCCCCTCCTTGAAGTCGCAGAGTATTTTCTTTTCGCTTCCTTATCTCCTTTGCATCATTGCTTTGGCTTGAATGGGCTGCATTGGAATGCAAGTCACTGAACTCTGGTTTGAGCCGGCGGTAACGTCCCTTGAAAGGTTATGAAATACTCGGCCCGTTCTCGTTCTCCTGCCCCAGTGACGCACCCTGCCCTGGCCTCTTACAATTTTCTTCTGAGCCTCCTGAGCGAGGGCTCCGGGAATTGTCACGTCTCGCGGCAGCCCCTGGCGTGGCACCTTGTTGGCCCTTCAAAGTACAATCGCATTGGCACTGACTTGGTCTTGAATATCGGAGAAGCTGCTTTGTTGTCCGCCGCGTGCTGACGTGATGGCTTAGTTTCAATGGGTCACTGCTTTCGGTTATCTCCTGCCTTCACCATCCACCACTCTGCAAGACTTGTACTGTGACAGAAATGTCATCAACACAGGTCCCTCGATCCTAACTTTCTCTTCCGTAACGGCCACATTTTAAAATGGCATTGGGGGGGGGGGGGGGGCGGGGGCGCTTTCAGCATTTTCTTACATTTGCCAGAGCGGATGAGTGTAGGGCGTTGAAATGGTTCATTTTGGTGCACGCATTTCTCAGAATTTCGTTTAAAAGCCGTTGAATTGATGGCACATTCTGTCGGTGAACACTTCAAATGTGGATTAAATGTTAATGTTAAAGGACATTTGTACCGCGCACTATCACCACCTGGCAGGTCGCCAACTGTTTATAGGAGCGTTTGGCAACATATTTTCATGCTGGCTGCGCCTAACAAACTATGAAGCCCTGTCTCAGGGCACTCTAAAACGCTCAAAGCACAAAAAAATCCGGACGCTTGTATTTACAATGTGCAGCAGCGCTAGACACCACTTTCACGATACGTGTGCTATTAAACAATCCACACACCTATACATCATAACTGCCTACATTTGAAAATCAAAATTCCTGATATTTATGCCCCGCCCACAGCCACACAAGACTTTCTATTTGCATACGGCTCCGCCCACCTATGAAAAAGGCAAACTCGGTTCTTGTAGCTGTCATTAGAAACATTTTTGCAGTTTCACATTTATTGCATTCCACCGTAAAGGGCATTGCGCAGACACACTATCAAATGTATTGTAGCACTAAGTTTATGCTTCTTGGCATCTTACATGCCCCAGACAAAGTGCCCAAGGCGGTCTGCCTGCAAGCCATACCCAGTAACCACTGTGGGCATGTTTCGTGAGCTAGAAAGAATGGCTAAAGATCCGGCCCTGAGCCATGCGACCATTGCCCATGGCAATCGGCTGCATTGGGGTAAGAGACCTCGGCAAAGTGACCACACACCATGCCCAAAGTGTGATCGTGCTCTGGCAAAGGTTTTGTTATTTTGCGTTGTAAGCACAGTGCTCCTTTCAGCTAAGGTTTTTGCAGAATAACGCCTCTTTAACTGACGTTTTTTCACTGAATGTCAAAGATGCTTTCAAAGGAAACTGAACCATAACCTCCCTTCAAGCACATATTTTCACTTTAGATGAGCATTGTATTCTACACTTAAGCATTTCTCTTTACAACTTTGCAGTTTAGTGAAGCAGCTTCGGTAGGTCGCATGGTAGGCCTACATGATGGGATATATGTAGTTGCGCACCACGTGTAATATGAGCCCTTTCTGAATATGCCAACAATACCACAGTACAACACGTTTGCCGCTCCTTTTTGTGCAGTTCAGATTCCCATGTTGGTTTCAGCGCCCCGTTTACCCTAATATCTCTCGGGGGGGGGGAATTTTAGCCCCTAAAGTCGTTCTCTGGGACCATAGTTGCACCCTCCGTGTAGCTCTTGGTTCCCTACTTTGCCCCCAGCCCCCAATGCCAACCTCCAATGTTAGTCAGGGCAAACATTGCGACCTACCGAAGTTGCTTTTAGCTCCCAGTTCTATCCCCGATGTTGCTCTTGAGGCCAAGTTGTACCCGCATATCGCACTCCAAGGCTGGCAAAATCTACTAGCCCACTCCCATTGGCTAAGAGATTTTATGATGGGCGAATACCATTTGCATGGTACTTCACCTTGCTGGCAAGTATGTTTGAAACTTTTATTTGACACGTAATGCAAGCGAACTTTGTCAGTAAATGGCAAACAACTTTTACTGTGTATGGCAGGCCTTTGGGTGGCAGCATTGCAGCAAATATGAAGTGCACTTTTAGTGACATGAACCATTGTAGAGAAAGCACAGTAACATGTCACCCATCAGCATGGGGCTGAGTACATTTCTCTTTGGTCAAGTATGTAAACTAAGGTACTCACACTGCAGGTCTAGTGAGTTTTTAAAAATATTTTTGCCAGGCCTGTAGTCTTGGTCTAGTTCTGTCTCCATTTTGCTTTTAGGGCCCACTATGGCCCCCATGCCACTCTCCATGCACAGTTCGGTGTCTCATCTTGCTATGGGGCCATTACTTTGCCATTTTGCTCCCGAGCATACTGCTTAGATAGATCTCTCTCTCTCCCTCTCCCTCTCTGGCTTCCCTTTCCCTGTCCCTCTTACTCTGCTCTTTATTTCTTTCTCTATTCTCTTGGCTCTCTATTCTCTCTCACTCGAGCAATCCACTTTCCTGCAAGAACTGATCATCTGTATTCTGCCTCTTCACAGCAGCATGCTTCTCCAGCACGCAGAGAATAGTTGCTCTAGGCCTCTACCCTCCTATGACTGTACAGAAAATGTTGGTGCGGCCTTAGTCCAATGTTGAAATCACTTAAAATGCAGGTTTGATACCTTTTTTTATTTGACTAACTTAAGTTGGTGTGCAGCAATGGAATAATGGTATAGCTTTTGAAGTCCTATGGACTCATCAGTTGGTGCAGATTGAAATGGGTGGCAAAAAGTGTGCAACCTCTCCTAGTACTAACATACTCTGCATTCCCACAAGGAGAGTTTCAGATTACTGGACGTCTCCCTACTTCTTACAAGTTTTGGGGGAGAGGGGTCTGTCTTCTGCCCCAGGCCTGTGTGAGAGACAAGATGGAGGAAAGGTCAAGATACCGCCGCTGGCCGGGGCACTTTAATTTTAGTGCCCCAGAACTGCGTTTTGTTCCCAGCTTGTGAGCCAATGTTGCACAAGCAGTGGACAAACCTGTATTGTGTTTTCTTTGGGATTGCATATCGCTTATTACCAAAGCGCTGACCAAAGTAGACAAGTCAGTCAATTAACGGTGCAATTAATGAGAATAATGGTGTCCTGCTTTAAGAGCAAAGAATGTGGGATTTTGAGCCATTTACGAAATGAAGAGTACAATGTTGGAGAATGAATGAATGGAGGGAGTTTCAGAATTTGGGAGCTGAGATGGAAAAGGAGCGGACACGTGATTGGGTACATGGAGGTCAGGGAACAGAAAGAAGAGATTGGGACTGAAGGAAATGTGGCGATTTATAAGAAAACAGTTTTGGATGAGCGATGCCATAGCAGAGTTTAAAAATAATAGAAAGAAGATATTGCAAACAATATTCAGAAGATAGCCATTGAAGGAAGTTAAGAGCAGTAGAAGGAGAGCTTACTAGGAGAGGTAGCATATAAGACGTATAGATGAGTTAAAACTGGAGAAAACTGGCGCAAGATAAGACTGGAAGACTGAGAAAAGGAGAGGAGCAATAGTCAAGACTGGCAAGAATAATACTGGGAGCTTAGTTGCCCTGAAAACTAAGGAGGAGCCTTGTGTATGTTAGAGATGGAAACGGCATGCACGCATGGTAGCGAGAATGTGGGCAGAGAAAATCGGGGAGGAGTCCGCTAATGCCAAGATTAACGAGCAGTTTTGGACAGTGTTAGCTGAATGGGGGAAAGAAGATGGAGTGAGGAACACTTGAAGGAATTTGAGAGTTTTCCATTTCGGATGAATTAAGACGTAGAAAGTGTGAAGGCATCCAAGACTGGATAGAAGAGACAAGCAGAAAGTTTATCATGGAGAGAGACTCTAAGGATGAAAAGTTAAAGAAAATGTTTCTCATCTGCATATAGGTGATGGGAGAAATCGTAAGAAGAAATAATAGCAGAGGGTAATGGTATACCTGGAGAAAGAGTAAGGGGCCAAAGGACGGTACCTTGGGGAACCCCAGCAACAAGGAAGAACAGACAGTGTGACCAGCCCATGAGACAGAGTAAGTGTGTTTAGATGAGTATGGGCAGAACCATTTGTTAACCGTTCCAGCGATACCAAGTGATAGCCTAGAAGAAAGGATGTGGTGGGCGACAGTGTCATACTCGGCAGAAAGGTCTAGTAAGATAAGAGTGTTGAGTGGATTGTCTGTTAGAGTAAAGTTGTTTCAGTAGAGTGAAGGTGCTGGAGTCCAGATTGCTGAGGGAAGAGCAAGGATGGAGATGTAGAAAAGGGTAAACCTGAACAGACTTTCCTTTCAAGAATTTTAGAAATAAAGGGAAGGAGAGAAATCGCACAGCAATTAAGAGTGGTCGAACTTTTTTAAAAATGGGAATAACTAGCATGTTTAAAAGTAGGAAAAACAGCAGAAAGTATAGTTGGTCAATCGGGGGTAAGATTGCAAGAGGGAAGGTTTCAGGAATAAGAGGGGCAGTCTTAACGTTGGCCTGTGCAAGAAAATAAGCAGTATTTGTAAGAGGGAGAAATTAGATAAGGGGGAGGAGAATGGTCAGTAGAAAGCAAGGTTTCGGAGGTAGTCTAAACAAGATGCTCGAAAATAAACTACTTTGTTAGTAAAATAAGAGGCAAAGGTCCTCATGGGGAACAGGGTAGGAAAGGGGAGTGGTATCAGTATGAGGGGGGAGAGAAGACGGTTGAGTTCATAGAGTCGGCGGGGATAAGAGGAGAAGAAGGTTCGAGTAGTAAAAATGTTTAGCAGAAAGTAAAGAATTGTTGTGGAGAGTATGGAAGTAGGAGAGAGACGCAAGATCAAGTGACAAGTAGAATTTTTTCCAGCAGCGCTTGATCGACGGAGCTGGGTTCTAAGAAAGGGAGAATGAGCCAGGACTGAGGGGTTTCATGGGAAGGGGAGAAGACAGACGGGATAGAGATGATCCAGAGTAGATTGAAGATCAGAGGAAAAGCAGTCTCAGATTCTCAGACAAGAATGAAGAGTATTGTGAGATAAGGGGGTAGTAGAACTAAGCGAAGAAGCAAATGTAGATGAGTCGAGTTTTTAAGGTCACAACGAAAGAATGCCCGAGGGGAAGGAGAAGGGGCAAAGATTGTGGGAAAGAGAAAGAAAGAAGAAAATGATCTGAAAAAGGTGGCGGAATAGCAGAGAGAGAGAGAGATAGGAATGGGAGGGAATGGAGGGAAAATTGAGGTCCAATGAGGAACCCGAGCACTGAGAGGTAAGAGTCGGCAATTGGAATAGATGGTGGGATTCATTGATTGGCATAAAGGAGCATGAGCCATGAACAGTTGCAAGCTGGAGATTGAATTCACTCAGAACAGCAGTAGCATTAGAAGACGGAAGTAAACAAGAAAATTACTCATCCTAGTTGTCACAGAAAGATGCAATAGGACCAGGGGGACAGCAGACCACAAGTAAATCACGGGAAAAGTGGTCTTAAAGTGAAATTTAAAGGACCGTATGTCGGGGCAGGAACAATAGACAGGAAAGATGCAAGAGAATCTCAGTACCCACCACCACGACCAGTCGAACAAGAAGAGTGGGAGAATTTAGAGACAAAAGTAGACCGAGCAGGGACCGAGGCAGTGTTGGGGAAAGACTGGTTTCAGTAAGAAAAGACTTGTAGATTTAGTCGAAAGAAAAGCTCCAGAACAGAGTGAGTTTTGGTACAGATGGAACGAGCGTTCCAGAGAGCTATGGAAATAGTAGGATCAAGATGAGGAGAAATGGTGGCATAAAGCAGATTAGAAGGTTTACGGCCGCTAGATTGGGGGGAATGAGATGGAGGCAGAGGGGAATAATGTACATTATTAGACTCAGATTTTGTTTGTGAAGAAATAGGGTAAGAAACGGAGAGCAGCACAGAGAAGAAGTAAAGACCAGACGGTAAAAAAAGCTGAACAAAGGAGTAAGATGGTGCACTTTGACAGTAGGACATTGGTATTAAGCAGTCTTTGAGTAGCTAGGGAGCGCCACTGGGCTGGATTGAAGCAGGAGAGGGTAGTGCAGCCTGGGCTCCTGCCCAGCTGGTAGAAGAGAACAGTCAGTAATTGCTGGAGTGCGGATGATACCTTTACAGGAGAGATGGCCCTTGGTTGGACAAGGACAAAAATAAGGAACAGGTGGTGACTGTATTTAAAAAATATATATATTTTTGAAAGCATTGGCAATGGCAACGGTTTTATCTTTTGTGTAGATGTGGGAAAGATATGCCATGCATTGCTGTATTTGTACTAACTGGCCATTAATGGTAGCGACTTGAAAAGGCTGCTTGGACCCGGGTGTATGATAGCATTGCCTGGCAAACGTCTGTACACAAGACAAAACTGTTAGCTTTGCTAATGCTTGTTTTTAACAGGACTTTAGTGAAGGACAGGCATACTGCTTATAAGTCAAGTGAATCAAAGCAGACCCGATGAAGACCTTTTCATTACACCAGTAGCACGGTTACAGCACCAATTAAACCATTAGCTCTCAGAAGAATACTTTAAGAACACCATGGCAGGCACTAAGAGTGCTAAGTTTGAGTTTAAGGATTGATGAAGGTAGCTCAGAGATCCCATGGGGGGTGTGCTTTGGGAAAGGAGTGCAGGACGTGGGTGGGACTGGCCATAGGGATTGGCATGGATGGGTAAATAGCCAAACACCTACATTGTGCCCCTCCTCATATGCCATCTCTCCCTAACTATACTCCAATGCATTTGTTTCAGCTTCTAGTTGCCACCTTTGAGCAAAACTAAAAAAGTTGGCCCTACTCATGAATTGTAGTTGCCTACTTTTCACAGCAAATTGAATAGTACTGGGAGGTGACATTTTGGGAATTGGTGTGGCAAATGGTACGTGGTAAAGCACACTGGGCCAATGCAAAGAAATGTGTGGAAAAATTGAATGCATCTAACAAATATTTCAAACCAAAAAATGGTCAATTCAAGTAAATAACATTTCAAATGGATTGTGTCCTCCCACGTAGTCTTCATCTATATCTTCTATATCCAGCTTCAGCTGCTTCACAATTCTTTTTTTCAGCAGAGGGCGCTATGCGTCGATGCGGTCGACTCGATGTCCCTAGACGGCCTCCGTCTTGAGGATTACATCATCAAAGGTATATATGGAACGCACAACGCTCGTAGGCATCAGTTTCGTTTTTGCTTTGTGAACTAAGGCGCGCTTGATATTATTACTTTGAAATGTTTTCTTCTTCGACAACCTCAAAGACCAGATTTAAGAAATGCCAAGACTGCAGTGCTAAAATGTCGCCGACAGGCCCACATAGGGTGTGTTTGGTGCATTGGTGTGGAGCACAAGACTTTGGCCTGTCAGTCGATGACGGGAAAAGTTCTCAAGGAGCGTAAAGGGAAATTGGCTGTGTAAACTCTCCAAAAAATCCCCTTAGACTACCTTGTCGAAAAGACATTCCTCTGAAGCGAGCAACAACTCGCCTCGATGGAAGAAAACGTCTAGGTCATGGAGTGGCTCTCACCACTCCTCGCCATCGAGAAAATCGAAGAAAAGGCATAAATCTTTCTTCGTCTTCCTCATCTGACCCCTCTCCAGAGAGGAGTAGATCTTGCCCTACTAAGGCCTCTACTCCAGCTGAATGGGAATCATTCAGGCAGGAAATGATAAACACTTTCGGAGTCAGAAAGCCTCGAAGCAAGTAGGCCATCCTCCTACCGCGCCTTCTAAAGCCAGTAAGGAAAGGGCTAGAACCAAATCCCGTGCGTGCGCCCTTGAATTCGGGACGAAGGCCAGATTTTCATTTAAGACTCCGTCGAGGCAACAAAGTCTGCCACAGACAAAGTCCACGGCAAGTCAACGTTGAAACCATCGATGCCAAAGACAACTTTATCAATACCAGAATAAAGTTTGGTAACGACTCCATCGGCATCTGGCTTGAAACCATCGACGCCTTTAGCCAATATTCAAAAATCCTTTACACCATTGCCAAGAAAGGATAAACATTTTTTTTTTTTTTATTAAATCTCGTGTCGTTGAATGAAGACAAGTAGCCTTCAGACGATGACGATCTACCTTCTGGTTTACAATATGGCACACCTAATGTTCCTGATTTTTATATCTGAGGAATCTAGGTTGTAGGACCTATGTGATAGTTTACACAGCCAGTGAGGTGGACACCTCTCCAGAATTTGATTTTGGCAAGCGAGACCCAGATGATCACGCAGATGCCTCTTAACGGCAATTAATGACCATGGTCACTGATTTTATGGGATGGTGCAGGCCTTTCCTTCCATGCGAACAGGATGACCTTGCAGATATCCTAGAAAAAGGTCCTCAAAGGGATCCAGTCCAACCATTTCATGTTGCTCTACAGAAAATAAGTGCAAACTGGGAAGCACCAGAATCAAGTGCGGCAGTCAATAGAAATGTGACAAATATAGGCCGTCAAGTAGTGGCCCCAGCTATTTGTCTTAGCACCCTACCCCAGAAAGCCTGGTGGTGCAAGCAGCAACCGCTACCTCCAAGCAAGCTTCTTATCTGATCATTCCACCAGATCAAGATAAGTGTATTGACGCCTGGTCAAGGAAAGTTTTTCTGCCGGAAACATGGCAGCTGAACATATCCCGAAGGGGGAAAAAAAGACTACTTCCGGGCCATTGTGAAAGATGGAAAAGAGGCCATGTGAGTCTCTACAGTCAGTTGGATTCTGCTGACAGTATCAGCAGAGCCATGGCGGCAAGCACCGTGAAATGCAGGTTTGCCTGGTTAAGGAAGTCTAGATTTGAACCAGGCGTGCAGTCTAGACTCCTTAATATGCCTTTTTGACGTGTCTCCTCTTTTTGGCAGCAAGGCTGACAAAAGCCTTGAAGCTGCAGACCTCGAAGGCGGCAGCCAAGTCTCTAGGTACCGCCATCAGGCAACCTTTGCCTTTTCACCCCAGTGGACCTTCTTGGAGGGGTAGATCCTTTTGCTACTACTCCTCAGTTGGAAGAGCAAGAGGAATGGCTGGTCAAAGAATACAAAGAAGGTTCCCTCTTGGTGGACGAGGGAGAGGTGCAAAGCCCACCCAAACAGCATCTTTACTCTCAGCCGGCTGCTTCAGCCACCTAAAAACCTCTGAGATTTTGACTCGCGACACCCCGGTGGAAGGTAGACTGTCACAGCATCTGAAAGTTGGCAAGGTATTACTTCGGATACTTGAGCATTAGCAACCGTAGCCCAAGGTTACTGCCTCCCCTTCATTCAGAGACCCCAGAATCCTCCACCGGGAAACCATCTGTTAAAGGTTCCAGATCTGTTCCTTTTGCAGGAAGTTCTGAGCCTGCTATAGAGAGGTGCAATAGAGCCAGTACCCGAAACTGAGAGCAACAAATGATGGTATTCTCCATATTTCCTAATCCCAAAGAAGGATGGAGGACTGAGACCCATCTTGGATTTGATACTTGAACAAGTTACTCAGGAAGGGCAGTTTCAAGATGGTCCCACTTTCTCAGATCCTTCAGTTCCTCTAGCTCCAGCATTGGATGGTGTCATTGGACCTTCAAAATGCTTATTTTCATGTGCCAATCCATCTCCAGCACAAAGTACCTGAGGTTCGCTGTTGGCGGTTCTCATTTTCCATAATATCAGCGAGTTGCCCCTGTGCTATCCTCTGTTCACTTATGCATGCATGAAGTGTCCCCAATAGGAACCAATTGAACACTTCCGGTTTGACGCCTGAGGGTTTTCACGAAGTTGATGGCGGTGTTGGCAGCGAGGCCCAGGAGAGGGGGAATTCACGTCTACCCCTACCTGGGTGATGGATTGATCGGGGCACACTCTCCCGAACAAGTCCTGGATCATCTCTGCATGACCTGTCAAACTCTCCACAGACTGGGCTTCTCCCTCAATTACAAGAAGTCCCATGTGATACCATCTCAAAAGCTCCAATTCATCAGGGCTGTACTGGATACATCCTTTGAGGGGGAGGGAACCTCGCCACCCGAGCTGAGGTTTCGAGACATTCGGCAGATGGTCTCCAAATTCCTTCCAGAATACCCAATGTCTCCTGGCCTTTGACTTCTAGAGGTTGCTCGGCCTCATGGCATCTTGCATTTTCCTGGTGCTAGAGGCGCGCATAAGAATGAGATCCTTTCAGTAGGCTCGCAGAAAATAATGGTCTCAATTCTCGGCCAACATGTTGGACCTACTTCAAACAGGGTCGCACAGGATCTCCTTTGGTGGTCCTGCAAGAGCAACATTCTGAAGGGAGAACCTTTTTGGCAAGTATGGCCGGAGAGAACGGTAGTGACTGACTCCTCATGCACAGGGTGGGGAGCCCACTCCAATGATCTGACAATCGGCGGTCTTTGGTCTCCATCGCAGTCCAAATTGAACATCAATCTGTTGGAGCTAAGAGCAATCAGACTTACGCTGAAGGCTTTTCTGTCCTCTGTATGGGGAAAGAATGTCCTGATAATGATGGACAACACAGTGGCCATGTACTACCTCAACAAGAGAGGAGGTGTAGGGTCACTACCAATGTGCAGAGAGGCAATGCAGCTCTGGTTCTGGGCAATTCAAGAAAGAATCTCTCTATCGGCAGTTCACCTAGTCGGAGTGGAGAACACAATGGCGGCTGCTCTGAGCAGGCAGGGCAGTCTCCCACGAGTGGGAACTAGCTCAGGAAGTCATTCAAGAGATCCTCCCCCTTTGGAAACCCTCAAGTGAATCTGTTGGCAACCAGTGTCAACCGGAAGTGCGAACAATACTGCTCCAGGGAATTTCTCCCAAGAGGAGCTCTAGTAGATGCGTTCATAGAGGACTGGGAGTTTCCACTCCTGTATGCCTTTACTCCACTACCCGCCATTCCTCACGTGATCCGGAGATTGAGAAAGTTTGCAAAATCCATGATCCTCATTGCCCTGGATTGGGCGAGGAAGACGTGGTACCCATACCTTCTGGATATATCCATCTGCCCTCCAATACGTCTTCCACAAAGCAAGGACCTTCTCTCAAGAGTGGAGGGTCAGGTTCTCAATCAGAGGTTAAGACGCTCAACCTTCATGCATGGTTTCCGAGAGGTTGAGATACAAGGATTGGGACCTCCCGGGTGACGTAATGGAGATCTTGCTTTCGGCCAGAAGGCCAGCAACGAAGTCTTCGTACCGTTATATCACATTCTGCAGCTGGTGCAGGGATAAGAACGTGGATCCTTTTCTATGCAAAACACCGGAGGTGTTACCTTTTCTGCTGCATTTGGCCTCCAGGTTGGAACCATTAAAGGTTATTTGGCGGTGCTTTCTGTTAATATATATTTATAAACTCTGACCTGGTGGGCAGAAATATAGGAGGCCTCCCTAGTTTAGTGTAACAGGGGAACCTTCTGGACAAACGAGGTCAATCTACAGTAGCTTGTCATGCGGTCAAGACGAAGTCTCGGGGGGGGGGGGGGGGGGGGAGGGGGGGAGAGTGATCGGTAGCCAGCAATGAGCACACACAGTAAAACTCCACTGATTACTCTTGGACAGATTTATATAAAAAATACATTTATTATAGACCTTTTATAACACAATTAAACCACAGTAATAAAAAAAACTTACCACACACGCATTTCACTATGTAACATATATACAAAATGTGTTTAGCCTAATGCTGATTAAAGGGGAGAAAATGACCACAACCTGCAACAGAAAGGGCCAAGTTCAACACAGATATTGCATTAGGCAGTTCTAAGTCAATCCCTATCTTCTGCAGTCCTTTCCTAAGAAGTGAGTATCCTTATGCGCAAAGTGCAGCAGTGCGTTAGCAACGTGCGGTTGTGCGTAAAGCGAAAAGCAGGTTCTCTTCAGGACACTGTAGCTACTCAGGAAGAGGGGTTGAGGCGATGAAGAATAAAGCCCTACTCCTTGATGAGGGTCAACCTTTGCAGATAGTGACTTTCGGAGTCCAACTGCGACAGTCACCACAACGGACGACACAGGGACCGCAAATGGTTGCAGCCTGGTGCACTCTCATAAATCCTGACCCAGAGGAATTTGGCGGGAGAGGGCCTAGGACCACAAGTAAGCGATGCCCAAAGTCTTGCGTCTCAACTTTTGTCGGCAGTGCTTCTGTGTTGTACCCTGGCTTTGCGCTGGCCAGTTCTCCAGCATGGGGTCTGGCATGGATTCACATGCTCATGAATATTCCCCGTCGTCAAGCTGGGAATCCTCGGTAAAGAAAAAAACAGTATCAGTTTCGTTTCTGATCTGTCTTTCGTAGTAGTAACCAATCACTGATCCCTGCGTCATACTGACCACAGCCAATGACTGCCCTCTACCTAAGCCCCGCCTCTGGCAGCCATGTTCAGATTTTTACCGCACGTTCAAGTGTTAGGATCCTCATGCTATTGCTCTCGAGCGTTAGTGCTATTTTTTCATGTTTTTTCTCAAAAACTTTGATTTTTTGGTCAAAAAGAGCCTCAAGCTCCACCGACTCTTCATCCGATCAACGGGGACCCGTGTCGGATTCGTCTACGCCCCTCAAAGGTGAAGATTTCGTCGAGCTACGCTTTTGGAGGACTCCAGAAGTTTCTCAGGCCCATCTCGGACATGGCCCAGGAGAAGGGAAGCTCGACGCCCGGAAAGCTGTTCAGGGTCTGCCCTGGATGCCAGCTGCAGAATGTCTTTAAGGAGGACGAACACTCCTTTTTGTCTTTACTGCCTACATGAGGACAAGACGCACGTGGAGAAGGACTGTGCGTTTTGCGGCAACATGTCGGAGCGGACCATGAAGGACCGCCATCAACGTCTCACCAACTGGCTGGAAGGGAAGAGCCCGTCAGGCGAGAAGAAGAGGAAGAAATCCGAACGGTCTTCTAAGACCTTTGAGGACGCCCCGGCGACGGGGGTCCAACACAAGGCCAAGCACCGTGAGTCTGCTGGCACCGGGAGCGCCGAACGGTCGGGCTCTACGGGCGCCAGGCAGGGCGCATCCTCCCCGGCACCATGAACCACGAGCCAACGCTCTGGTTCGGGTAAGAGGAAGGCCGAGCACCCGGCGAAGCTCCTGGAGAGGCCCCAGTCGAGCTCGAAGGCCCCATCAGAAGGAGAGCGAGGCAGTGCGCCCCCCCCCCCCCAAGGAGAAGGCGGTGAGCGCACCTAGGGTGGTGAAAGCCTTAATCCATCCGGCCAAGGCCTCTATCGAGACAGTCGCGACGGCCCTGGCTCAGCCTGTGGAGGCTACACCAGTGGTGGCAACCTCGGGGCTCAGAGTATCCCTGCCACCGCGGAGGGAGTCCTCTTTTATGCCCATCGACAAGACCCCCGTGAAACCTCCGACGGAGAAGAAAAAGGGGGGGGCAGGAGGTCGTCGTGGATTCGGCCTCAACTTCTGAGGAAGAGCTGATCAAGGTCTTAAGCCACGGCGTTGGCGTGGAAGAAGACCAGCCCGTCGGGAGGGATCCCGACGTAGGAGACAACGATATCGTCGAGGGTGCCGACGGGGCCCCTGACCGCCCGTCGGACTCCCCTCAACCAGCGCCGCAAGACAACTCGGCGGCCGTTTTGTCGGCTATACAGTCCTTATGCTCGGAGATAAGGACGAGACTGCCGTTACCACCAGCGGAGGAACCGCTCCCGATGGGGGACCCAGAGCCAGGCCCTTCTGGGAGCCCTCCCCCTAAGAGAAGAAGGATTCACCCTCCACCTCCTTTTCAGCCATCGCACCCTGTTCAGCCACCCTCCCTGTCCACGACTCGTGGGGATGATACGGGGACTGACACGGCTGCGACGGGTACGGACGACTAGGTTTATGACGAGGATCTGCCGTCGTCACCTCCCACCCGGGCTTCCCCGCCCGACGAGATTGGATTGTTTCACTCCATGATCGCCAGGGCATCCGAGCTCTGCCAGGAGGAGAAGAAGGAAGGTTTCCTTTATCAACGGCGCGAGGCCAAGAGGAAGACGGTCCTCTCCGTGCCTCTACTGGACGATATTTGGGATGAGGGCCTCGCCCTCCTCAAGAACCCATCCACGACGCCGGCTAGAAGGGATCAGTACGAGAAGAAGTACCGGGTCCCGGACGCGGCCCCCTTGTGCCTCCGGGCACGGCCGACCCCGGACTCCGTCGTCTCCGCGGCGGCCAGGAAGAAAGCGTGGGGGTGGGGGGGTGCGGCCTCCACATCGACTTCCCCGCCGGACGGCGAGGGAAAGAAATTGGATACGATGGGACGCAGGGTCATCTCGTCTGCAGCGACGACGATTAAGGCGGCCCACGCCTTGGCTATCGTAGCCCGCTATGACAGGGAGCTGTGGTACAAACTGGCCCCCCTGCTGGACTTCCTACCGGATGACAAGAGGGCGGATGCCCTAGAGATTCTGCAGGAAGGTGAGGTGGCGTCGGACCACGCCATTACGGTTGCGACGGACATCGCCGACACTGGATTTCGCCAGTTGGGCAACGGCGTGTGCCTTAGGCGGCGTGGATGGCTCAAGGCTACTGACTTCCATCAAGACATGCAGACCAGAGTCTTGGACATGCCCTTCGATGGAAACAACCTTTTTGGGAAAACAGTGGACGATTCCCTTCAAGCCATCAAAGCAGACACGGAGACGGCCCGGGCTCTCGGGGTTCTCCAGCAACGGCGGCCGCCCTTTCGGAGCGGCGGAGGCAAGAGTACCTCCAAAGGTTACGGCGGCGGATTTTCCACCTACCGTCAAGTGGCCTGTTCGTCGTCGCAGGAAGCTTACACAGGACGAGGCAAGTCAGGCGGACCCCGCCGTCGTCGCCAAGGAGGTCAAGGCGGCAAAGCCTCGTCGAAGCAGGACTGAACCGGCCGTGGGGTCGGGCCCCCACTGAAGCACCCCGGTGGGAGGCCGCCTGGTGAGCTTCGTCAGCGTGTGGGAGTCCATCTCCACCGATCGTTGGGTGCTGGACGCCCTAGCCCAGGGTCACGCACTCGAGTTTCAAAGAAAGTGCCCGCGCGTCCCCCCTGTCTCCAGGAAAGAACTTCACGTCCCTCAACTTCTCTTGGCGGTAAAGGCGATGCTCAGGAAGGGTGCCATCGAGCTAGTCCCAAAGAGGCTTTGTGGCTCCGGAGTTTACTCAAGATACTTCCTCGTGAAGAAGACGGGAGGATGGCGTCTCATCCTGGACCTACGACGACTGAACAAATTCATCAAGGCACAGAAGTTCCGGATGGGCACCCTCCAACACGTCCTGGGTCAGCTGGAGGAGGGCGATTTCCTGTCGTTGGATTTGGAGGATGCCTACTTCCATATTCCCATCCTAAAGGGACACCGAAAGTTTCTCAGGTTCGTGGTCCAAGGGCGTCACTATCAGTTCAGAGCCCTTCCCTTCGGGTTAAGGTCGGCACCCAGGGTGTTCACCAAGTGCCTCGCACCGGTGGCGGCGCAGCTGCGCTGAGAGGGGATCCACCTCTACCCCTACCTGGACGACTGGCTCATCCGAGCCAAGACGAGGGAGCTCGCCGTAGAGCACACAAGGACCGTCCAACTTCTCACGGACCTGGGATTCTCCGTAAACTACGCCAAGTCCCACCTGGTGCCCGCGCAAGACGCACTGTTTCTGGGAGCGAAGCTCGACAGTGTCGCTTTTGGCCTCCCCGTTGGAGGAAAGGACGAGGGCCATTTTGGGCAAGGTGCAGCGGATGCTGGTTGCGGACGCGGCCAGAGTGAGGTCCATCAAGTCCCTCCTCGGAATTATGTCTTCTTGCATCTACCTCATCCCCCTGTGCAGGCTCCGGATGCGCCCATTGCAGGAGTTCCTGGACGCGCGCTGGATCCAGACGGGCAGCTTCGAGGAAAGGATCACACTCTAGAGTTTCCGACGAGCGATCCGGTGGTGGGGCACCCGCGCACATCTGAAGGCGGGCATGGACTTCCAGACCCCCAGCCACCAGGAGACAGTGATCACGGATGCCTCCCTGGAAGGGTGGGGAGCGCACACCGAGAATCTGCACGCGAGAGGCCTTTGGCTTCCGACGGAGAAGGCCCTCCATATCAACGTCCTGGAGCTCTGTGCAGTGTTTTGGGCCCTCAGGTCCTTCCTTCCGTCCCTCAAGGGCAAGGTGGTGAGGATCTGCACCGACGACACCACCACCATGTTCTACATCAGGAAACAGGGCGGAACCAGGTCCCCAGCCCTGTCGAGGGAGGCGCAGGATCTGTGGTATTGGGCCGTCGCCCAAATGATGTTTCTGGTGCCGTTTCATCTGGCAGGGATAAAAAAACACCATCGCTGACTCACTCAGCCGGGAGCTGCGCTCGTGCCACGAGTGGGAACTACGTCAGGATCTAGTGGACCGCCTCTTCCGACGGTGGGGCACACTCCAGATCGACCTGTTCGCAACGGCGACGAACTCCAAGTGCCGGAGGTTCGCCAGCAGGTTTCCCCAGCCGAGGAGCATGGGCGATGCTTTCTCGTTCCCCTGGGAGGGCCTGTTCCTATACGCGTTCCCTCCATTGCCATTGCTGATCCGGCTCATCAACCAGCTCAAGAGGTCCCGGTGCAGGATGATCCTCGTTGCACCTGCGTGACCGAGGCAGATATGGTTCCTGGACCTTCTGGACTTGTCAGCGTCCCCGTCAATCAAGCTGCCAGTGGACGCGGATCTGCTCTCCAGGGAAGGAGGCGCCATCCTCCATCACGACCCGAAGTCGCTGAACTTGCAGGCCTGGCTCCTGCAGCACTAGAGTTTGGAGGATACGACATACCGGCCGACTGCAGAGAGGTTCTTGCAAAGGCCAGGGCGTCCTCAACTCTTAAATGCTACGGACACAAATGGAAGAGGTTCTTTGTCTGGTGCCACGCACAGAGGATTGACCCTCTACGGATTACGGCTCCCCAAGTACTGCCGTACCTACTGACGCTGGCCAAGGCTGGACTGGCGCATGCGTCCATCAAGATTCATCTTGCTGCAATCTCCCGATACACCAGAACCACGGGGCGGACGTCTTTGTGGTTTCATCGTCTGGTGAAAGAGTTCATGAAGGGACTGTTCAGATCGTTCCCGCCGGTGAAGGCTCCGGCCCCGGCGTGGGAGCTCAATGTGGTGCTGACCAAGCTCATGGGACCTCTGTTCGAGCCTCTGCACTCGGCTCCGTTGAAGTTCTTGTCGTGGAAAACAGCATTTCTTGTGGCCATCACCTCCGCACGACGGGTGGGAGAGATCCAGGCCCTTTCCTGTAAGGCCCCGTACTTGACTTTTCACGACACGAGGGTAGTGCTCAGGACGCACCCCTCCTTCATGCCCAAGGTGCCGTCGGACTTCCACCTCAACAAACCCTTGATGTTGCCTGTTTTCTTCCCATCGCCGGCTGAAAGGACTTTGCACTCGCTGGATGTGGCTAGAGCGGTGAGGTTCTACGTGGACCGCACAAAGTGTTTTCGGAAGACGTCGCAACTCTTTGTGAACTTTGGACCTTTCAATCAGGGGAAGGCTCTCTCGAAGGCTTCCATTTCCAGATGGCTCTCCGGCTGTATCATGTACTGTCAACGGTTGGCAAACCGACCGCTGCCTGGCCGTCCGAGAGCCCATTCCACCAGAGCGATCGCAGCTACCACGGCGGTCCTATCTGGTGTGCCCTTGCTGGACATCTGCAGGGCTGCCACGTGGAGGTCGACGCACACCTTCACGAAATTTTACTGCGTCGATCGGGATTCCAGGGAGGAGTCCAGGGTCGGCCAAGCAGTGCTGCGCAACCTGTTCGCCTAAGGTGAGCCTGGTGAGGAGGTAAGATTTGCTTAATGTTGAGTTTGATGTAATGCTTAATGTTGAGCCTTTGCCACCTCCCGTGGTTGTGCATGTGTGTACTGCTATGTATTCTTTATTCATGAGCATGTGAATCCATGCCAGACCCCATGCTGGAGAAGGAACAAGTTACTTACCTGTAACTGTTGTTCTCCAGCATGGGTCTGGCATGGATTCACATGCGAACCCTCCCGCCTACCCCTCTGCGGCTCTTCACTTGGTCATACTGCCACTTCACGTGCTACCAAATCTGAAGATGGCTGCCAGAGGCGGGGTTTGGTAGAGGGCAGTCATTGACTGTGGTCAGTATGACGCAGAGATCAGTGATTGGTTACTACTACGAAAGACAGATCAGAAACAAAACTGATACTGGGTTTTTCTTTACCGAGGATTCCCAGCCTGACGACGGGGAATATTCATGAGCATGTGAATCCATGCCAGACCCATGCTGGAGAACAACAGTTACAGGTAAGTAACTTGTTCCTTCACTGGTTAGCCCAGGAACACTTCCGAAGAGGCTCTTTGCGAGGGTAAGCAGGAGGTGCCAAGAGTAGTTGGTCCCACTACTCCAAAGGGTTGAAGCCCCTTGCAGGCCTTCTTGGTATGATGCTAAAGCAGGGGTCCGACCCAACAGGGTCAGGGTGCCAAACTTTCCAGCACATCTCGGGCGGTTCCACAAGCTCTCATTTGTTCAGGATACTTGGCTCCTGCCGTAGTTCGGTGTGATCGACCTGGAATGGATGCAGAGCCCCTTCTCTTTCCAATATTCGTTTTGCGCCGAATTCTCAGATATCCAATGGAGGATCTGGATGCTTGCATGCATGCCAGGTGGTTCCAGTCATTCAGGCCTACCAGACATGCTGGCACCAGTAGTGGGGATTGGGACCACACAGCCCCAACCTCCTTCCTGGGCATTAGCACACGTGACGTGCAGGAGCCCGCAAAGGATGTGGTTTTCGTGGGAGGCTGCATGCCCAAATAAGGAATACCCAGGTCTGTCGACCTGGGGGAAGGCAAAGGGACAAAATGGCCAAATGACAGAAAAAAACTTTGTGGAACGGCCATTTTCAGCACTGGCCACATTCTTGGGTCAAACACGGTATGGTCCATAAAAACTAAGTATAAATACTTCAAAAGTAAACTGCTGCCACCAGTTCGTCCTGGACACACTTGTACAAACGCCAAAAAATCCTTGGAGGGTGGCAAGGGCCATAAAACTAAAAGGTGTGGTTCTGTAAGGTACTTGGCACATAGATAAAACATTGCAAAGCAATGACAACATAGTTGCAACTAAGGGAATCATCGTTTCCCAGTACTGACAGCCTGAAGGATGTCAGTTTCCCAATAACAAATGAGCTAATTGTAATTGGTTATTTATCACGCGCTTAATACCCAGCGGTTTCTAAGCGCAGGCCTGGGGGTCGAACCTGTTTGCTCTGCGTCGTATTGATTTCAGGGCAACGCTTTGCCCTTGAGCTATCTGCCCGAGAGGAGTTTAGCTGAAGGCTGTGCTCCACTTGAAAAAGTCAGGTTAGGTAAGCCAAACAAAAGCAAAAAGTTTGGGTGGCATTCACAAATGGAGAGATAATTGGACCAAAGGGAAATCTTCCCTAACACTTTCCATCTTCAAGCGCTCATCTGAGGAAACGTCATATTTTAAAATAACTTTTGGTAGTACAATTCCTAAAAGGACTCACAAACGTGTTCCCTCCATATCCTTTTCAAGTTCCTATTTGGGACCTTAATCTTGTTTTGAAATTTCTCATGGGTGCACCATTTGAATCACCCCATTCATGACTCAAAACATTGAAATCCATCTTGTTAGTAGCGTTAACATCAGCCCCTAGGGTGATTGCAGGCACCATCTTGTAAACCACCTTTTATTTATTTTTTATATAAGACAAGGTCGTAATTAAGGAGTCACCTTCATTCCTACCAAAGTTTTTATATCAGATTTTCATTTGGGACAAAAGTAACCTACCTTTTACCCACCACCTCATACTGGCAAGGAGGAGGAAACATTACACAGACATGACCCAAGAAGGGCTCTGAGTTTCTACATATGAAGAATGTCAGTTTCGTCTAGATGACCAACTGTTTATAGGATATACTGGTCATAGACTGGGACAGGCTGTAACTAAACAAACCTTTTCCAGATGGATTATATTCTCCAGCATGGGGTCTGGCTTGGATTCACATGCTCATGAATATTCCCCGTCAGGCTGGGAATCCTCGGTAAAGAAAAAATCAGTTTAATTTTCGTTTCTCAACTGTCTTTGTACTATTAACCAATCACTGGTGTCTGGGTCATACTACCCCCAGCCAATGACTGCCCTCTACCGAAGCCCCTCCTCTGGCAGCCATCTTCAGATTTTTACCGCACGTTCAAGTGTTGGGAGTCCTCGTGCTATAGCTCTCAAGCTTTTACTGCGTTTAGCGATTTGTTTTATTTATTTATTTTTTTTCCTAAGAGCTTTGCTCTATTTTTCAGTCTATCGATCCTCAAGCTCCATCGATCCATCAACCGACTAACGGGGGGCCTGTTTTTCAGAACATTCTACGCCCCTCAAGGGCGACTTCGAATTCACTTCTTGGAGGGTTCCAGAAGATTCTTGGAGGCCTACACCGCGTGGACATGGCCGAGGATAAAGGAGACTTGACGACTCTGTTCAGGGTCTGCTCGGGATGCGGGCTGCAGAACATCTTCCGGGAGGATGGGCACTCCCTGTGCCTTTATTCGGACAGCTCGCATGTAGAGGAGGCCTGTCCATTCTGCTAGGACATGGTGCCACGCACCATGAAGGACCGTTGCAAGCGGCTCACCGATTGGCTGCAGACGAAGATTCCGCTGCCAGGTGAGCTCCGGCGGCATACTTCTCCCAAGAGAAAATCTGAGCAGTCTTCTAAGACCTTTGAGGGCGCTCCAGCGACGGGGGCCCAACGTAAGGCAAGGCACCGAGTCCGTGGGCCCCGGGAGCGCCGTTGGTATGGGCTCGGCAGGAGCCAGGCCAGGCGCAGCATCTCCGACACCGTCCACCACGAGCCAACGCTCCGGCTCGGCAAGAAAAGGAAGTCAGCCCACCCGGGTAAGCTTCAGGAGAAGGCCTGGTCTACTCCGACAGAAAGCCAAGAGGGAACGAGGTGTTGACCCTCCCCCCACGGTGAAGGCCTCAGACGCGCCTAAGGTTGTGAAGGCCCAGGTTCACCAGGCTAAGGTATCGATTGAGAGAGTGGTAGCGTCCCTGGCGAAGACCGCAGATGCGGCTTCAGTGGAGACGACCTCCAAGCCAAGAGTTTCCCTGCCCACTCAGAGGGAATAGTCTATCTTGCCCATTGAAAAGACCCCAGTGAAGGCGATGCCAATCATCTCCCCGAGGCCGTCGCCCCTGGCCTAGAAGAGGGGGGGGGGCACAGTAGTCCTGCCGGACTCCGATCTCTCTTCCGAGGAGGAGCTCTCAAGCCTGAAGACGGTGCTTTACAAGAAGTTCATTGAGGCCAGGTCCTAGGGGAAGGACCACAACGAGTCGGACGTGGAAAGCAACGAGGGAACAGACGAGGGGCGGCAGCTACCACCACCGACTGACATGTTGGACATCCTTCAAACCCTGCACATCCTGTGTTCAGAGATGAGGACAAGGATGCTCATGCCTCCAGCGGGTGATCCAGTGGGCAATCCAGCAGCACCTGGACCATCAGAGGACCCTCCGCCCAACCGCAGACAATTCCATCCGCCTCCACCCAGTCATCCTTCATCTCCATCTCCTCCGCCGAGGGATGCGACGGACTACGGCGGCAATGATGGATCGGACCTCCCGTCGCCGTTACCCGGGCTTCTCCGCACGACGAGATTAGCTCATTCCAGGCCATGATCGCTCGGGCCTCAGAGCTTTTTCAGCTGCACCCCAAGGAACAGAAGGAGGGATTCCTTTATCAGCACCGAGAGACCAAGAGGAAGACCATGCTCTCGATGCCGCTGCATTTGGGATGAAGGGCTGTCCCTCCTGAAAAACCTGTCCTCAGCCAGGCAAAAAGAGACCGGTATGAGAAGAAATACAGGGTGCCAGACTCTGCACCGCACCGAAGTGTCTCAGATCCCAGCCTTCCCTGGACTCTGGTCTTGGTGGCGGCCAGGAAGAAATCTGCAGGGTTGGCGGCATCGACTTCCACTTCGCAACCGGACGGTGAGGGAAGAAGCTGGACACCATGGGGCGATGGGTCATCTCGGTGGCGGCAACGACCATTAAGGTGCTTAATGCTCTCACCATCGTGGCCCGCTACGACAGGGAGCTTTGGTTTAAGATTGCCCCTCTCCTGGAATTCCTTCCGGACGACAAGAGGGCAGACGCCCTTGAGATCCTACAAGAAGGTGAGGTGGCATCGGACCATGCCATCACGGTAGCCACAGATATCGCAGACACCTGGTTCCCCCAGATGGGCAACAGCGTTTGCCTTTGGCGGCGTGGTTTGCTGAAGGCCACCAATTTCCGTCGCCCTTCGACAGGGACAACTTGTTCAGCAAGACGGTGGATGAATCTCTGCAAGCCATCAAGGCAGACACAGACGGCCCATGCGTTGGGCACACTCCAACAGCGATGGCCGTCCTTTCAGACCTCCGTAGGCAAGTTCCATGGTCCCTCCAAAGGATTTGGTGGCAACTTCTCTTCATACCGCCAGCCATCCTGTTCCTCGGCCCAGGAAGCCTACAGGGGCCTCAGCAAAGCCGGAGGAAATCGTCTGCAAGGCCCCCAAAGTGGGTCATCCACGACGAAGCAGGACTGAATCGGCTGTGACGTCTGGCCCCCACGCGAGCACCCCGGTGGGAAACCGGCTGGCGAATTTTGTTGGCGTGTGGAAGTCCATCTCCACCGACCATTGGGTGCTGGACGCCATAGCCCAAGGGCACACCCTGGAGTTCCAAATGAAGTGTCCCCACGTTTCACCTGTGGCCAGGCAAGAAAAACACATCCCACAACTGGTTTTGGAGGTACGATCAATGCTGAGAAAGGGCGCAATAGAACTTGTCCCAAAGAGGCTGCGGGGCTCCGGTGTACTCGCAGTACTTCCTCATCAGGAAAAAGACCGGCGGTTGGCGACCCATCCTGGATCCCTGCCGCCTCAACAAATGCATCAAGTCCCAGAAGTTCAGGATGTTCACTCTCCAGCACGTGCTGGTGCAGTTGGAGGAAGAGGATTTCCTGTAATTGGACCTAGAGGATGCTTATTTTCACATCCCCATCCACAAGGGGCATCGAAGGTATCTACGCTTCGTGGTCCAGGGGCAACACTAGCAATTCAAGGTCCTTCCCTTCGGGTTGAAGTCGGCACCAAGGGTCTTCACCAAGTGCTCGGCGCGGCTGCGCCTGCGCCTGCAGGGGGTTCATGTTTACCCCTATCTGGAAGATTGGCTCATCCAAGCAAAGTCAAGGGAACTCGCCTTCGAGCACACAGCGAGGTCCGTCGGCCTACTCACGGAACAGGGGTTCTCGATAAACTATGCAAAGTCCTGCTTGGTGCCATCGCAGGACGCTCGGTTTCTGGGATCCAGGCTCAACAGTGTCGCGCCTGGCTTCACCGTTGGAGGACGGTATAAAGGCCATCCTGGACAAGGTTCAACGGCGGCTGACCATGGAAGTGGCCAGGGTGAGGTCCATCAAGTCCCTACTCGGCATGATGTCATGCATCTACCTCGTTCGGCTGAGCAGGCTGCGGATGCGGCCGCTGAAATTGATGCCCGTGGATCAAGGTATCGGGAAGCTTCAAGGACAAGATCGCCCTCAACGAGACATTCTGCCGAGCGATTCGATGTTTGGGTGTCCATGCCCATCTGGTGGCGGGCATGGACTTTCAGACCCCGGCACATCAGGAGACTCAACGGACGTCTCCCTGGAGGGATGGGGCACGCACACCAGAAATCTCCACGCAAGAGGCCTTTGGCTCCCAGAGGAGAAGTCGTTGCACATCAACGTCCTGGAGCTCCGAGCCATGTTTTGGGCCCTCAGATCATTGTCTGTCCCTCAAGGGCAAGGTGTTGCAGGTCTTCACCGACAACACCGCCACAAAGTTGTACATTCGGAAGCAGGGGGCACCAGATCCCCGGCTTTCTCCAAGGAAGCGCAGGATTTATGGCACTGGGCCGTCACCCAGAGGATGTTCCTGGTACCCTTTCATCTGGCAGGAGTGAAAAACACTGCCGCCGACTCACTCTGCAGGGAGCTGCGCTCTTGCCACGAATGGGAGCTTAGGCAGGATTAGGTGGACCTACTGTTTCGACGATGGGGCAATCGCCAGATCGATCTGTTTGCGACGGTGACAAACACCAAGTGTCGGATGTTCGCCAGCAGGCTTCCCCAGCCAGTGAGTATGGGTGATGCATTCTCCTTCCCCTGGCACAGCCTGTTCCTCTATGCATTTCCACCGTTGCTTCTGCGACTCATCAGCCTACTCGGACAGTCCCGGTGCAGGATGATCCTTGTCGCACAGACGTGGCAGGATGATCCCTGTCACACAGACGTGGCCGAGGCAGATATGGTACACGGACCTTCTGGACATGTCGGCGTCCCCTCCAGTCAAGCTTCCGGCGGACGCAGATCTTTCCAGGGAGGGAGGCGTGATTCTGCACCACGACCCAGGGTCGCTGAACCTGCAGGCCTGGCTCCTACAGCACTAGAGTTCGGAGGGTATGAGATCCCGGCGACTGAAGTACTATGGCTGGAAGTGCTTGCCAAGGCAAGGGCTTCTTCGACTCTTAAGTGCTATGGAAATAAATGGACGAGGTTCACCGTCTGGTGCCGTGCACAGAAGATACGGATTACGGCCCCTCAAGTGCTGCTGTACTTGCTGTCGCTGGCCAAGGCGGGGCTGGCACACGCCTCCATCAAAATCCATCTGGCGGCTATCTCCCGCTATACCAGAACTCCGGGCGGTTGTTGCTGTGGTCACATCGCCTGGTTAAGGAGTTCATGAAAGGACTTTTCCACTCGTTCCCACCGATGAAGACTCCGGCACCGGCGTGGGAGCTCAATGTGGTACTGACTAGGCTCATGGGTCCTCCGTTCGAGCCTCTGCATTCAGCACCTCTGAAATTCCAGTCGTGGAAGACGGCGTTTCTGGTGGCCATCACTTCCGCACGACGAGTGGGAGAGATCCAGGCCATATCCTGTAAGCCTCCGTACTTGACATTCCACGAAACAAGGGTTGTGCTGAGGACGCACCCCTCCTTCATGCCGAAGGTGGCATCGGACTTGCATCTTAACTAGCCCCTGGTGTTACCGGTTTTCTTCTTGTTGCTTTTGTCACCGACTGAGAGGACTTTGCACTTGCTGGATGTGGCTAGAGCGCTGAAGTTCTACGTGGACCGCATGAAGAGTTTTCGGAAGACATCACAGCTGTTTGAACTTTGGCCCAGTGAACCCAGGGACGGCCCTCTCCAAGGCTTCCATTTCCAGGTGGCTCTCCGGGTGCATCACTCATTCTCATCGGTTAGCAAACCAATGGTTGCCTGGCCCTCCGAGAGCCCATTCGACCAGAGCGATCGCTGCAACTACGGCATTCCAGTCTGGTGACGTCATCCTCAAGACAGAGGCCCTCGAGGGACATTGAGTCGACCGCATAATCGCACAGTGCCCTCTGCCGAAAAAAAAATTCTGAAGCAGCTTAAGTTGGATATATCATAGTTGAGGAATACATGGGAGGAACATCCAGTCTCAAGAGTGTTACCAGGGGTAAGTAACTAGTTGTTCTTAAGCACCGATAGCTTTGCCTGAAGACGCAATGAAAACCCACTAGGACCATATCACTTTAATTTCTGCTACAATACATGAATGAAGTAATTTAAAAAAACATGTCAACATTTCCAAGAGCACATTTTCTGAAATCGGAAGCATGTGTTGGTGTACTATGGTACACGGCTAAGTGAACATTGGGTAAGAATCTAGATGTGGTCTCCACATTCCTTTCACTATGTAATATTTAGTCCCCTGCTTTCTCTGGCCACACAAACTCCACCACAAGCCCCAGACCCATCGGATCTCCAAGTTGAGTGATAAGAACACACTGCCCTCCCCTCTGGAAACACATTTAATTTTATTTTTTGAGAACGCACCTAATACCGTACCTGAGTTCGGTTCCTATGTGCGGATCTGGGTTTCGAACCTCTGTTGCTCTACCTGGTCTTGCTTCCAAGACCAGCGTGTTGCCCCTATGCTATCCTCCGTTCACTCATGTTGAAGGGGGCGGGCCAGGAAGGGCCCCTTTTTTTTAAATAAATACCTCCTTGCCCCGACGAGGAGGTTATGGTGTGAATAGGGCGCGTTAGCACCCCATTGTCATTGAATGAGCCCACCCCCGCGGGTGCATTCAATGACAATGAGGCGCCTGCCACCAAACCAACTCGGGGGAGCCCTTGAAAGACTCCCCCGAGCTGCGGTGGTGGGGGGCTAATGGCGCATTTTGCTGTTAAAGGCACCTGCTGTGACGGGCGCTCTTAACAGCAAAAAGGCTGCCTGCTGCGCCTTCTCCCACAACGCCAGCTCGGGGGAGCCCTTGAAAGACTGCCCCCGAGCTGGCGTGGTGGGGGCTTATGGCACCCTGGGGGGCGTGGCGCCCCGGGCAGTCGCCCGGCTCGCCCCCCTAAGGCCGGCTCTGTCCCACCCTTCAGTTTCTTGAAGCTCCAGTGCCAAGAGGCTGCCAAAACATCCAAACATTTTTATACTGAGGCTACCTTGAGTAAAGATGTCGTATCCAGGTCACCCCACGAGGTGTAACTGCTTATATTTTCAATTTAAAGCAGTCGCCGTAATGCCTTTCTAAAGAGCCTCGCAACCCGGACAGGTGGAATGTCTACAGGCTCCACTCAAAATATGCTCGCCAGGGAGAATGTTGGGTGCCAGATGGGGCTGGAAGAGCTTCCCACAAAATTTTAGTAGGTCCCCAAGAGGGGAGAAACTATTCCCTCACAAGATTTGTGTGTTTGAGTATCAAAGGAAATTGCGTTTTTGCGCAGTAGTCTGGTGGGAGCAGGCCGAGGTGGCCCCTGAAAAGGTTTATCGGAAGATGTCTTCTTTGTTTTGATTGTTTGCAGGGGAGTGAAATTTGATGTTCCTCTATACTGTCCTTTTTAAATCTGCATATCCCGTATGGTGAAGCATGTAATATATATTTGTTATTTCCAAATGTGTGGTTGGTTACCTTTGAGTTATTAGGGGGCAGGTGGCTTAACGCCCGAAATGGTGGGCAGACGCTTGTGGCAAAGCAGTTAAGAGCTCTTTCACGTGGCAGGGCCAAGTCTGGATGTGGTCCTGTGATCTGGCAGTCTCCTGACCATTACTGACGCCTCTGGAGATTTCAGAAGGCCTCTTGGTTGCCTGATCGATCTGGCTTGGAATTGCCCAGTGAGCTCTCTGCTTGTGATAGAGGTGGATGTGTCCCCATTGAACCACTAGATCTAGAATTGTGCCACCTTCTGACTGCTGCCGACCACTATCTAAGGTGTTTTGCTGTAACTGGCTGTCTTTCTTTCCAGGCAAGGAGTGTGTGAAGGCGCTCGCGGAGAATACCCGTTACTTCAGAAAGCGGCTAAAGGAGATGGGGTTCATCATCTACGGCAACGATGATTCGCCCGTCGTGCCTTTGATGCTTTACATGCCGGCGAAAATTGGGTAAGGGGTAGCCTATGCTCGTCAACAAAACACTTGGATCTCTCTATGGTTAGGAATGCCACGCTCAACATTGGTGAAGAACTCCTGTCCTATTCCAAGAACTGTCACTCATGCCATGTTGTATGTTCGTCTGGTTGAGGGAGCCCGGGTTGCCCCTGTAGACCTGGGGATTGGTGGAGGGTCATTGGCACCACTCTTCCTAATGCTGCCCTGCTCTCTCTCCTGCTGCAGGGCCTTTGGTCGTGAGATGCTGAAGAGGAACATCGGGGTGGTGGTGGTGGGCTTCCCAGCCACCCCCATCATCGAGTCCAGAGCTCGCTTTTGCGTGTCCGCAGCTCACACGAGGGAAATGCTCGATAAAGTAAGTTTCTCCATTCGTCTCTTCTGTTAGACCACTGCTGTGGGTGCAAGAAGTGCCCAGATCAAATGGTCTTAAAATAGCAGGGCAGTCAAAGATGGGACACATGCATTGCTAAATATCCATTAATAGTATTCAAGATTGTGCCAAGTTATACCTTCATATAGAACAGAAATGGTTACAGTATATGGTGTTTGCGCAATTTCACACGGATGCACTGCAAGGCAAGCAGCCTGCTTCTGGACACAATTGTGGCAATGTTGGCGGTCCATGAACAGTGAAGCAGCGATTTCTGCGTGCAACTCTGATCAGCAACATAAACAAGGTTTGTAATACTCGCTGCTTGAGTGCTGTCAGCACATCATATTGTGCTTGCTCGATCTGTCACATTGGGGTCCTTGAGCTAAAACGAGCACTGGCAAGCAAATAGTCATGGCATTTATGGGTGATCATTTGACATTGAATTGACAGTTTTGAAATTAGCCTATTTGGACACCATGCTTGAGACCGCACACCACCTGCAAGGGTGTAGGAGCCAAGTTTTTAATTTTTATTTGTAACCTAAAATGACCGTGGTAATTTTGCCTGTCTGCGTAGGTGAGCTCTGCTGAAAATGATAGTGCAACCGTGTAACTTTTCTAAACCATTTTACTGACCTCTCTGCAAGCCTCCTTTGTAGTTTGGCCACATGAAAGCTAGTGTATCTTGTGCATTCCTGCAGGCAGCCGGATGAATAAAATGTTCCAGCAGCCAAGGACCGAGTTAACCATGGGCAGTACCGATCCAACAATATACAATTGTGTTCGCTCAGTGCTTGGTGGCATGTCCAGTTTGGACATTGTGGCCCCTGGGACGAGGAAGAGTAGAGCAGATACTGCTGCGCTCCTTTACGCAAATACACCTCACTGAGCCCACTCGCCAAAAAGCAAACCCGACCCCCGCTCTCCCAAGCACCTGGCACGAAGGTGGTGGTTCCCAGAGTACATTTTTTTGTTCTCAATTTCCAGGACTGTACCAGAAGGAACATTAACAAAAATAAGGGAATGGTGAGGCGTTAATCTCTGCAACGCGTGCGGATTGGGGGCGTCTGCAGGCATGTCTGTAAACACTACTGGAGGAGAGGGGCAGTAAAGCATAGCCCTCGAGAGCTCAAAGCCCTAAAAGTGTCAAACTGCGGTTGGCAGCTTTTTCTCACCCGTCACCGGCTCCTCCGCTTAGTACAGCAAAATACTACAGTGGGCAGCTAGGTAAGTGCTCCTTCGCAGGATGCTTCTTTTGATGGATGTAGCATGTGGTGACACTGCAGCTGCTGCCAAAGTCATGGCTTTCTTTGGTTTTGGCTATTATGTGGTATGTGGTGCTAAAGTGCTATCTATAAGCGGAAACTATTGCAGTAGAGTAGAACTAGAGAGAAATGGCATATGAGGAGGGACACCAAGCTTGTAGGTGGTGCTTTGTTGTTTACCCGCCAGCCCATTTACTGCCTGGCCATGCTATTACCTTTAGCCATTCCCACCCACTTCCTGTCCCTCCCTGCCCAAAGCACTGCCTCATGGGAATTCCTTGAGCTTGCTTTAATCAAGCCATACCATCAAACTTTGTGTTAAAAGTGCCTGCTCATGTTTTTTTCAAAGTAGTCTCCTGGCATTTAATGACTTGATTGGAGCTGTAAACGTTCTACTGGTGTAATAAAAAAGTTAACCAGGTCTACTTCCAGCCACTCTATAAGCACAATGTGTGCCCTTCACTGAACGCCTGTTAAATATAAGCATTTGCAAACCCAGCAGTATTGGGCATTTGCCAGGCAATGCTAATATGCCCAGGTACTTGTACCATTTTACATCTGCTACCATTGATGGCTAGGTAATACCGCTACAGCAGTGCCTGGGAAATGCTTTTCACATGCCTACACAAAAGCCAAAACTGTTAGCATTGCCAATGCTGGTTTATGTATGCATCTACCAAGGCGCAGTGCTACAGCAGGTCTTGGCTCCTGCACCCTTCCTAGCAGTATAATGAAAGGGCAATATTCTCTGGGACAGCACCAGGGCCTTTTAAATTTTTTTCAGCTGAAGGGGTCTCAAGCCTCTGCCCCTGTGTTGGCAGTATTAGGAAGCAAATTAACTCTGTATAGTAAATATGCACTTTGCAGGCTGCCTTTGCTTGACGAAAAGGCCTCCAGTCTTGCAGAATCCAGCAGCCCACACAGCAACTTCATTAGCATTTTGGTGACAAAGCTTCATAGGTGTATGTGGTAATTTAGAGATTTAGCTCCATGCTGGCTGCATTTCATTGTTTTGCTGTGCAGAGACTAATAACTCGGTCCTATGACAATCTGCAACTACCTACCCCTCCCTCCATTGCTTTACCTAGGATTTTATGGGTGATCTGCACACATTCCCTAAGGAGGAGATTAATGAAGTTCCAGGTGGGGCTTAAGTTATAATTATTGGAAACTCGCCCATCTGAGTTTGCATTGGAAACATCTGTTATAATCTATGCACCACTGAGCTGTCTCAGACTTCCTAGCTGTAGTGAAGGGGACCCCAAACATTTTGAAATTAGCACCAGGGCATTTTCAGCTGGATTGTAATATTTGCTTGGTAAAGTTCTGGGGAAGTGTGAGAAAATGACATAATACATTAGAATATAATTGATGAAACTGATTTAGTGGCCTCCCCCAGCCCTATAGAAACTTTACCTTTCACCCGGTCAATACAAAACGACTGTATACGGCAATGGATACAGGATCAACTCCACTCACTCAAGCCCCACACACATCCACACCACCCACACTGCTGGGGGGCAGCAACCCCAGCTGCTTCATAAGGCGAAACATAGTAAAAAGTCCTCAGGTACTCAGTGTCACAAGCAGTGCAGTGGCAATGCTAACCAAGTCTTCTGAAGCCCTTGCCTGCCTTCTCTCCTTTCCTGAAGAGTTGGGGCTAATGGGCCACGACTTGCGTCAAAACCAGTCATGCTCTGGCTCAAGCCCTATTGTTGGTGGTGTTCAAGCCTGGCTGTCTTGGCTATTGCAGCAGTAGAGGAGCTATGTCACTGATAGACTCCGCCTACTCACCTTCGTCTTACTGGATGAACAGGAAGACACGGTGCACGACACCAGCTATCATCCCAACACTGCATTGAGTGTATGAGAGACGTTATGCACTCAAAACAACCGTATCAAATGTACCCTCGAACTTGGGTGGTAGCAGGAGATTTGCAGGCACCACTGAATATCGAGGTTTAAAGATGTGACCGGTGCAAAGTGATGTCACAAGGAGAAAATACAATGACGCACTGAAACAATATTAGAAAACGTAAAGAATGAATCTGTTACTGAAGAAACGAGAGTAAACAAGCGTACAAATAAGAAGAAACCATATATAAATAGAAGATGAGTAGCCAGATGAATAGTGAATGTATATACGCAGATACGCAAGGTAGAAGAGCCACATAGAAGCTTGTTGCAGTAGAAAATGGCTGAAGTGGCTATGTTGAAAAGATGGACGCCGGCTCTCAATGATAGTAAACAAAGAGCTCAAAGGAGAGAGACCAGAGCTGCAAAGCTGACGGAGGCTGGAAATACAAATTCGGGCATGTAAAAAGAATAACTGCTGGCCAGAGATCAAGGATGCCTCAGCGAGAAGCTGCTGAACGGTACAACAGGAGTCAACAGACATAAGCAATGTGCACAGGACATAGTTCTCTAAGATTTATATTAAGTAAATGAGCACATTTTTACGAGTGCCAAGTATTGACAATAAAAAATGCAGAAAATCCTATATGAGATGGAACAACCAAGTCTCTAGAGGCCGAAGAGGATAATCGCACCTGAGATCATTAAATCAAATGGCACTAAATAAAAGGAGAAATTGACAAAAAGGAGGTCTAGTCCTGAAACGCTAGCTGAAGATAACCCAGTGCCTTAACTCCTCTTAAAGTTCCAGAGAAGAGGACATCCAGCAAGGTCAAGTACAAAGGAGAGGCCTTGGCTGATGAGAGATGGTAGATTAATTTGGCAAGTTGGCAGTAGTCTGACGTTGTTCTCTGCACCATCGTTTGGCTTTGCGTACATGCTGTTATTGAGCTGAGTGTCCAAGGTTGGGAGAGGATGCCAACCTATCATGAGGGTCTATGCCACAATGAGCATACAATGTTGTATGACCCAATCCGCTACTTTTATGCTGCTATAATCTCTGTTATGCATGGTTAGAAAGAAGTTCATGGCTTGCCTACCAGAGAAGGGGCAGCCAATAACGCTACATTACACTTATAGACTCTATAAGTAGACATGTTCCCCTTACCAATTCCTAAACCCAATGGGTTTTATTTGCCACGTAGTATGATATCATAGCGGATGCACATTGAGGTATAAAGTCTTTGTGTAACCAATCTGCATTGAGTGTGTGGACTGCAATTCATTGTTCGCCAGGTTGCCCTACTTTATTGAACTGATAATAAAGTAGTACTTTGCCATATTCTTTGAGTATGTCCAGTTATTTGGGCCCCAGACTGTTTTATTATGTTAATCCCATTCTGCACATTGACACGCCCCAAAAGTGCTACTGCACAAAGTTCATCTGGAGCTAGTTGGAACCACAAACTGTTCTGGGCATTGTCTTTATGGGGATCTCCTCGAGTATTTCCAGCCTTTGGAAAGTAATCCATTTTTGAACCTGAGAAATCCATCCATCCTGGAATAACATTGTTACCAGGAAAGAGGTGTTATTTTTAAAAGAGTTTTTTTTTTTTTTTACCCTGCTGTCACGTGATCTTTTCCATAGCTACTGTTCAGCTGTCATGGTAATTGAGGGTATTGAGTGTTGCCACATGCAACATTATTTTGCACTTGTAGCTGGATTTACGAGGATCACACCCTAATGCTGGCTGCCCCTTGCGATCCTTCACACCCATTTCCACTCTTGATCTCTGGCCTTACTGGGTTTCTTGTACTACAAACATTCTGCATCATGCAGAGCGTCAAGTGTGATGGGTTTTCTGGGATAGTTAGACAAACAATACCTTATACCCATCAGCCCACAGCTTATGTGGCTGAGCCAAGACTGGAAGTAATGCGCGTTGTCAAAGCCAAAGGGCGTGGACTGTCATTTGTCAAGTGCAATCAGAAGTGACAACCATTGTTAAACGGGTACACACATACACACTTCACAAAAAAGCAAAGGAAAATTAGCACTGCTCTGTGAAACCTCAAACATCTGGTGTGATTACCAATAAATGTACTGCAGAGGCTTCGAATTGCAATAAAAGCATGCACACCCATGCCATCTTTATGCAAATTAATACACAAGAATACAAAAAGATGTAAAAATGAGCTCACTAAACTGCAGGGGGGGTGTTTATTGATGCACATTGGACACGTACCACTTACTAAATCCATTGCTTCTCCATCATGGGGTCTGGCATGGGTTCACATGCTCATGAATACTATCACTGTCCTCTGGGTCATTCTGCCCACATCCAATGACAGTGCTCGCCCTAAGCCCCTCCTCTGGCAACCATGTTCAGATATTTACTGCACGCCTCAGTGTTGGGAGATCTTGAGTTTGCTCTGTGAGCTACTTCTATGTTCTTTTCATGTTTTCCGTGGGAAAAGGTTCTATTTTTGTTAAAGAGCCTGTGTACGCTTCTCTCCATCTGCTGACAGCTGGGGTCCGTTGTCGGTGAAGTTCAACACCCTTCAAGGGCGAAGATTGTTGAAGTTTCCAGAAGGCCATCTGGCCTACTTCGTGCCCTCCGACCATAACTGAGGAGAAGGAAGGAAGATCCCTCTTCAAGTCCTGCACCAAGTGCAGCCTTCCAAATGTATTTGTGGCGGACAAGCACCTGCAATGCCTCTACTGCCTGCATCCGCACCACAAGGAAGGAGATTGCGAGATATGCCACGCTTCTCCAAGATGACACAGAAGGACAGGCACAGTAGACTGGCGGCGTGGCTGAACGCCAATATCTCGGCCCCGTGCTCCAAGTAGGAGCATGCCTCACTGAAGGCTGGTCGGTCCGAGGAGCGGTCTTCTACGTCCTGTGAGGGCGCTTCATCCGTGGGGGCCCAAGATAAGGCGAAGAACCGCAAGTCTCAGTCCAACTGGGTCGCTGTGGAAGCGGGTCCCACAGCAGACAGAGCGGGATCGACATCACCTTCTGCCTCGATTGCCAGCTGGCAATCAAGCTCCTCCTGGAAGCGAAAGTCGTCCAACCTAGCTAAACCGCGGGAGAACCCTGAGAAGCTGCAGGGAATAAGGCCAAGCTGCCCCAGGCGGCAAAGGAGAAGTCTTTGTCGACGATGGAGCTGGTGGCAGCTTCTCTTGAAAGCTAAAGGGGTTCACCATGAGAAGGTAGCCCTCACAGCGCTGATGGTATCCCTCCCCCAGAGGCCGCAGTGGTGATTTTGACAAGGTCTGCCTGCACACCGGAGAAGGGGACACTTCTCAGAACTCGGTTCCATCCCCTCAGGGTGGAAAAAGGGAGGGTGGGGGAAGGCAAGGAGGCCCGGATCAGTCCCAGGCCATGGCTCAAGCCATGGAAATGTCATCCACGGTTGACTAGTATCTTGGGTCCCTACACACGGTCCACGAGGACATGGAAGAGGACAGCGCGGGACCTAGTGTTCCAATCATGCCAGTTCCGCCGAGGGATGTCTCGCTAGACATCCGATCTACTCTCCACATCCTGGTGTCTGAGATTAGAGGAGGATGCCACAAAGGCCTGTTCTAACTGTTCCCCAGGCCCCCGACCAACCGCTGATGAAGACTAGGAAGCACCATCCGACGCCCCCATTTCAACATTTGCGTCTGTCGGCGCCCCAGACCCCCTCCGAGTGACACAGGGACGGGTACAAGGACGGATATGGTCACAACGACGATATAGTCTGAGCGGGGAGCGGATCCCCGCAGCCTAGGGTGTCCCCACCAGACTAGGTGGGGTCGTTCCATTCCATGATCGCCAGAGCCTCCGAGCTGTCAGCTTGTGCCCGAAGAAACCAGGATGGAGGGTTTCCTGTACCAGAGGTGCAAGGCCGAGGGGAAGACAATCATGGCGGTGCTCCGCCTGGACAACGTGTGGGAGGAGGGTCTGGCCCTCTTGAAGAACCATTGCACGGCTCCAGCTGGAGAAGTACCGGCTACCGGAATCTGCACCCAAGTGCCTGAAGTCACAACCATTGCCGGATTTGTGAGGAAACGGTCATCTAACCCATCGTCTTCAGGCTCCAGACAACGAGGGTAAGAAGATGGACACCATGGGGAGGTAAGTGATTTACACCGTGGCATCCACCATCGAGGCGTTTCTAGACAGGTACAACAGAGCTGTTAAAAAGTGGGTCTGATTTTGTCGTTCCTCCTGGACAACGAGGAAGGAGGCGATCGCCCTCTTCCAGGAGGGAGCGGTAGCATTGGATCACGCCATAAAAGTGGCACTGGACTTTGTCGACACAGGGTTCTGGCAGATTGGCAACAGTGGCTGCCTTCATCACCAAGGCTGGTCACCCATTTCCACCAGGAGGTCCAAACAAAGGTACTGGACATGCCTGTTCGACAGATAACCTTTTCAGGAAGGTTGTCAATGAGTACCTACAGGCCATCAAGACTGATACAAAGAAAGCCCTTTCCCTGGGCACCCTCCAGCAGCAGCACCGCTCTTCCTTTCGCTCCTCCAGAAGAAAGTCGGGCAGGTCTTCGGAAGGTTTCTGCTCCTCGTACAGTCAGCCTTCCAGAGTCACGACCAAGGAAACCCACAGAGGCCGTTCCGTGGCCTATGGTGGAGAAGTACAGTATCTCTGTCACTGGCAGGGCGCCAACCCCGAAAAAAATCATGAACTGGCCAAGATGTCGGGCCCCCACCCGTGGGCCCCGGTGGGAAGCCGGCTGACTATGTTGACTGAGTGTGGAAAGATCACCGACCGATGGGTGCTGGATGCTCTCGCCCAAGAACATACCCTGGAATTTCAGCACTGATGCCCACAGATCCCTCTGGTGGCCCGTCGGGAGCAGCGCATCCCTCAGCTCTTGGAGGAGGTACGGGCCATGCTACGAAAAGGGCTGATGGAGCTGGTTCCCCAGTGGCTCCGGAGTTGAATGCAGGTACTTATTGGTAAGAAAGGGGGCTGAAGGCCCCTTAGACCTACAATGTCTGAACAAGTACCGCAAGTCACAGAAATTCAGGAGTGTCACGTTGCAGCGTGTCCTCGGCCAACTTGAAAGAGGGGATTTCTGGATGTCGGTGGACCTGGAGGACGCCTACTTCCACTTCCCTATTCACAGAAAACTCTGGAAGTTTCTATGCTTCGTAGTGCAGGGACAGCACTGCCAGTTCAAGGCCAGACACTTCAGCTTGAGGTCGGCCCTGAGTGTTCACAAAGTGCCTGGGACCGTTGCTGGCCCATCTGCAACTACGGGGGATTCACGTATACCCACACCTTTGACGACTGGCTCATCCAGGCCCGCTCATGAGAGTTGGCCGTCGGACACACGGAGGTGGCCGTCGAGCTGCTGACTGATCTGGGATTCTCCATAAATTATCCAAAGTCCCGCTTGACACCATCGCAGAACATGCTGTTCCTGGGGGCCAGACAGTGTCCTGCCTAGCATCACCCTCAGAGGAGAGGTTAGCGGCCATTCAGGGGAAGGTGCAGCGGCTGTTGTTGAAGACGGCCATGGTGCGGACCATCAAGTTGTTGCTTGGCATGATGTACAGCATCTACCTCTTCTGGCTCTGCAGGTTACAGATGCAACCTCTTCAGGAGTGCCTGGACGCTCGCTGGGTACAAGTGCCCGTAAACTTCACTGACAGGATCACTCTGGACGATGAGTTCATTTGGGGTGATAAGGTGGTTGGGAGTCTGCTCCAGCATCGCCCAAGGCACAGGGTTTCAGAACCCCTCCCTTGCAGGAAATGGTCACCACGGACACTTCTCTGGAAGGCTGGGGAGCCCACACCAGACGTCTGCACACCTGAGGTCTGTGGCTGCTGGAGCAGAAGGATCTCCATATCAACATCCTACAGCTACGTGCAGCATTCTGGGACCTCAAATCATTCCTTCCATCTCTGAAGTGCAAGGTGGTGAGGATCTGCATGGACAACACCATCACGATGCTCTACATCAGGAAACCAGGAGGCACTCTATCCCTGGCGCTCTCCAGCAAGTGCAGGACTTCAGGCACTGGGCCGTCAGTCTAGAAATGTTTCTCGTCCCTCTCCCCTAGCGCGAGTCGAACACCATTGCGGATTCCCTCAGCAGGGAATTGCGCTCCTGCCACAAGTGGGAACTTCAGCAGGCCCAGGTGGACCACATCTTCCATGGGAGTTGTGGTGTGTAGTGGACAGTGGTGTTCGTGTCAGGAGATTCTGGTGCAGAGTCTGTGGTGATGCATGGTGTATTCAGCCTTTGATCGTGTGGTGTGCTTTACTCTTAACATATCGTTGATGCCTTGCATCATGCTAACGGTAAACTCGGCCCTCACTGAAAAGGCGTCCATGTTACAGACTCCATAGCCAGCTTCCCAGGGGACTCCGCCTACGTCGTCATTGCAACTCTGGAAGCTGAGCCGCAGAGAGCTCCGTGGCTCCAACTGTCACTGGCTACAGAAGCAGAGCATGTATCATACACGTGTCACTGGCACCTTTACACGCTCCCCTGGGTTAACCATGGATCTGGGAGGCTGCAGAGAGCAGCAAGCTCTCTGGCACTTCTCAAACCAGGGTGTGAGGGACGTAAGATGCCTTCCATATGTTACACTTGGCACCACTAAACATCTCGGCGGTGCCCTACACTCAGTGCATCTGTTGGACTTGTTGAATGTGCAGAAACGCGCTCCAGTCCTCCCTTCTAACACCCCCTCACGCTGGTTACTCCAGTTGCTCAGATCTGAATAAATCACTCTATGGATAGCACTGGTAGGCTGGCACCTCCAACTAGCATCTTTTCAAGTCCCAGGCACCTCTATAGACACTGCCATATCAATCTCTGCCAGCAGGATAGGAACATCTTGTAATACCCTTCATGCCAACTGGTACAATCTCTGGCACTGAAACTACTTGATACCTTTACAGTCTCTACAAACATCACTCTGCTGGGTGCCTGCCAGACCCATGGCAGCCTCGCTTAGTTCTCCCTGGGTGTCTTATCAGGGCACCTTCTTTTAATCCTCCCTCAGTGATGTGACTCCTCATGGGGGGGCAGTGGGTTCCCTCTCCTTTACCACGGTCACTCAACTTCCTCCTGCTCTGCACCCCCCGCAGAAGTCTCCTCTGTCCGCTACCTGGGTTTCACAGGTACCTGTCCACTCAGGGGTCCTCACCGAGACCAGCCCATGTCGCCAAAATGTTATGACTGGATCTCAGGAATTACGCTCAAAGGATACGCTGTCAGGTTGCCAGTAGTCATTAGGTTACTTTATTCAGGTAGCTTAGTTATCAGATCTCATCAGGTACAGTAGGAGATTGGGAGGTACAGACAGGAACCCACTGGCTCCCACCACCCAGGCTACATCTTTCAACTGCCTTGGGTGGAACTCCATTCACACACAAACATTCCAATCCTCCTACCGACATTCCACAAATGACATCACACTTTGCATACCTCATGCAAACAAGATACAGGACACAAGAAGGAAAGTCAATTGCAACAGAATGCTTCTGTACAAGTTTCCTCCGTTGCCTTTCCTGCTACGAGTCATCAATACACTCAGAGAGTCAGTGCAGGATGATGCTCCTTGTCCCGGCAGATTTGGTATCCGGACCTTCTCAGCCTGTCGGCATTGCCTCTGATCAAGCTACCAATGGTCCTACATCGTCTCGCCAGAGAAGGAGGCACAATCCTGCATCCCGACCCAGGATTGCTCAACCTGAGAACTTGGCTCCTGCAGCCCTAGTTTGGAGTGTGAGTTGCCTATGGACTGCAGGGAGGTCCTCGCCAGGGTGTTGTCAACTTTAAAGTGCTACGGTCCCAAGTGGAAGCATTTCGCTAATTGGTGCTGGTCACCGAGGGTTTTAACCCCTCTGAGGGTCACGGCCCTGCAGATTCTTCCATATTTGCTATCCTTGGCAAAGGCCGGACTGGCGTACGCCTCGATCAAGGTACATCCGGTGGCCATCTCCGGTTACACCAGGTCTACAGGAAGGTTTTCTCTTTGGCCTCATCGACTCATCAAGGAATTCCTCAAAGGACTTTTTCGTTCCCGCTGTGAATGCTCCTGCCCCGGCGTGTGAACTCAACGTGGTGCTGACGAGGCTCATGGGTGGGGTGGGGGGGGCTTCGAGCCTATGCATCTGGCCCCTCCTTTTCTCTTGTGAAAAAAGGGCTTTCCTGGTGGCCATCACCTCTGCCAGGAGGGTGGGTGAGATACAGGCCCTATCCTGCAAGCAGCCATAGCTGACTTTCCACGAATCGAGGACGCACCCCTCTTTCATGCCGAAGGTTCAGTTGGATTTCCAGCTTAATGAATGAACCTTTGTTACTCTTTTTTTCCTGAAACCTTTGTCGCCAGCTGAAAGGGCCTTGCACTCGCTGGACGTTGCTTGTGCCCTGAAGTTCTATGTGGCAAGCACAAAGAGTTTTCAAAAGACTTCACAGCTGTTTGTCAACTTCGGTCCTGTGAACAATGGGAAGGTGTTGTCCAAGGTTTCCATCTCAAGGTGGCTTTCCAGCTGCATCATGCACTACTAGGTTGGCGAACTGCTGCTCAGCCGTCTGAGAGCCCACTCCACCAGAGCAATCGCTGCGACGACGGTGTTCCAGGCTGGTGTGCCCCTGCTGGACATCGGGAGGGCTGCTACTTGGAAGTCCACGCACACCTTCTCGAGTTTCTACTGTCGACAGGGATTCCAGGGAAAAGTCCAAAGTCTGCCAAGCAGTGCTACGCAACCTGTTTGCTTGAGGTGAGTCTGTGAGGTAAGAATTGATTGCTTCTGTTGAGCCTTGCCAAATTCCATGGATATGTAATGATGTACTGATGTGTATTCATTATTCATGAGCCTGTGTATCCATGCCAGACCCCGTGCTGGAGAAATAACATGTTACTTACCTGTAACTATTCTCCAGCATGGGTCTGGCATGGATTCACATGCAAACCCTCCCTCCGTCCCCTCTGCGGCTCTTCTTGATCATGCTGCCACTTTGCGTGCTTACCAAATCTGAAGATGGCTGCCAGGGGATGGGCTTAGGGAGAGGACTGTCATTGGATTGGGGCAGTATGACCCTGTGGACAGTGATTGGTTTTGAGGAGAAATATCGTTTGTAAGTGAAACTGTTTGTCTTTTTACTGAGGACTCTCAGCCTGACTGGAAATATTCATGAGCATGTGAACCTATGCCAAACGCCTGCTGGAGAAAAATAGTTACAGCTAAGTATATTGTCCTTCTGCCCACCTCCCTCAACCCCCACTCCCTCCCACTGTGGGCTAAACCCTTAAAAACACTCCATGGAGGCAGGTCAGTTGCATTGGCCCAGAGAACGCATCTTTCTCAGAGGTAAGTACCCTCCCTTCTGCTAACCAAGTCATGCACTCTGCTTGCATCTGCTGAGACACTGACCCTTCTTGCAAGTCTTCCATGCTGCACACCAGTTCCTTTCACTGGTACCTGTGCTCTTTGAGCTGCAGGTTCTGCAAGTTCCATCCTTCTGTTGCTTCCATGCCTTCATCTTCCCAGCCTGTGGTGGTAGTGTACTTCATGGCACTGGTCCGCCTGAAGGGCTATCCTGAAGCCCCGGAGTGGTTGGGAGTGTGTATGACCCTTGCATTGAGAAGCGTAGGTCTCCCCAGCCCGCATGGTTGGGAAATGGAGTGGAGAGTTGCCTTCTGCTGGCCGATAAAGTGTCTTTTGCTGCAGAGGTGGCATCCAGTTTTAATAGCTGATCATTTGAAAGTAAAGCCTAAATGGTCTTGCCTTCATACCCTTCTTGGGTTTGTTCAGCTGGTGTACTTTCTGGCTGAGCTAGTGGGCATATGCATAGATGCCCCGGTTAACCAGGACACACTGATCATCTCTTGTGTGCATTTATTTAGATCGAGTGTGTGGGCACTTTCAGAATGCTATTGGAAGTGGGGGGGCGTTGGGGTGTTTGGCAAAGTGATAAGCGGTAGTGAGAAGCTGGTGTTTCAGGCCGAGAAGGAATAATTTTGTTTTCTTTTCTTGGAGCACTTAAGTGTAAGGCATGTCTTCCTATCGTGCCCTAGAAGATGCGGCCTATCCTTTGCTGAGCATAGATTTAATATATTAAAGGCCAGACCTAATGCCCCAGAATACCAATCAATGTCTGAGATCACAGAAGCGCAGTCTGGCGGTTGATCAGCCATGTCCTGCCCGCAAGAGTCCTGAAGCTTGTTCAGGTCTCCCTTTTCATAGTCACCAGCCCGTGTGAGGTTTTTTGTGGCTTTGCTATTCCTGAAAAATATCTCCTTTTTTGCATTTGATGAACCCCTTTTGATTGCTCAGTGTTTGCAAGTAGCAGGAGTAGGCAGGCCACGGTGATCAGGCAGTTATACAGTCTCTCGTCAGGTGCCTTTATACTGGGGTGTTGGGGTGGGAGAACACACAGTAACTGCTGCTTTTTCCCAAACCTTTCTTGAGCAGGTAAGGCGACTGGCAAGCATTTTGACTGTTGGAATACACCGTGCCTAGCTAGGCACTCCCGAAATCTTCCTTTAAAGGAAAATGACTGGTAAACCTATTGCAGATCCAATGCCAAGGGTCCAGCATCTACCCGCGAACAGTAAGCCCATGCCCTCCCAAGCTCAGGGTTTAGGTCCTGCGCTCCTGTCTTGAACACCCCCTTCAAGTCTCACATTGGGAGTCTCGTTTTACTCGTGGTGAATGCTTCTTGCAGTTTATCCTAATGCCTTGGGCACAGATTTCCCTACTGCCTCCAGAGTATACAGATGTATAATGTTCAGCCTGGAGTTGTGCCCTCCAGGGGGAGGTGGCCCCATTCTCTGGATGAGGCCTCCAGAGCTGGGCTGCGCCCTGTAGAAGTTGCCACCGGAGACGGCCGCTCTGGTGCAGGTTCTGTTGTGCGGCTTCTGATTGTGCATCCGCCTTTGCTTTGCCGGCGCAGTGTGCGCGCCTCTTCTGGTCGGTGCTGTGGTGGTGGGTGGGTGAGTCTGCTGCTGCTGCTGCTGCTGCTGTAGAGCGTTGCCTGTAAATCGCAATGCCCGAGGAGCCGGCGAAAGATGCACCGTGAACCCAACAAAAGCAAATGAGCATCCAGTAAAGCGAGGAATGTCCTGGTCGGAGCCCAGCTCTGCCGCCTGGCATTGTCTGCTTTGCACGCGGGCTCTAATCTGCTCCCATGACCGGAAAAGCATGTTCCACCCCCATTTGCGTAAACAAGAACGTCTCTTCTGTTAGATGGAAATATTTTGGCCGGGGATCAGTCGGAGCCGGAGCCTCCTAACCCTCGGCCCCCTCGGCGGACCCGCTGCTTCCCAGCCCGATTCAGATTCCGCTTTGACAGCGCCGCCGGCCGCGCTCCAATCCCGCCTCCTCGAGGCCTTCGGACTTCACGCGGATGTTTCTTATTAGATTTCCCCGCTCTTTACATTAATAGAATCTTCTCTCGAGCTGAGGTTCAAGCGACGGCTGAAGATTTTCTTTCAACCCAAAAAGAAATGAGCTTTAAATTCTTTCCATCTGGCGGCTTTGACGGCGAGGTGCCCCCTGCTCTGGTTACAGGGGCCCAGGCTGCTGCAAGGATTGGGTTCTCGATGACGGGCTCGAGCCAGATGGGGCTGGCCGTGGGTTTGAGCGTGCGTGGCTGATGCAAAATACAGCTCTTTACTGCAGTGCATCCTTCTAAAAGTCTCGGCTCTGCATTCTCAAATCCAGTCCAGCCACTTGCCTACAGAGCTTTGGCAGTAGGCCCTTGTCTGCCGCTCCAGGCTTTTACCCGCATGGCATTGATGGTCTAGTCCCTTGCCTTCCAATCTCTGCCAATCCAGGCTTCCCCTATAGAGCTTTGGCAGTTAAGATCCTTGTAGGCCGACCTAGTCTTATACGTGCACTCGTCTACAGAGCTTTGGCAGCTGAAGGCCTCGCCTGCCTAGGCCAGCCTTTACAATGGAGGGAAGAAGACACCATTGAGGTCCCCAGATTTGAAGCCCTCCTCCGAGAAGGCTCTGGCCAATGAGGAGCAGGCGAAAGACTGTTCTTTGAATGCTGCCCCGAAAGGACAAGAATGAGAAAAACCGCAAGAGGTCCTGCTCCCCCAGCTGCACCTTGATGCAACACTCTTCCTCCTCCCGAAAGATGACCAGTCACTAGTATTCCAGCGATGACACTTCATTAAAATCGCCACCTATGGTACCTTTTCCCACGAGCTCTACCACTTCAGATTGGAGGGTTGCAGTGTGTACTTCCAGAGGAGATCCAACTATGTATGCCCCGGCCTTGCGGACCCACATTGGATTGGATACCTCACCAAAGCTACATTTCATTCCAGCCTCGCCCAACGGGAAATCCCATGCATCTCGCCAAAAGACCTTTGCCCACAATGTCTGCACCCATGAGCATGTGGTCCATTTTGACTACAGACATCCTTGAGAAGGATCTGCAGAAGGACTGTTATCCACTTACCCTGCGATTTCGGCCCTCTTCATGGCAGCATGGCAAAAACCTTCGGCTGTGGATTGGGACTTTGCTAGAAAGCATTACCCAGCTCCTGCAGATTTAAGATTGTGTCCAGTGTGGTGTATACATCCTCTACCCTAGACAGTGAGGCCAGAAACCTGAGGGCTGTGTTTGCTGCTTATGTCCAGGCTATGTGCACCCACCCCCTATGGAGTGAAAGGACTTCTGGGTTTGACCCAGATGTCCAGATTAAACTCAGTAACATGCTGTTTTGCAGCATGTTTGAGGCTAAAGCTGCAAAGTCCCCTCAAGGCTACAGTGAAGTCTTGGGTCCAGCTGTCCAACAGCCTGCGGACTCCGTTACAGCGGCTATTCCTTCTGGTGCTACACCTCCTTTGCCCACCTTGGTAAAGGGCAAATGCCCTCCGGCAAAGAGGCCCATCAGCGTTTCTTCTGCCAGGCAAGAGGCAAAGATGCCCATAGTCAGACTTGCTGCACAGACCACCCCTTGATGAGCTCTGCTCCAAGGCCCTTTTAATTTGGGATTTGGCTAATTCACTCGAGTGGCAGGGAGTTTTTCCCAATACGGTGGAGAGTGACAGCACACCACCTTACCTGTTGACTCTCCAGTCTCAACCATACCTTTCATCCAACACCCTCATTCATGTCCTCTTCCCCTCATCCCATCCTGCTGGAGGAGATTGGGCACTTCTCGAGAAAAGCGCTGTAGGGATGATTTGGGTGGGTTGGTAGTCCCCTTATTTGGTGCCGCCTGAGAACGGAAGTTTTTGTCCTATCATTTATCTGTGGCTGCTGAATTTTCATCTGTGTAAGGACAGATTAAGATCACATTATCCCAGATTCTCCAGGCCCTCGAATTTTAAGACTGGCCGATGCCACTGAACTTTCAGAACACTTAGTACCATGTGCTGATCCATCCAAAGCATGGGCAGAGTCTTAAAGGATTCGTTTTTTAGAACACCCATTACCGTGAAATACCACAACAGTCATTTCAGACGTGCAGTGAGAGGAGCTGTTTTTATAGACCGCAACCTTTCTAGTCAGCTAGCACTCTTACCAGAGGCCCAATCATGCGCATGTGTAAGGAAAATGGTGAAGTCTGGCTAATCTTCAGACCAGGGTCTGCCGTGAGAAAAGGCGGAAGCAAAATGCTGCGCCTCCACTGCCTGGAAAAGGTAATTCTCTCACTGCTTGCTTGTTTGGAGGTAGAGGGTGATGGCTCCCTTGCAAATTGGTGAGCTTTTTTGATGGTGGGGGGAACCAGGAATGTGCACACATGCTTCTCGATACCCTTTGAGGGATCAAGGGTTCTGGTGCCGACTGAGGCAGTTACCCAGCTTGGGTCTCCCAATCCCCTCTACACCCTCCATGTTGTTCCACCTGCTGGAGCCGCTTTTGTCTGCACTAAGATCACTGCAACCTTACCCACTCTTCGGCCATATTTGACTTCAGTGCCACACTATCCCAAAGGACTCTAAGAGCGCTTCAAAATCGAGCTATTGATGACACCTACCATTACCTCCTACTTTGAGGACATCAGTGACAGCCAGGATCAACTCGTTGCCCTGGGTATATAATTTAACTGATTATATTTAACAGAAATGAATATGCCAAAGGTTTGGGTCGACTGAAAGTAAAGGGGGGTGGGGGGGTCACCCACTTAAACAGCAAAGAGCAATTCTAACATGCTTAAGGACCACCGTATGTCAATCGGTCCTGCTCTTCCCATTGACTCTGCCAACTAGTGGTCAAGTAAAGTCACGCATTGTCCTTGGTTTTAAATGCCCCAACACCGGTTTTGTTGGTAGGTAGTGAAGTTGCTTTCTTGTATCACTTGTAAGCATGTCGCCCACCTTGGCAAACATTTCTATCAGTTGGGGTTCATGTGGCCGCACTCGGACATGGGACAACTCCAAGTGCTAACAATGTGGGACCAGACTTGGGAGCCTGGGAATGGCAAGGCTGTGGCCTCCTTTACAGACTGTCCTAGTCTCTCAACTTAGAGTGCTATTTACACTATCAGCTGGGCGGGCTCCTTTTCATCCTTCCTCTCCCTCCTGACCTGCCTGGTCATTTGCCAACTCCTCTGCTGATACCATCTTCTCGCATTCCTCCATAAAGCCTTTCAATGCTTGGGCCCTCGGAGGATAGCACAGGGGCAAGGCGCTGGTCTTGGAAGCATGACCACGCAGAGCAACAGAGGTTTGAATCCCAGATCCATGCTTAGAAAACTAATTCTGGTACAGTATTAGGGGTGTTATAAAACACAATTAAATTACCTGCCCTCTTGGGTTTCTTCTCCACTATGCAATTAACAAGGGGGGAGGGGTCCTGGGAGATTCTCTGCCTGACATGAGTCCTGGTTACAAGAGCCTTACCCAGGGTCATTAGCTCACTACCTTTCACAGAGAAGAAATATCCCAAACATATCAGTCTTTGTCCTGCCTGGGGCAGTCCAGCACCAAAATGCTAGGCAATTCTCCTCTGAACAAGAGTACCAACAGCAACCCCATACACGTGTTTCAGTCTGGTTTAACCTCATCAGTAGGGTGTAGACACAAAGGTGTCTGTAAGTAAGGGGGAATTTACTCGATAAAGCATACAGTGCATTGTAGTCGATGGCTGCGTGATGAATTTGAGCAGTGTTCAAATGACCCTTGAAGCATGGGAGTTTTGTCTGTATAGTCGGATGAATTAACTGCATTCTCAAATAGCAGCATCATAATTTTGGGACTGCCAAGCCAAGGGTTCAGGAGCAGGCCAGTCCAGGATAGGTGGTCTGAGTTAAATGTGAAGCACAGGGTGAAAGGAACTCGGCCAGTTTGGATGTGGGGTACGCCATGGCACCCTAATAGTATGACTTTTTATTAAGGAATCTTTGTATGGACCTTGTTTTGGTGCCCAACTGACAAAGTAGCTTGCATAAGGAGTACCATTATGCAAAGCTGCGTTGGTGGGCGAGAAATCTTTGGTAAGCGTAATGTTCGGAGAAACCTTTGCCATCCCTGCAGTAATATAATCATGTTTAAAACTTTTCGGTGCCTGCAATCGTGTAAGGCTGCAAATGTGTCATGAATTGAGTGTTAAGTTGGGGAACTTCAGTAAGTTGATTATTCCCAAAACCTAATTAGTTGATACCTTTAGTTGTCAAAAGGAAATCTGGCGTCCAACGAAGCCTGACCTGTAAATAAGTATACGCAACACCTAGCTATGCATCATGCTCCCTGTCTGGGGCCAAATACCAAAAGAATGAAGGTAAAGAATACTGTGGATTAGTGTACAGTAGTACCCACAGTGAGTAACATTTACTGTTGCACGGTCAACTGGAAGAAAGTGTTCTGCTTGGCTCAGCATGTATGTCAAGAAATCCCAACATAAAGTTAACCAGCTGTCATGACACTGAAAGTCACCCACCTGTTTCCGCAGACCGTGTTGCAGTAATGAGAAATTCACCTGGTGACCCCTCTGTTCCAGCACAGAGGCTAGTCCAGAGAGAAGCCCCCAGGGAAACCCTTGTGGGGGAGAAAACCCTGGTTTGAGCTGATAGGGTACTCTGATTCCGGTCTTCACAAGGAAGGGTGGATGTATGGAGATGGTGCCCGAACCTTAGGATAGCACCCGCAGTATCCTATTAGAAGACGGGTGAGACTGGTAATGGGAGCGGTATTCAGGCTCCTGGGATCGTCCCCCCCCCTCCTCCCCCGAGGATGTGTGGCTAACCCCAAAAGAGCTTACCCTAGTTAGCGACTTGTAGCAAGCCTGCTGTGCAAGTAGCAGCAAAGGAGGGGGAAGCTTTCTAATGGAGCACGGTGAACAGGCTTTAAAACAGATGAGAAGGAAGGAGAGCGAGAGTGACTTGACCAGAGGGAGAGACAAGAGAAGTGGACGTTAGATGTAAGAGATAACCTCTGAACCAGCGAACTGTGGACTGCTGGAGTTGTGGTCCCGAGAGACCTACGTGGTGTTTCCTCTTGCCGCATAAGAAACTGGTACTTGTCAAATCAATTTGAAAAAAGGTTTCCCATGCGAGTAACTTATAATTCTGGCCCTCGACCCCGCCTACCTAGCGATGTCCGTGGGTATCCCACTTGTGTATGTGTGCTGATGCCTACCTGCCTAACCCCCCTCAATTTTTCCAGTGACTCAGGAATTTCAAGCATTTCTCCGGGTCTCTGGAAAAGTTCCTTGAATCGCAGGAATTTTGAGTTTCTTTCCGGGTCCCGTCATATTCTGCACCTGATTGGCTGCCGCCAGCAGCCAATCAGGTGGAGAATATGACGGGACCCGGAAACAACGCGAAATGTTCGTGCGCACTGGCTGCACCCTTATAATAGTGCTTTCAATCCATGAATTAATGATTTTCAATGCTATAGTAAGCAAACTGACGGCTAAAACAACCAAGTTTACCTTTTTGACAGGTGGGGGTGTGTGAGGAGAGCCGTGTGCAAATAGGCGGAGCATAAATCTCAGGAATTTTGATTTTCAAATGTAGGCAGGTATTGGCTGATGGTACTGCGAACGTAGAACGCCCTCGTGGGACGACTAGCGTGAGAAGGGATAGACCAGCGAAGGAAAAACACTGGAGGCCAAAAGACACAAACGAATGACAAAATGAACGTACAAGGATCTGAAGGCTTGGGTAAAGATGGTAAAAGAGCACACATTTATGCAGCATAAAGACTCTATGGAGAGTAGCAACGCGAAGCTGTGCAGTCGAACAGTCTAGAAATACTGTTTCCTGTGTTGGGGGCGTGGCTTGACTCGGATGGATGATAGAGCTGTAGAACGCTAGGGGCTGCTACTGTATGGATCTGGTGCCGCCATGTTGGATCGACACACTGTAGCTAAAGCTGATAGCCGAAGCTTGGGTCTCCGAGCCTGGAGGCATTGTAGAACCGGAGATCCCATCACAGAAAGTTGAACACTGTGGAGCTTGTTCTGTTTTTCAGTTGAGAATGCAGGTAATAAGTATATAAAGATTAAATGAACAAAAGCTGTAGAAGGAAAGAAGCAAAGATTGAACGCAGGAAGGAAGGAAGGAATGAATGAATGAATGAATGAATGAATGAATGAGATGAGTGTGAAGTAAAACTTTTAGGAAATAAAGAATGAAAGGAGGACAGGAAATCAGCAATTAAACTAAGATGGAATGAAGAAGAAAAGGAGGCAATGAAAGGCATTGATGGAACACAGGAATTAAGGGAAAGAAAGATTTTTTAAATTTTTTTTATTGATTTTATGCAAACAAAATAACAAAAACCAAACAAGCAGCATAATCATAATAGTTCCATTACACATCAAGTTATCTTAATCACTGCTCCCACTACTCCTCCCTCCCCCCGTGAGCCTATTTGTCAATCTCATTCAATGTTTGGCACATGCGGCCAGGTTTCGTTCTCTTCGGAGTCTGTTGGATCTGATATTACTCCAAACAATTCTGCTATTAGCGTTTTCCAAGCCAACAGGGTGCCCGCCTCCCCTTCATCAGCCCGGCTACTCGCTTCTTGCCATGCCACCGTTTCAGCCTTGGCCCATTTCTGCAAGTCCTTCCACCATACATCCACCTTAGGTTTGTGGCATTTCTTCCACCCAATGGCGATCCTACGTTTCGCAAGCACATACGCCAGATTTCTCAGTTTCTCAATATACTTGAGTTTCCGTGGCCTAGGGAACCCGCCCAGTAAGCAGGCCTAGGCCGTGTCTGTGACGAGAGTAACCCCTTTATCAGCCAGTTTCTGCGCCACTTCTTCCCAAAAACACCTAATGATCGGGCACGACCAAAACTTGTCATGTCAGCGTTTTCCAGGTTACATTTAGGACACACTTGTCTTCCAGCGTTCCGGAACTTAGATATCCTCAAGGGGTTCATGTATGCCCTATGCGTTACATACAGCCGTATTTGTTTTAATCTGGCATTTCTAGACACTTGTTTGTGGTAGCCCAGGGCACGCTCCCACACCCCATCCTCCATCGGGGCCCCCACTGCAACCTCCCAGTCCAGTCTCAGATGTGTCAAATCTTTCCCCGCCTTAGCCATCTCATACAGTCTTGAGATCTCATGACCTCCTTCGGATATATCATATTGCTCCCAAAACTGCATCTGGTTCTTCTATCAAAACTGTCTCTGGCCAGGTGTTCTTAATCATCCGCACCAATCTAATGTACGTGACCTATTGGCCCTTGTGTAGCCCCGCCTCTTCGTTGAGTTCTATAAACTCCTTAATGGATCCCTCTTGCCAAACATCGTCTAGCGATGCCAGCTCCACTGATTCCCAGTAGGTCCTAACAAATCACCCTCAGCTGATCATCCCCTCCTGTCAAAGCAACCAGCAGTATCTGCGGGATGCACGGGCATTGAACTTCCATCAAATGACAAGCCCTACGCCAAATTTTCCATCCAAGCCTCAACATCGCAGGACGCCCCCTCATTTCAGTTTCGGACAGCCAAATCATTTCTTTCAAATAAAACAGGGCGCAGTCCTGTCCAAGCACCCTGTGCTCAGGGGTCACTTCATCAGAAAGCCACTTATCCACATATTGTAACTCTCCCGCCAAATAATAAACCACAAAATGAGGCAGTCTGATACCTCCTTTTTCATAAAAGTTCTGCAGTTTCCAAAACGCCACTCTATTTCGGGTACCGTGCCACAGGAAATCCCTACACATGCTGTTCAATTTACTGAAAAACGTCTTGGGTATTATGTATGGGATATTACTAAAGTAATGCAGGAGCCTGGGCAGAACTACCATCTTAAGCATAGCCCCCCGCCCCATCATCACCAAGGGCAACCTTGCCGAGAACTGCATGCTGTTCCTAATTTTCTCGACGGCTACGTCCGTATTGTCTGTGTTCTTCTTCCACCGTGTGATATACATCTACGCCCAAATAACGAAAAGAGCTAGTTGCCCATGGTACCTGTAGCACCAATAGTCTATCTACAGGGGTCCCCCTATAGCTACCTAGCGGTAATATGACAGACTTTTGGGGGTTCACCGATATGCCCGACAACTCTGCATACCTTCCCATCACTTCAAGTATGTATAAGAGATTTTCTTCTGGGTATTGCAAGTACAGTAACAAATCATCCGCGTACAAGGATATCAAGTGTTGTTCCCCTCCTACCTCAATGCCAATCGCATCATACTGTGCCCTAAAGCATATTGCCAGAGGCTCCAGGGCCAAGATGTAAAGCATCGGGGACCAGGTGCACCCTTGTCTGGTGCCTCTGCCAAGTTGCCATCTCTCGGATATCACCGCTCCAGTTCGGACCCTGGCAAGCGGCTCACTATACAACATCTTAGCCCACCTGATATAGCCCGGCCCCCCATCTTAGCCCACCTGATATAGCCCGGCCCCATTCCATACCCTTCCAAAGCAGCCAATAGCCATGACCACTTGACCGAATCAAAAGCTTTAACTGCATCTAGAGACACTATCGCCATCTCACCTTCGTTCTTACTACCCCATTCGACCACCCGGTGAAGTCGCCTATGGTTGTGTTATGTTCCTGTTCGGGACATAACCCGTTTGATCAGGATGTATGAGTCTACCAATCACTTTCTGCAATCGGGTTTGCTAGGACAGCCGTAAGAATCTTGCTGTCCTGATTTAGCATCGACTAAGGCATGTAGGAACCACATCTATGCTCCGGTTTATTGGGCTTGGGCAGCGGTATTATGATCGCCTCTCTGAGTGACTCAGGCAACCGTCCTATCTCAAACGCTTCATTAAGCATGCCCAGTATTGGGGGGAGGATTTCCTCTCTGTATACTTTATAGAATTTGCTGGGGAACCCATCTGCTCCCGGGGTCTTACAGGTAGGTAACTGCTTCACAACCTCTTCTAACTCCTCCAACGTGATTGGCTCATCTAACTCCTCCCTCTCTTCTTCAATTATCTTGGGCAGCCCTATGTCTTCTAACGTTTCGATTATCTTGCGTTTGTTACCCATCTCATCATCTCCGTACAGCACTCTGTAATATTCCACGAATTCTTTGTTAACCCCCTCTTGAGTGGCCACCTCATCCCCGTCCTCCCTAATAATGGTCCTAATCGGAGGCCTAGGGTTCCCGCTTTTGTATAGCCAGGCCAAAAGGCGGCCTGTCTTGTCTCTCCCCCCCCGTGCTGCCTCTCAACCTATTCCTGTAATTGAGATTGCAGAGTCTTTCCCAATGCCCTGCACATTGTTGCTGTAGTTGGAGTACCAGCTCCGTGTCTACGTCACCGCTCTTCAATGCTGTTTCTAGCTCAGTTTCTGTCCTCTGCAGGTCAGCCAAGACCCCACTTCTGTAACCCTCTTGACTTAGCAATGGCCGCCCCCCGCGTCACCACCTTAAAAGCTTCCCATAATGTGCCCGCGGAATCAACACGCCCAGTATTCTCCTCAAAGAAGTTAGTAATCTCTTCCCTTATATCTTCTCTAAAGACTGGATCTTTAAGCGCCTCCGCTCGGAGGCGCCATGTAGGGATCTTCGCCCTCGGGGGGCAATATTGCCATCCGAGGATCAGGGGCAAGTGATCCGAGAGGACCCTAGCCTTATATTCGATTTGAGTAATTTCAGACATCACATCTGCTGTAGCAAAGACGTAATCGAGCCTAGTGTGCCGTTGGTGCGGGGTTGAATAGTGCGAGTATTGCCTCTCAGTGGGATGTTTCATCCTCCACGCATCTGTAAAGCCAAAATCAGTTAGCAGTGTCTGCAAAGCTCTCGCCGCTGGGCTAGGCTTACCCACCCTGCCATCAGATCTGTCCACCACAGGATCCAACACACAATTAAAGTTCCCACCCCAGATCACCGTGCTCCCTATAACGTACTAAGATTGGTACACAGGGCTCTGAAGTATGCTGCTGTGTTTTGGTTGGGGACATACGTGTTTACTATGCATACCTCCCTGCTCTCCACCAGAGCCATCCTTCAATCAGTTTCAACTACCTCTTGTATCGATTTGAACGGGAAATGCGGTGCCACCCAGATTAACACCCCCCATGTCGTTATTTGTTTCTGGTTTGGCTGGCTTTCATGTTCAGGCTTCTTAAAAAAAAAATACAGAAAATACAAAAAAAACAGGGTTTCCACAAGCAGTGAACCTAAATAAGAAAACATAAGAATACCAAATCTGTCTTTCTGGAATTCATTACAATAATTGCTAGACTCATTAAAGGTTTAATTCAGGCACACTTCAGGGGGTGAGTCACTGATTTACTCTGTTCTTAAACACCTCAACTCAGCCTTTCATCCTCCTGAGTCCTATAAATGAGTACAAACACAGGTTGGGTGATATTGTATGTATATTTGTTCTATTAAGCGATTAAGTATAAGTGCTATAAAATAACACATAATCATTTGGACATGGACGTCTGCTTGCATTCAGTTATTTGGTGTTGTGGGTCTATACACACTGATCTTAACGATAAATATGGCGATCCATTCTTGTATGAAATGTATATCACATTATAGTGTTATCGTACCATTTTTCTTAGTGTACTTTGGAACAATGCTATGTGTTGCCCCTTTGTTTTGTCAAGGGGTGAAAGGTCGTGTTGTATCGCTTCCCGTGATATCACTTTGGGGTGGGGTGAAATAACATCACTTCCTGTGATGTCATCAGAGGTCAAGGGTCGTGTGATGTCACTTCCACTACCCGTGGCATTTTGGTGAAATGATGTCCCTGATCTAGTCCAGGGTCTCTGGTGTAAGGGGAGTCCCTTTTTCTTCCCTTTCCAACCAGGAAGGTTTGTAGAGGACCCTTGCTGGATTCTGTCATCTCCAGTGATCAGGGTCCTGGGTATAATTTATTTTGTTTTAATAAGCCTTCTCCAACCAGTCATCATCCCAAATAAAGCCCTTGGAATGTTGAGGGAGAAGAGCTTTCCTCTTCCTTGAAGGTCTGTCTTCACACTCTGGTAGAGAACTTTGGGACTGTGCCCCCCACAGTGTTGGAGTGAATCCTTCTTCAAAAGTGTTCAAAAGATGATTGAGTAAGGAGAGCGTCCCGATTCCCTTATGTAGGCAAATTGCTACAAATGATTGGTCCAGAGCAAGCCTGTTAAGGGTCCAATACACGTTGCTGTAAGAAGTGTTTTGTTTGCTGATGTCCTACCCAGAGTGCTTGCCCAACGGTAGTGGCAACTCGAAACAGGAAGTTCGGGAAGCCCTTTCAAGTCCAAAATGTTGAGACCCCTCTGAGGTCTGAACCTCTCCTTTGGGCTGCTCTAACCCCCCCTCGGCTACCCCCACCGCCACCTCCATATCACCCTTCCTCTAGCTTCCTATTTCAAAACTACTCCTGTATTCCGCACCTTGGTGAGAGATGGTCATTGTCATGACAGGACTGTCTTTGAAGCACCATTTCCCTAGGGACCTCAAATGGTGGGGGGGGGGGCTCCTATTCCCTTGAAAGTCTCTACTCTGCGGGCAATCTAAGGCGGCTTCCTGGGCTGGGTTCCACATAGTTGCTGTGGGTACGTCCAGGCCAGATGGCTGATATACAGCCAACCCTGTCGTGACGACAATATGGCACTCGAGGGCTTGTGCCTGTGAACGGTGGAATAACAGTAAAAACATTGTGAAAACCAGATGTGGCTTATATTTACGTAGTAATAACTGCACTAGGCTGTCCGAGTAACACAATTACATTTTTACGAGGGTTGCAGACTGTTATAAAGCCACCGCTTCCTGTTGAAACTTTGTTACACCAGCTGTGCTCAGCAATGTACACATGACCTTTGTCCCTGATGCCACTGCAGGGCAGCTGCTAGGGATGTGACTGTCCAGGCAAGGCACATGTGGGTATTATGCTTTTTGGCATGGAGCATTATTCAACTGCGCTCTGATAGAGATGATTTTCAGAAACAGAATTAACCACATCATTTGGAAGACAGAACTCGTCGCACATTTCTTGAAGTAGAGGGTTAATAACAGCCAGCAATTAACATTAGGTCGAATCTGTATTCCCCGATGGAAAAGGGCCTTTTCGCAGATTGGATTTTTATTATAGTGCTGTTGTGCCCAACTTGGTTAACAATAAGAAATGGCTTTTGTACTAAACCACACATAGCAGCTATACATATAGGAAATGAAATGAGTGGAAGTGTAGTTGGTGTGATGGTGTAACACAACAAAGCCCTCAAATTCAGCAGTCGTTGGACGCTACACCACCATAGCTCTGAGCCCCCTCTTGCACAGTCCCTAATATCACCAATGACGCCACTTATGACCTCAATCTTTTGCGCACTCCATACACATTATTTTAATTATGCCTGGAGAGTAAACCCTTATTTAATTTTTTTCTCCAAATGTGGGAATACTCAGAAATGTCTTTTTAATCGCCCACTAAGCTCTTCATTACCATTTTGTCAATTTTCACTCTTTCTCCCTTTCGGTGGATTTTGAATTGCGCTCCAAAAACATTGGATGTCGCATCAGGATCTCGGCAAAGCACTCGTACAAGATTTCTCAGTCATCCACACACAATGAACCTTGGGAAATAACATCTATATCCCATGGGCCACCGAACTAGGAACGGTACCCACACCGTCGAAAAATGGTCAAAAACCTTGGAATCCTAATGGACAACATGCTAACATTAGAATCACAAGTAAATGCAATAATCAACAAAATGCTTCTTCCTCCTTCACTCAATAAAAAGAATCCTACCATTCCTGTCCTTCGATGATAAAACACTGACAATCATTGCCCTCACCTTGTCAAGAATTGACTACGCAAACAAGCCTCTACCTCGGAATGCCAGAACAGCTGCTGAAGAAACTGCAATGTATCTTAAAACGCAGCGGCCAGCCTCCTCCTTAAACTATCATGAAGGGACCACATCACACCAATGCTATAAATACTACACTGGCTTCCAGTCAAACAATGATGTGCATAAGGCACAGAGCAAACCACGGCCAAGGAGCTGAATTCTTACAAAATTAAAATATCCATTTACCACCCGACAAGAACACTCGGATCAAGCAATAACATCTGCCTGGAACCAAAACCATACACAAGAAATAATCTTGGGGGATCTCACCTGACAGCAAAAACTTGGAACTCACTTCCGAAAGAAATATGCAATACAAAGGACCACCTAAAATTCAGGAAACTACTCAATACCTGGCTCTTTACCTCCAGAACTGGACGGAATCAACCAACAGAAACCAATGGAAGTAGAGCGCACCACAAACAAGCACATGTGGCAAGTAGCAAGTGAAGGAGGAAACGCAGGTTTCACAGTCTCCTGAACCTCTCCCAATCCAAAACCCTCCACTAACTAAAGCCCAAGAGACGGGGACCGTAGCTGAAGACTAAGGAGCAGTAATCATTACCTACCGCCCAACAGAACAGGGGACCCTTAGGACTCCGGAGACCGCATACCAGGAGCTCAGGGAGCCATGGGCAGGCAGACCCCACTGACATCCAAAGAGCAACCCACAACCGTGGCGATCTCAACCCTAGGGAGGGGAGGCCCCTGCCACTTTCCCGCCCACAGATCACCAGACAGTCAGAGACATGCCACCACCTTGGGAAGAACCAGACAAATGAACCGCCAAAGGAACGCTCCTGCAGACAAGAGCTGAGACGCCCAACACAGATTCCCGAAACAACAAGGTAAACCCACTAACCCATCCGCTAAAAAAAAACAACTCTGCTTACACCCTAAACAAACGCAACCACTCTCTCGCACAGCAAACCGTATGCACTTCACTACTACTACAACAACACAAACCACAGTCTCGCACAGCAGCACATAGGAGTCTACCGATCCGTAAACCACACCCATGTTCAGCGAAAGATGTTAACCGAACTGAAGCTGCCAACAGGACATCACCAATCTTGCTCTACCTTTATCCTGCTACACCCTACGCTACACCCTACTAACCCTCCCTACCCTCTTAATTTTCATATCCACCAGAGTGCCAGGAGACGACTTCGGTGGTGATGGTGGGCGGTATAAATGTCCTTTAACATTAACAAGTGCAAATATCAACCTCCTTTAATTTTCTTTTCAATTGATTTTGTTAAAACGACTAACATTTTAAGGTCACAAGGAAAATAGACCCAGTCCTCTTGTGTGAAGCAGGTTGCGGTGGGATTATGCAAAAATGATTCATATGGGAGTGACCCTTGCTGGAGATTGAGGTTTATACGGTTGGACAAAGGGTATAAAAGCAAAGGTCTTTGCATGTATGTGGGCAAGGTGGCCATTCTCAAGCCACCGGGGCGTGTGCAGAACAAAAGGAAGTTGAGTACACTGTGGTCAGGTTTGAGTTCCCCGGGTCCGAGCTGCTGCTTTGGCTTCCCAAGAGGTCTGACGACTCTCTTGTTTGTCTCCCAGCTGTTTAAGCTGCTTGTGATTGGCCTCTTGTTTGTTTTGTCTAGTGTGGGCGTTCGCATCACATTTTATTAAGATTAGCGATTTAAAGTGTTTCCAATCTTTGAACTGTTCTTGTTTCTAATGGATTTCCTAATGGATTTCTTATTTGTCTTGCCCAGGCGCTGAAAGTCATTGATGAAGTGGGTGACCTGCTAAGCCTCAAATATTCCCGTCATCATCGGGTGCCTCTCCTGGACCGGCCATTCGATGAGACAACCTATGAAGAAACAGAAGACTAACTCTTCACCCCTGCAGGACCTCTACTCCTCTGCCTTGGAGGACAGACCCTAGCTCCCTATCCATGTGATGATGGTTTGGGCGGGGATGAAGGACTTAACGGCACTGTTTCATGTACTGAGTGAACACTGGGCAAGGTGGCAATCTCAACACAGGCTCATTTGGCAGGCAAAGTCTGTGTCTTGCAGCACCGGGAGTTCTACAGATCCTGCACGATATCTGGCTCACCTCGATTTGCTTGGAGGAGCAACATTCCTGTACAGTAGCTGGCTCACCTCTCATCGTGTGGCTGCACTTTGGTCTTGCTCAGTAACCCGTCACCTTTCTTGGCACAGTGAGGATTAGGAGTCCTTGTCAGTAAGAGACTCCCCTCACTGCGCATTTGAAGGGCCATTGTTACTTTATTGCAAATCGCCCGTTGCACATTGGTTCTGCTCTGTAACCTGTTGCCTCTCTGAGCAGAGTGAGGATTAGGAGTCCATGCCAGTAACAGACTCCCCTCACTGAGCAATGGAGGGGGGCGTTGTTACTGTATTGCATGTAACCCGCCTCTCGCAGCACCTGGTGGTGCATAGCTCAAGTGCAGTAAGTAGTACACCTCTAGGCTCACCTCCTCCACAGTCGAGATGCACGCATTGGGAGGCATGCGTGCACCAAGTGATTTGCCTTGTGCAGCACAGCAAGGCTTAATATTGCACCTCAGGAACCTGCTCACCTCACAGTGCAGGGGGTACACTGTTGGTGCATAGTAATTGCCCCACTGTATTAAGACTCCCAACTCTTGTGCTGTACTTTATAAGGACCTTTTCACTTTTCTCTCTTGTGCAACTGTAAATAACAAAAGTGTGCTAATTTGTCTGCGCCGCATCCGAAGTGGATGGTCTTTTTTATAACCTATTTATTATCTAATGAAATCCATGAGAACTTTGTCTCCTGCTGTGTTGGAAGGTCATGTATCTGTTCACGCCTGGTGCCCTTATTGCCTTTTGTGTTGTGGGACGTTGAACTAATCACTCAACTCGTTTGGATGGACAAAGGCAGTACTTTCAGGAACAGGTATAGGCCGTTGCAACTTTTCTGGGTCTCGTTGACACCTGCACATTCGCGGGTGTGGGGGGCTGATGTGATGTGAAGGCGGAGTGGGTGGGGGTGCAAAGGATAGATGAAAGAGCAAGTGAATCGTTCATGTTCATAGAAGGGCAGACACTTGTTCTGCGCCAGTCCAAGAACGCCTCAAATGCCACATGGAGTTAGAAGTACCCACCAATAGTCGGGCGTACTTGTCCATTAACCTCTTAAGGAGATAAGTTCCTCTTTCAGTCAAATTATGTTTAAGCTTCCTCTTTTTGATGTTTGAAATGACCAAAAGTTTTATTTCCTTTTGTCTCCACCCCACCACAGGTGTTGGAAAAACCATTGACATTATCTCAGTGAAGTTAACCAGCAGTGTGTTAGTTTCCCCCATTGTGGACTACACGGTGGGAATGGAAGGTGTGCTGGACTTGTCTGTTTGTGTGTTAAAAAGGTGGTTTTGGCTCCCATTTGAGGGCAGTGTTGAATCACACCTTTACAACGCTCCCAAATATTTGTATTGTGTTGTCATCCGTCCCAATATCGGCTTTTCCATGGGCAAGGAACGCTTTATTCCCCCTCCCTCTCCGACCCCAACCCGCGTGTACTGACTTAACAGCAACAGAGGACTTGCACTGCAGAAATTGGGCTCATGGTCCTTGGAGCGACCTCCATCTTGCCACATCTGTAAGCCTAGGTCCCCAATGAAGCAGAGCTCCATGCCTTTGCACATTGAAGGCAGATGGCATCTGATTTGCATGTTGGAACCTGCTGATTAAAAACCCAAATACTAAATATACTTTGAGTTTTGATGTAGGTGACTGCCCAGTAGAATGTTGTGGTCGCCATCACAATATTAATCTGCTGGCAGAAATGTGCCCATTTGTTCCCCAAAGTTCAACCTGCGTATGTCCTAATATGTCGTTAACCTTATGAAAAAGTCTTAACGTTGCGTGTGTTGGTCCATACCTGAAACCTTACTTTCCCTTGTACTTTGTTAGGATTTTCTCATATTGAGATGAGCATAAAAACAAATTTAAAATGCTAAAGTATGGTAAAATGGGGAAAAGCGTGTACAAGCACTACGAACTCCCCTCGAATCTGCCTCTGGCAATATATTGCTCAGTGAAGCTGGCTTAGAAAGAAATGGCCCTGAACCCAAGAACTGTTGCTGCTCCCATCCTTAAGCCAGTTGCCCAATCCTAGTTGGAGAGTGTATTGCGTAGAAGTGTGCTGAGCCTAGTTTGCCAGCGTGCTCCAGCAGTGGAGGCACTAATCACAAAGGCAGATTTAATGGTGGCATGCGGACCTATTCTGATTAGAAAGAGCAGCTTGTGGCCTCTGGAGACATGTGCTCTTGGGCGGGTCTTTATCCACTCCAAGCCTTTGTTGCTTCACGCTCCACGGTTTTGATCCAGTCATGCTGCATAACCTGTCTAAGCTCTGTGGTGAAATCGAACCTCTGTCTTTGTGTTTCTTGGCCGCCTTTCCAATAGCATGGTCTGCATTTGGCAGCACAAAAACTCTAGTGCATCATCAATCGGGAGGACTCATGGTTCCAGATGTACCTGCCCTGCTCTTTGAAGAGGCGCACCAGAGCTGTCAAACTAGTCCCAAACGCTTCATTATGTAGGCCATGTATGGATTGGCTAATCGGACTGTGCTGCTTTCTGGGCTGAACTTTTCAGTATACACTTGCTAAGTAGAAGTTGCAAGGCTACAAACAATAGAAAAAGGAGAAACCATGGCGATGTAAATGGGCATTAGTTCTATCTTTCAGAGGGATACCCTCAAATTTAACCAGCATAACTCAAATGATCGCGCTTATTAGAAACTAATTTAGGGACCGAAAATGATGCCAGAAGGATTTGGGAGGTGGTGAAGGGGACCTTTCAGCGGTGTCCTTACTGCCATGATTATTTCTGCAGAAGCCGTTCCTGGGATTTTCTTCATATTTGATCATGTTTCCTCACGCCTGCAAGTCTTGCACGGATGATCATCTTTTGTTAAATTAGGTCCTGCTTCATTGGATCAGCGTCTTCTACAGGAGCACTTGGTCCTTGCTGGTGATGCTGTGTAACTATCAGCTATTTGGCTGCAGGGGAATCCTCGTTGCCCAGACTGCGCCAATCGTGACATGTGTGGATGACGTATCTTTGCATTGTCCCTACGTCATATGCGCCGACGCTGGGTGTGTACAATCCAGAGATCTTGTTCTGTGACATGTCTAGTATTTTGCTTTATACAAAGCCTGCAACTTTCCATAGACCACTGCTACAAATGCGCTTATTGGAAGTCCTGTGTCCGAATATATCCTTTTTCCAAAAAGGCATTTTAAAAAAAATAATGCAATCTCTGACATGCCTTAAATGTTTAGGAAAACAAAGCAAACTATGTAGATTAATTTGCTGTCAAAAGTACTGTGCCTCAAGGGATATTTGCCATTCGAAGATCTACTACCTGGGCATTTATGCTGCCTAGGAGAGCTCGGGAAAAGCAATGTATTAAGTCTAGTGCGCATATCCTTCGGGTTAGTGTTCACCAGGTCCATGAGCAGTAGGGATGCGGCTTTAGATTTCATCTTGTGTATTGCGGGGTTGGTGCCCTTAGCCACCCTCCTAAGTTAACTGAAACCACGCCCAGACCTTGATGCTTTTATTCTGTTTCAGTCATGTGTAGAGCACTTGTGAGATGTATAAACACCTAGTTCTTCAGGCAGCAGTTCCCTTGCTCCTGAGGGAACCCCCCCCAGCCCATGTGGTCCTAATCCCACCAGGCCTACATGGCCTTTGTTGAGGCTGGAACCATCCAAGGTCCTGATTTCCGATAGCACCTTGTCAGAAGCACAACTCGCACCTGTTGTTGGAGACAGGGTTTCGATCATGGAAGATTTAACATTATTAGCAGCCTGTTTTTGCATCGGTTCTACACCACTGGAAGATGTGCACCTATGAACCTTGAGACTTGTGCCGGAGCCTAACTGGCATGAGAGTTTCCTCCGCATTAATGTAATGGGGGAAATCCTGTACGATTGGGTACTCGGCGGGTTGGCTTGCAGAATATACTCTAGGAACAGTAAGAGTTCTGGGGTTGAGAAGCACGTGGATATGATGTGTTTGCCCTTCGTGAGCGAGACACTGACCACGGCTCTCAGCCATGCAGGAATCATGCCCTCTCCCACATCTTCACACTGGACCAAAAAAAGCACAAAGACCAAATGTATTACCTCTAGGCCGACACAGCGAAAGGTGCCGGTTTCCTTTTCTGAAGCTTGTTGCCAGAAGCCTGGCATTGTAGGAAAGATCTCTGGTCCAACAAACAGCTATCTTGTCTACTTGCTTCCACTTGACCTGCTCAAGCGGTTCCATGGTGTCCACTCACTGTGTCCTGTCCTCGATGTAGTAGGTTCCTTGTGCAAGCGCAGTGGGTGACGGTATGTACATGTGTGTATGATAAATGTGTGGTCATTCTGCAGAAAACATTTAGATTCCTTGACACCAGGGAAAATCTTGTTTTGTAAAGAATTAAATACTTCTCGGAGGCTTGTACGCTCCTCCAAGGAACCCTGTACAGTATACATTTGAGATATAAAAAAAATACCGGAAAACTGTTATTCTTTTTGGAATGAAGAACTAATAAACTGACCATGAAGAATGATTCATTTGTCCCGAAAGAGGCTTATGTTCTTGTGAAGTAACAAGTTGCACCATTTTATGTTCTTTTTCTCTGAAATTTGTGAGGCTTTTTTCAGGAAATGAGTTTCCTCTTAAAATGGTCATTGCCATGAACTTTACCAGAATTGTCACCTTGGGAAATGTTGATAATCGTGCGCTCAGTAGCAATATTTTTTTTCTTTTTGAATATGTCAAGGTGTGGGTGGTGGGGATTGCCCTCTGCTAGTTATTGGGTCGGCATGGGTGCTATGATTTTCTGCATGTTTATATCCTGTGCATCCCCTCTTCCCCAGTGCCAAGCGTGTGCTGCTGTCCTGGTGGACTGTTGTGCCAGTTGCCCTGCATGTGCCACTCATTTCGTAGTACAGGTCTTCAGACAACGAATGTATGCCCTCCTAGAGCATTTTATATTTTCCTTTGCCCACACTCAGTGGGGCTTATATGCTTAAGACATGGCACAAAAAGTATTGCCAGACCATCGCTGCCAAGTGTGCAGAGCTGACACTTGGCGTCTTTTTTTATTATCATGCCAACACGCCAATACTTGTGCCCTTTTTTTGAAGTGCCCCCTTCAATTCACATTTTATCTGCTGCCCACTCCTACTACCCATCTTTTTAAAGTATTTTTCTATTGGTTGACTGTTATAGGAGCAAACGGTTCGGTTTAGCCAATGGAAACGGTGATCTTTGGACCGTGTTTCCAGGGCATTATTGAGGTGAGTCTAGATGTTTATGAGAAAGACGTAAGTCGTGGCAGCTGTGAATGCTGGGGTCGTCGGGGGTACGGCCTCTGGGTAAAAAATATGCATGCCATGTTCTACATTAGGGGATCTTCATTGATCTGAGTAAATTCTGAATATCTCTGCCAGGTGCGGGTTGTGGATCCCTTGTTTAAACCTAAAGAAAAGTGTGTGTGTATATTACAAATTGGATTCTGCCCTGCAGACGTACAAGAATGAGTAGATGCTAAAATGCCTCATCAGCCCTCACACTGCTACAAACCAAGAGCCAACACAATCAGGGTAGATCAGGCATACTTGAGAGCTAAACCTCCTTCACCTTTTGTGGTAATGTGGGACAAGGGAAGGCTATCCTCTGAAGAGTGGTGTAAATGGGATTCAGTAGCGGCCCAAACAGCAAAGCGTAATAGTCCATTATATCCAATCAAAGTTCTATAAAAATAGATGTATTTTAATAAAACACACCATCTGCAAAATAACGAAATCAGACACTGCACAACACCCAACCATGAGGAAAGAACTGAAGAAGCAGAGAGACCACAATGCAGCACTGAGTATTGAATCAGGGGTTTAAGGCAAGTAAAAAACACAATGTTCTTTAAAAAGGATATGTTTCTTGCATGCAAAAAGTGGATTAGTAATCTAACCAGTCTCTAGGGCCCAGAACTGGCCCAAGCGTGCAGTTAATGGTCAGTAGTACTTTTTTTTTTTTTTGTTTTTTTTTTTTTTTGCATTTCTTAGCACTTTGACGAGGTTGAATTCGGCTTCAAGCAGTAAAGTCCACAAACCAAGTGGTATAATCATATCAAAGATCTTCCCATGCTTAGCAAGAAAGATTTCAGCTTTAGATTCACAAGATAGGGGGACAAAGGGACCCAAACACACTAAGGCAATAACGGGTCTCCCAGTGGGAGAGAATCCACACCTGTTTGTGGCCCTTGTTGAGTCCAAGCTAATGGCAGGCTTTCATGCAACCGCAGGCCAGCTCCCTTCAAAGTCACAGGACCACCAGTCCATGGCACAATCACCTAACAGCAAGGCCCTCATTCTCCAGCATGGGGTCTGGCATGGATTCACATGCTCATGAATATTCCCCGTCGTCAGGCTGGGAATCCTCGGTAAAGAAAAAATCAGTATCCGTTTTGTTTCTGATCTGTCTTTCTTAGTAGTAACCAATCACTGATATCTGGGTCATACTGCTCCCAGCCAATGACTGCCCTCTCCCTAAGCCCCGCCTCTGGCAGCCATCCTCAGATTTTTACCGCACGCTCAAGTGTTGGGAGTCCTCGTGCTTAGCTCTCAAGTTTTTTTTGCTGCGTTTTCACGCTTTTTCAGGAGATTTTCTAATTTTTTTCGGTTTAATCGAGCCTCAAGCTCCAACGTTTCTACTTCCGACAACGGGGACCCGTTTCGTAATTCTTCTATGCCCCTCAAGGGTGAAGTTTTCGTCGGGTTTTACACTCCTTGGAGGTTTCCGGAAGATTTGCGGCCTACCTCAACAGACATGGCCCAGGACAAGGGAAGCTCGACACCCGGATGCAAGCTGTTCAGGTGCTGCCCTGGATGCGGATTGCAAAACGTTTTCAAGGAGGATGAGCATTCGCGATGTCTCTACTGCCTTCATGAGGACAAGACGCACGTGGAGAAGGACTGTACGTTCTGCAAGAACCTTTCGGACTGGACCAAACAAGATCATCGTTCCCGCCTCGCCGCCTGGCTGGAGAAGGGCGCAGCAGGTGAGAAGGCGAAGGAAAAAGTCTGAGCGGGCGTCTAAGTCCTGTGAGGGTGCCCCGGCGACAGGGGCCCAACAGAAGGCCAAGCATCGCGAGTCCGCGGGCACCAGGAGCGCCGAATGGTCGGGTTCTTCGGCTGCCAGGCAGGGTGCTACTTCCCCGGCATGTTCAACCACAAGCCAGCGCTCTGGTTCGGGGAAGAGGAAGTCCGAGAACCTGGGTAAGCCGCTGTAGCGGACCCGGTCGATCTGGAAGGTGGAGTGAGGTGCTGACCCTCCCCCGAAGGTGAAGGCCCAGGACGCACCTAAGGTGGTGAGGGTTTTGATCCAGCCGGCAAAGGACTCTATCGAAGTGGTTGCGGCGACCCTGGCAAAGCCGGCTGAGACTACGCCAGTGGAAACGGCCTCTAGGCCCAGAGTATCCCTGCCACCGCGGAGGGAATCCTCTTTCCAGCCCATTGTTAAGACCCCTGTGAAGTCCCCGGCAGAAAAAGGGGGGGGGGCGGTGGCCTTTACAGACTCGGAATCAGCCTCTGAGGAGGAGCTGGTGGAAACCGAGAAGGCCCTCAACGAGAGGTGCATAGGCCTCAACGAGAGGTTCGAGAAGGTTCGATCCCAGGGGGCAGTCCCTGCTGACGTGATCGAAGATAGCGACAAAGAGGGCCCAGTGGAGCAGCCATCCTGTCTGTCGCAGCCATTGCCCGAGCCCCAGGATAGCTCGGCGGCCATTTTGTTGGCAATCCAATCCTTATGTACCGAGATAAGGACGAGAGTACCACGGACCCCGACGGAGGATCCAGAACCAGGCCCGTCGGGAAGCCCCCCCCCCGAACAAGCAGAGGAGAGTCCACCCCGCGCCACCCTTTGTGCCTGCGAGACCTGTGGACCCCTCATCCCCCTCGCCGGACCCTAGAGAGGATACGGTGACGGATACAGCGATGGGTACGGATGACGGCGATGACACAGCGGACATCCCGTCATCGCCCCCCGCAGGCTTCTCCAGCCGACGAAATTGGCTCTTTCCACGCCATGATAACCAGGGCATCCGAGCTCTTCCAGCTCTGCCCTGAAGAACAAACAAAGGAAGGGTTTCTGTACCGACGACGAGCGGCCAAGAGGAAGACTGTTCTCGTGGTGCATTTGCTCGCCGACATCTGGGACGAGGGGCTTGCTGTCCTCAAGAACCCTTCTACGACACCCGCCAAGAGGGACAGGTACGAGAAGAAGTACCAAGTCCCTGATGCCGCCCCCTTGTGCCTCAGGGCCCAGCCCACGCCGGACACGGTCGTCTCGGCAGCGGCTAAGAAGAAGGCAGTGGGTGCGGCGGCTTCAACTTCCACTTCCCCGTTGGACAGCCATGGCAAGAAGTTGGACTCCATGGGACGACGAGTCATCTCATCGGTGGCGACGACCATTAAGGCGGCCAATGCCTTAGCGATCGTGGCCTGCTACGACAGGGAGCTCTGGTTCAAGATAGCTCCCCTGCTAGACTTCCTACCTGATGACAAGAGGGCGGAGGCCCTAGAAATTCTGCAGGAAGGCGAGGTGGCGTCGGATCATGCCATAACGGTGGCAACGGACATTGCCGATACCGGATTTCGCCAACTGGGCAATTGAGTTTGCCTCCAGCGACGAGGATGGCTCAAGGCGACAGACTTCCGCCAGGACGTCCAGACCAGAGTGTTGGACATGCCGTTCGACGGCAACAACCTTTTTGGCAAGACGGTGTAGGAGTTCCTTCAGGCCATCAAGACCAACACAGAGACAGCCCGAGCCCTAGGAGTCCTTCAGCAACGGCGGCCCTTTCGGAGCTCCGGAGGCGTCGCCGCCAAGGAGGCCAAGGCGGCAAGGCCGCCTCCAAGCCTGACTGACCCGGCCGTGTTGTCGGGCCCCCACCAAAGCACCCCGGTGGGAGGCCGGCTGACGAAGTTAGCGTGTGGGAGTCCATCTCCACCGACCGTTGGGTGTTAGACACCCTGGCCAACGGGCACTCGCTGGAATTCCAAAAGAAGTGCCCTCACATTCCTCCCGTGGCCAGGAAGGAGAATCACGTCCCTCAACTGCTGTTGGAGGTAAGGGCGATCCTCAAGAAAGGTGCCTTCGAGCTCGTCCCCAGGAGGCTCCAGGGCTCTGGAGTGTACTCAAGGTACTTCCTCGTCAGAAAGAAGACAGGTGGTTGGCTCCCCATCCTGGACCTGCGCCGGTTAAACAAATACATCAAGGTGCAGAAATTCACCCTCCAGCACGTGCTTGGACAGCTGGAGGAAGGCGACTTCCTATCGTCGTTGGACCTGGAGGATGCTTACTTCCACATCCCCATTCCAAAACGGCACAGGAAGTTCCTCAGGTTCGTGGTTCAGGGACGCCAATACCAATTCAGAGCCCTACCGTTCGGATTAAAGTCGGCACCCAGGGTTTTCACCAAGTGCCTGGCACCAGTGGTGTCGTGGCTGCGCCTGCAGGGGATCCACGTCTACCCCTACCTGGACGACTGGCTAATTCGAGCAAGGACAAGGGAACTCGCCGTCGAACACACGGCGAAGACTGTCTGGTTGCTCACGGATCTGGGGTTTGCCATCAACTACCCCAAATCCGACCTGGTTCAATCGCAAGTAGCACGGTTTCTGGGAGCAAAGCTCGGTACAGTGGGACAATTGGCCTACCCTTCAGAGGAGAGGACCAAGACCATCCTGGGCAAGGTGCAGCGCCTGTTAGCCATGGGTGAGATCAATCAAGTCCCTTCTCGGGATGATGTCCTCATGCATCTATCTTGTGCCCCTTTGCAGACTTTGGATGCGTCCGCTACAGGAGTTCCTCGACGCCCGCTGGTTTCAGGCGACTGGCTGCTTCGAGGACAGGATCCCCCTCGACGAGGAGTTCTGTCGGGCGATTCTATGGTGGGGCACCCGTGCTCACCTCATTACAGGCACGGACTTTCAAACCCCGGCGTTTCAGGAGACTGTGACGACGGACGCCTCTCTGGAGGGTTGGTGGGGGGGGAGGGCCCACACCGGAGATCTCCACGCAAGAAGCCTTTGGCTCCCGGAGGAGAGGTCTCTCCACATCAACATTCTAGAGCTCGAACAGTGTTCTGGGCTCTCAAGTCGTTCCTTCCGTCCCTCAAGGACAAGGTGGTGAGGATCTTCAACACCACCAGGATGTTCTACATACGGAAGCAAGGGGGCACCAGATCCCCAGCCCTATCCAGGATCTGTGGCACTGGGCCGTCGCCCAGGGGATGTTTCTGGTTCCCTTCCACTTGGCAGGAATACCAACACCATTGCTGACTCACTCTGCAGGGAGCTGCGCTCGTGCCACGAGTGGGAACTGCGCCAGGATCAAGTGGATCGGCTCTTCAAACGATGGGGCAAACCCCAGATCGACCTGTTCGCGACGGCGACGAACTCCAAGTGCCAGAGATTCGCCAGCAGGTTCCCGCAGCAGAGGAGCAGGGGTGATGCTTTCTCGTTCCCCCTTGGACAGCCTGTTTCTATACGCGTTCCCTCCGTTGCTGCTTCGCCTCATCAACCAGCTCAAGAGGTCCAGGTGCAGGATGACCCTCGTCGCACCGTTGTGGCCGAGGCAGATCTGGTTCCCGGACCTTCTGGACTTGTCAACGCCCCCATCAGTCAAGCTGCTGGCGGATGCGGATCTTTTCTCCAGAGAAGGAGGCACCATTCTCCATCATGACCCACAGTCACTGAACTTGCAGGCCTGGCTCCTGCAGCACTAGAGTTTGGATGGTACGATATACCGGCTGATTGCAGAGAGGTTCTTGCAAAGGCCAGGGCGTCCTCAACTCTCAAGTGTTACGGTCATAAATGGAAGAGATTCTCTGTCTGGTGCCGTGCACAGAAGGTTAACCCTCTGTGGATTACGGCCCCTCAAGTACTGCCGTACCTACTGTCGCTGGCCAAAGCTGGACTGGCTCACGCCTCCATCAAAATACATCTGGCTGCCATCTACCGATATACCAGGACTACGAGACGGGCGTTCTTGTGGTCTCATCGCCTGGTGAAGGAATTTGTGAAGGGACTATTCCGATCGTTGCCGCCGGTGAAGGCTCCTGCCCCGGCGTGGGAGCTTAATGTGGTGCTGACCAGGCTCATAGGGGCCCCATTCGAGCCTATGCATTTGGCGCCTATGAAGTTCCTGTCTTGGAAGACAGCGTTCCTGGTGGCCATCACCTCCACACGACGAGTGGGAGAGATCCAGGCCCTATCTTGCAAGCCTCCATACTTGACTTTTCATGACACGAGGGTGGTGCTGAGGACGCACCCCTCCTTCATGCCCAAGGTGCCGTCGGACTTCCACCTCAACGAGCCCTTGGTGTTACCAGTTTTCTTCCCGTCGTCTTTGACGCCGGCCGACAGGACTTTGCACTCGCTGGATGTAGCTAGAGCGCTGAAGTTCTACGTGGACCGCACAAAGAGTTTTTGGAAGACGTCACAACTGTTTGTGAACTTTGGGTCTGTGAATCAAGGGACGGCTCTCTCGAAGACTTCCATTTCCAGATGGCTCTCCAGCTGCATCATGCACTGTCACCGGTTGGCAAACCGACCACTGCCCGGCCGTCCGAGAGCCCATTCGACCAGAGCGATCGCTGCTATCACGGCATTCCTGTCTGGTGTGCCACGCTGGACATCTGCAGGGTTGCTACGTGGAGGTCGACGCACAACTTCACAAGATTCTACTGCGTCGATCGGGACTCCAGGAAGGAGTCTAGGGTCGGCCAAGCAGTGCTGTGCAACCAGTTCGCCTAAGGTGAGCCTGGTGAGGAGGTAAGAGTTGCTTAATGTTGAGTTGTTGTATTGCTTGATATTGAGCCTTGTGCCACCTCCCGTGGTTGTGCATGTGTATACTGCTATGTATTCTTTTATTCATGAGCATTTGAATCCATGCCTGACCCCATGCTGGAGAAGGAACAAGTTACTTACCTGTAACTGTTGTTCTCCAGCATGGGTCTGGCATGGATTCACATGCAAACCCTCCCACCTCCCCCTCTGCGGCTCTTCACTTGGTCATACTGCCACTTGGCGTGCTACCAAATCTGAGGATGGCTGCCAGAGGTGGGGCTTAGGGAGAGGGCAGTCATTGGCTGGGGGCAGTATGTCCCAGAGATCGGTGATTGGTTACTACCAAGAAAGACAGATCAGAAACGAAACTGATACTGATTTTTTTCTTTACCGAGGATTCCCAGCCTGACGACGGAATATTCATGAGCATGTGAATCCATGCTAGATCCATGCTGGAGAACAGTTACAGGTAAGTAACTTGTTCCTTACACTGATGTTTCCATGGTGACCGACATTTACAGAAAATGCAGCACTTCTTTTTCGCACCCAAGGAGGAGGCTACTGGGAACTGGCAGTGTTGGTTCCAGGGGACCCACAATCAGGGATTTCAGAGAGGATATTGTTATGGATTGTCGATTGGGAGCACCCCCCCCCCACTCAAAATCCCTGTCCCTCCCTCCCTCTGTTGACTTGGAGTGGTCAGGGCACTTTGTGATCAGGGAAGTAAATCCCCCTCCCCTCCCTTCTCTAGAGAACCTGACCTAGGAGAGTATGACCTCAGCCACGCCCAGTTATTAGGTCAACACCCAAGGTGTAGTCGAGCATGGAGGGTGATTGACAGACTACTAAGGGGCCTCTGCTTGGAAACTAGGGCTGCCACCTACAGAAGTGTAGGTCAGTGTCACCCACAATTCTCCTCATGGGATTGGTCCTGGGAACACTTGCAGTGGTACATGTGATCCCAAGGCAAACGGAAGAGGGTGAGATATGCGAGGAAGTCTACTGCCTGATATTGGCAACAAATCATGGGTGGGGGGACCGGGGGCAGGCTGAGTTAGTGATGGGGGAATCCTCAGACAACCGCAACTGGGGCAGGGGAAAGTTGCAGGAGTACATGCACACTTCACAATCTTAGTAGATGGCTGTGGTCACCTTAGGGACTGACCCCCTTTTCAGCTTCAAAGTCACAAGCTATGAGAGCACAGACACCAAAACCCTGCAAAGGCAATTGGGCTTCCAGTGGCAGAGATGGCATTTCCGCACCTTTCACCAGGTTATTACGCCGGGCGGGCAGAGGGGTCCAAAGCCATGCAGACAATGGCAACAGTGCTCCCATGGGGTGAGAATCAACACCTGCCATTTGCCCTTGTCTAGCCCAAAATAGCGGCAGGCATTCATGTATCTGCAGTCCAGCACCCTTCCAAGTCACATGACCACCAACCCAAAACCACAAACCAATCGCCAGATAGCACAGCCAGCTGTACACCAGTCTTCTCAGTAACCTTAAGCACTACCCAAGGAGAGAGGCCCTGCTATGAAAGACTGCCACATCAGCCTGTCTGGGTTGGAGGAAGGAGTTATGACCAAGAGTAGAGAAAAAGACAAGGACTGAAGGAGAGTGCTAGAAGGACAGTTTGAGGAAGAAGAGATGGTTACCATCAGGAGAACTGTCATGGGGGGGCTAGAGTTTTGGGGTCTAGTTGGAGCAAACGGAAGTTACCCTTAAAAGGCTGGCAGCTGTGGAGGAGGCAGACAATCAGAAAAAAGGAGCTTGTTCGAGACGTATATGAAGGCGCTTGAGGGATATGTTGACTTGAAGGAGTAAGTCAATTACTTGGAAGAAAAAAAAAGCTGCAAAGCGGCTGGTGGAGGATTGAGGTTATCTAGTAAGAGAGATTGGAGATTTGGAGAACTGTCAGAGCAGATTAAATGGGGGAGGTAGTTAAGGCCCTGAAAACTAGTGGCAGAGAGCATAGTTGCAGAGAGAAATGTTCCACTGGCCCCAATACTGCCAGAGTTGGTAGGTCTGGTACCCTCTGTACAAAGAAAGTAGGTGTTCCATTGGACCAGGTCGGTCCAGGGTAGAATCCCAAACTGGTGGGAGGAGGCACAAGACTGCAATCTCACCAGAGTCGGGAAGTGTTTCTAAGAAGGGATCCGAGAGACGGTGTCCCTGGGATCAGGACCCCCAAACGGAGCTGCCGTGTGGATGGGACCTCCACGAGCCCGACTCTGAGACCTTTGACAGACCCTGAGCTGAAGGTGTACAGCAACCACTACATCTTCTGGAGGAGTTCTTTCAGAGTTTATCAATGCCACGATATGTTGGATGTGGGGGGCCCTGAAAACCATACTCAGTAGACCAGGGTCCTGGAACCTCACGTAACCTGAAACCCAAAGACAGACCAGGGTCATGCAGTGAATAGTCAAAAAAGAACTCCATCGTGTTCCTTAGAATACGTCACTAATCTCTTAAGAGGCTCAGAAAGGGTTCTCAGTGAACAAGCTGAATTTAAGTTTCTTCATGGCTATCCTATTAACAGTTGTTATTTCCACCCCTCCCGCCCCCATTCTTGTCTTCTCTAACTCACATTGGTCCCTAACAAACTTTAATTATTTTACTGAGACTGACCTAGTCTTGTCGGGCTTTCCTCACTCATTGTGCTCTATGAATATATCTATATATGACGAAATCGAAGACTCCTTATGTACAGATCCATGTGGCACATGCAAACGTCCACCGCACAGGTCTCCCATTGCAGGTGCCAATGGAGGCCAAGAAGACGATGCTAACGGCAGAGCGCAGCTTGAATTTCCCAGTGACGGTAATGGAAATAGTTGTAAAAAATGTAAAATGGCGAGAACAAGCCAAATGAACCTCAGCACTTGCATTGAAGAAGTCATATTTAGCATGTGAACAGAAAATATGTGAACAAGAAGGGCGCCAAGAAAGAAGCTGTTGTCAGCCTATCGGTTAGTATTGAGCTAATGAAGCATTGGTTTTCAGATTAGATTGAAGAAAGCCAAAAAGGCCCATCAGTCTGTGAAGAAAGAACCAAGCTGAAAAGGCCAGTTCTGGCCCCTCGATGAAGCTAGCCAAAACAGTTTTGAGCAGAAAGTTAGTTAAAGTGTGAACTGGAAGGTAGCCTAAATATAAGCCAGCTTCAGCCAGTGAAGAAGCTGGCCAAAAAACATGCAACACCAGCCTATGCACAAGATGCAAGCAAAGATACTGTGTTAACCTTTGATGAAGCTAACCAAAACAGCCAGATTGAGCCTTTGAACAAGACACTGACCAAAACAAGAATTGATCTTCAGCTTGCTTACAAAAAGGAACCAAAAAAGGAAGTAAACTGTAGCTCACGAAGAGGAAGATTTCCCAAAATATGCCATTGCAAGCCTGTGAGCAAGAAGCCAGCCTAAAAAGAAAACATTGTCTGCCTGTGAACAAGCTCACTAAATAAGAAGCCACGTTCAGCCTGTGGACAAGAAGCAAGCCACAAAAGAAACCGCTGTCAGCCTATGAACAAGCTCACTAAATAAGAAGCCACGTTCTGCCTGTGAACAAGAAGCAAGCCTAAAAGAAACCACTGTCGGCCTGTGAACAAGCTCACTAAATAAGAGGCCACTGCAAGCCTATGAACAAGAAGCAAGCCACAATAGAAACCATTGTCAGCCTGTGAACAAGCTCACTAAAGAAGCCACGTTCAGCCTGTGAAAAAGAAGCAAGCCACAAAAGTAACCATTGTCAGCCTGTGGAAAGCTTACTAAATGAGAAGCCACGTTCTGCCTGTGAACAAGAAGCACGCCTAAAAAGAAACCATTGTCTGCCCGTGAACAAGCTTACTAAATGAGAAGCCACGTTCTGCCTGTGAACAAGAAGTAAGCCTAAAAAGAAACCATTGTCAGCCTGTGACAAGCTTACTAAATGAGAAGCCACGTTCTGCCTGTGAACAAGAAGTAAGCCTAAAAAGAAACCATTGTCTGCCCGTGAACAAGCTCACTAAAGAAGCCACGTTCAGCCTGTGAAAAAGAAGCAAGCCACAAAAGAAACCATTGTCAGCCCGTGACAAGCTTACTAAATGAGAAGCCACGTTCTGCCTGTGAACAAGAAGTAAGCCTAAAAAGAAACCATTGTCAGCCTGTGAACAAGCTCACTAAAGAAGCCACGTTCAGCCTGTGAAAAAGAAGCAAGCCACAAAAGAAACCATTGTCAGCCTGTGAAAAGCTTACTAAATGAGAAGCCACGTTCTGCCTCTGAACAAGAAGCAAGCCTAAAAAGAAACCATTGTCAGCCTGTGAACAAGCTCACTAAATAAGCCACGTTCAGCTGTGAACAAGAAGCCAGCCACAAAAGTCCTCTTATGATTTAAAAGGAAATCTATGCCACGGGTACTCACTGCGGACAAATACAGCATACAATTAAATCAGAAACTGGTGTAGCAAGGCCACAGATGCGTGTTCACATACAGTTAGGATAACTTTTTAATAAGGCACTTTTCCTATATTTAAAAAAGCCATATCAATACATTCAATTCGCACAGTACGTTATTTTAAATTATACACATTTATTGGAACACAATATTCACAAACAAATATAAATGTTCGTATTCAATGCTTTTATTAATAAATCCATAAAACAATAATTTTCAGTCGCTAAATTGGAGAAGGTATTAAATGACAAATGTTTATACAGGAGGGAAGCAATTCTGCAGATGAATGTGAAACTATCTAACAAAAGCAAACTTCAGCCTGCAATAAAGAAGCCATCTTAGCTTGTGAGCCTTAAGCTAAGCAAAAAAGGAGAACGCTTTGGGCTGCGAAGAGTGTGACAGTTCACTTCAGCTAGCAATTAACCCTGTCAATAAGAACCTAGCTGAAGTGGAAAACCTCTTGAGCTCTGAACAAGATGGCTGAACAAGAAAACGCGCATCTGCAGAAAGAAACCAAAAACAAGAGCCCCAAAAGAAAAGCTTGCAGAGGTGGCCTGAATTCCAGGGGACCACGACGATGCATTGATCAAGTATTTCACCAGCCGCTGGGGCGGCTTAATAGTCTTGCTCCGATTTGGGTAAAGCAAGTTCCTGAGGTGTAACATATGCTTTAGAGAAGAGAAGCTTTAAGTCACAGATGACACCTTGCCTTCCTGGCAAAGTATTGGTTTCTTAACTATAAAAATATGTTATAAGGTAGAGGCTACGAACTACATTACTTGTCATCGACATTTGAAATGTCAGCCAACACAATGCGCCCTTTGTCCTCATATGAGGATTGTTCTTTTTGCAAGTGACTGTTAATTGCTTTTTATTTTCTTCATCCATCCCAAAAAGTGTTAGAAGAAACTTTCAGCACCTCTCCTCTCGCTCCAGGAGTTGTGCTAGATGGGAGCAATGTTGAAGGATGTTGACCCGTATCTAAGCTAATATGGGCTTCACAAGTTCAAGTTAGTTGTAAAGTGGCGAGGACACAGCCCTCTAAATTAAAAGCATTTGTGATCTAGGTTCAAATACCACCACGTATGACTTTTTAAATTAGCCTGGTTTATTACATTTTGTATCTTTTGTTTGTCCATTGACAAATCCAACAACAACCCAAGTACTGTAGGCAATATGGTCTTGAAGCTTAGTATATTTGGAGCAAGAATGTCCCTCCTGGTTAGGTGGCCAAGAGGATACTATACTCTCCTGGGTTAAGTCCACTGATCTGAATTCTGTTGGTTCCAACCGCTTGCCCACCACCGTACTGTTTTCTTCTCCACAGCCATTCCAGGGACTCGCCTGAGTGTGACTTGCTCTTCCCAGTAAGGCTCGTTGCTTGGTATTTAATGTCTATTGGGGCAGAAGAATCCTGGAACCAGCAACCGTATACAGTAGCTTTCATGTGAATTCTGGGTTGGGTTGCTTTGGGGTCATGGCAGCTCCCTTACGACTTGCTTCGTATATTACTCTGTGATTCACTGTGTTCACTGCATATTCTCTTGATTGAAATGTCTCCATTGAATTTGAGTTAAGTTGCTGAGGGTGCCCCGCTGAGATGCAGATGATCACCTACTGCAGAGTGTCCGGTGCCACCACAGTCCTTTCGTAAGGTGTTTAGTTTTACATGGAAGCTTTCTGTCTTAACTGGAATGAAAAATGTCAATAGGGAATGTGAGGTGCCAACTGTTAATGGCTGGACTTAGAACAGCATTCCACAAAACAAGTAACCTAGGACGTTTGCATTCTTTCTGTACACCTCCCATCACTGGATGAAAGTTAGAGACGGAGTCATCTGCCGTGCTCAATATCATCTTGATTGGAAATGGCCAGCTACAATATGAATTGGGCTTTACAGTTGCCCTGAGCTGAGGGTATGTGGTGGGGTTGTGCTGGGTTTGTGAAGTGCTTCTACAGTGCACATACAATAGTGTACTGTATGTTCCAAAATGATACATTCTAATGTATTGCAGCTTATTGAACACATCCTGCGGCAGGATTCAAAGAGGGCCAGGGTCTTTTTTTGGGGGCCAGGCTTTGAGTGGCTGGATTTAAAGCCGATCTAAATGGCATTTGGGGCACCTCGAAGGATATTTCAAACAAGTTTATAAACAAAGCAGAGCTTATTGATGGCATTTACATGTTTTGGTATTTAAGACATGGGGCAAGACATTTGCTGCAGAACGTTTGCCCGTATGAAACGTTTCTACAAGTGATACATGAAAGGAATTGGGGCGTCAAAGGAGGATTTGATTTGTGTATGCATTAACGTCAAAGTGAGTATGTAAGTGCTCAGAACTAAAGGGCCCAGAGGAGTACAAAATGGAATGGGAGTTGAACAAGAAGTCCTGAGCTTGTTTCAGAGAAGGAACCACAACAATAAAAGGTAGATGGTATAAACATTAATGGAAAAAATATTTTAATTTATGTGACTAGTCACTAGATGTAGTCCCTTCTCCCAGGGGGGGGGGGGAGTCCTTTCCCATGAGGTGAGACAGCAACCAGATAGTCCTCCTGGGGTGGTATAATGTGGGAGGATCTCATTGGGAGGGACTCCCCCCCCCCCCTCTAGGGAGGACAACCATCTAGGGTACAGCCCTTATAAGGACATCACACCCCACAAACTCTAACTTCTCCTTCCTCTGGATTCCTCTTTGTAGACAGCAAACCTATGTACTGTTATAAGGCAGAATACTTCAAGGTTCTGGAAAGTACTGAGATGAAGAAGAACATCAATAACCTAGGTAATTCAAGTACTGGGACGAATTGTCCCCACAGAGCAATAAAGATGAAACCTGTGAAATAGAGAGGGACTTGTCCAATGGGCCCAGACACTGCTGACATTGTATACAAATCGACAATGGACTAAACACTAGGTCTTGGCAGCTGCAGAAGATGGCATCATACAATACAATACAATACTCTATGCATTTACAAGTTTTTGACACCGCACGTGTGGTGCAAAATGGCATATGGAAACAAAGATTTTAGATTCTACCAGAAATGTTCCCAAGTACTTATCATTTGTTACTTCTCAGAAAAGTGAAAAACAAGAAAAAAACAGTTTCACTAAAGTGAGGGAGATTTGCTTTAAAACAAGGCTGCTGATCTGAATCCAGATGACAATCGGATGCATGTTACCTTTTGAGACTGAGACTCCTATAAGAACACCAAAGTCCTTAGTTGGAGGCAGTGGTCGAAGTGTACGAATATAAGTTGTGGAACTATGTTCCCTGCTGGCCTGCCCCTCTCCCCGCAAACCCCATCCCTGCGCCCTCTCCCACGGACAATCCGAACCCCCAAACAAACATACCTTCTATTCATGGGAATGTGCAGTGCAGTGCACTGAAGTGCAAACTTCAACTTCTTCCTTTACTTTTATTTTAAAACGAAACCATTCCAGAACAGTTTTTTTTTTAAATAAAAGTATAGGAACTGTGAAACTTAAATCAAAAGTATGGGAGCACCGCTCTCCCAACCACTTCGACCTCTGGTTGGAGGAGGAGATTACCTGACGAGGCTCAACGGCAGGGGTGAAGCTGCACAGAGCGGGAGCTGCCGCTGGAAAGCAGAGACCCTTGAGGCGAGGAGAGGGCATGATGGGCTTGTAGCCCGCTGTCACGACTCGCTCCCTTCGCTCCCGTTCCCGCCACTTGGGGGCATGTTTTGGGGCTTATTCCTTGCTGGACATTTCCTCCGAACCTAATGCCACAGTGCTGTAATGAATTGGGAGCGCTAAATCCCTATTTTCCAAACTACTTCCCTTCCGGATCCATTCCAGGTTTTTGGCAGCCAGCATGCTTCTTTAACCAAATGACTGTGCTTCCCAGAATGCCTGTCCCACTGCTCCACCTCCACCCTTGCAGGACAAGGTTGGGTGGAGGATAGGCAACACCTGTGGCTGCAGGTGCAGCAGTCAGCACACCAGGGCGTGTGCTCGTTAAACAGCTTTAAAAGCCTCAGTCTCACTTCAGTCCAGCGCTGGTCATCGATTGCAGTGTTCCTGTTTTTGACTAGTCCCTGATTCCTGGTTCCTTGCCTTTGTACCTACTTCCTAGTTCCTGTTTTTCTTGTTTCCTCCGCCCTGAATTTCGGATTCATGCGCTAATTGATTTCTGCTCCCTTGATTTCCCTTTTTGTCTTCCCCTGTTTGCAGGCAGCAATTCTCAGTGCTTTCCCCTTTTAGCTGCAGCCCAGTTTGTCTGTGTTCTATATTTCTTTGACTCTGTCCTTTGCTGCTGTTACCCATTTGCCTTAGCCTTCCTCTTAGTTTAGTTTCCTGTCTTTTCCTTGGAGGGGTAGGGAAAAGTTTGCATAGGTTATTTCGTTTTTTCCTGCTCCTGATCCTTACTTTCTAGAGGATCCATTCCATGTTTTCCATTGCACTTCTGCATCCATTTCCCATTTGATCATTAGGTGTGGTGTGTGGTGGTAGCTAGCTCCTGTGTGAATGCTTATGTTTTCCCCTCTAAGTTGTAATCCCTATTCCAACTTAGGTATTTAGTTTTCTGCAGCGGATCACGCTCTGCTGCCTTCCAGTCTCCGCCCTTGCCCAGCGGGCTCTCCACATTGTAGCGGATCTCACTCTGCTGCCTTCCAGTCTCCGCCCTTGCCCAGCGGGCTCTCCACATTGTAGCGGATCTCACTCTGCTGCCTTCCAGCCTCCGCCCTTGCCCTGCGGGCTCTCCACATAGCAGCGGATCACGCTCTGCTGCCTTCCAGTCTACGCCCTTGCCCTGCCCGGCAGCCTGCCTCACTCCGGCTGCCTTCAGCCCTTGTCCTCTGGACCTCCCTACTTCTCCCATTGCTGTTATAGCCTTTCTGGGTCCCAGATTCACCAACAGGATTCGTGGGCTAGCTGACATTCAAGAGGTGTATCTCGTCCTCGTGAGTACAGTTCTTAAGTTCCCTTATGTAATACCATCAAGAGTGTTAGTACACAGATCCTGTCATTGCTTGCCCTCCACGTGGGTTTAGCGCTGTCAGTACCTGTAACAGCAATTGGGGGTAAGGCGCTTGCCGACTTTCCTCGCGGTCAGGTGCTTACCCCACATCCCTTTTCATATATTGGTTTTGATGTCACACTCTATTTGCACTCCTGGGTTCTAGCAGACCTGAGTCGTTGTTCCTGGGTGCACATTTCCCTTGCCATATTCGCTGCCTTTGTACTCGCCTGACTAATCCTGACAGAATGACCAGCCCAAAATTCCCATTGAATATGGCAAGTTTAAGAAAGAAAGGCAGCAAGGCCTCTAACAAGTTTGTACAGAAGGCCCCCCCTACATTTACCTGTGACAATCAAATCACTAGGCCTGACTCCAATGAACTCCTTGTCACGAATGGGCATTTACGTGCAAAGTATTTTTCCCATAGGAAGGCACACCCTACATGGCCTGATCCTAGTTCTATCTTTGGTTTTGATCCCGATTCTATGTCAGCACAAGCCTTAGCCGCAGAAAACAACACACTGTTAGACTTATTATACGAGAGTACCTCGGTTTTTGAACCCCATGATTCCAGTTGTGCTTCACCTCAGATGGAACAGTTTCCTGATACCAACATAAAGAATAGAGGGGTTTCTT